>NC_069129.1:75067844-75402011 GCF_026914265.1 Mya arenaria
TAAGCCACATATCAACATGTGCATTGATCCATGAAACAAACCAGTCTAAATTACCTGATTTCGTGGATGTTAGTCCAGCAGTTGTAAATTACAGAGATAAAAGAAAGCAAGAATATTTTGTTACCATCTCTAATCTTACGACACATACAGTTACTATTTCACCCAAAGCAGTCATTGTAGAACTTCAACCAGTTGAAATTGATAATGGATTACTTGAAAATCAATCAGAAAGCAGCAAGTCAAATGCATTCAACAAGATCCACATAGGCACAGATATTTCTCAAGAACAACACGACAGTCTATTGAATATTCTAAATAAACATGAAGCTATTTTTTCAAAAGGAGATACAGATATTGGCAAGTGTACAAAAGGGAAACATAGAATTGAATTAGAAAACAAAATACCATTTAAAGAAAAATACAGGCGCATACCACCAGGGATGTTTGAAGAGGTTCGCAAGCACATTGAAGATCTTTTAACAAGTGGGGTCATACGCAGATCGAAATCTCCATGGGCGTCGGCCGTAGTACTTTGTCGCAAGAAGAACGGAAAACTTAGAGTATGTATTGACGACAGAAGACTTAATCAAAGAACTATCAAAGATTCCCACGCATTACCAAGACCAGAAGAAATATTTGACTGTTTACATGGCGCAAAATGGTTCACAATCGCAGACATGAAATCTGGATATCATCAAATCGATGTAGAAGAGAGACATAAGAAATATACAGCCTTTACTTTAGGACCACTTGGATTGTACGAACACAATAAATTAGCTTTTGGACTTTGTAATGCACCTTCTGAATACCAAAGAATAATGCAGGATTGTCTGGGCGATTATCATTTAAACATCTGTTTCATATACCTGGATGACTTAATCATTTTCAGTTCAACCTACGAGGAACATCTTGAACGTCTTGACAAAGTTCTTACCAGAATGAAAGAATGTGGTATCAAGTTATCAGCAGAAAAGTGTTTTTTCTTGGAAAAAAAGGTAAAATTTTTGGGTCATGTAGTGAGTGAAAATGGACTTGAAACAGACCCAGAAAAATGTGAGAAAATAAAAAATTTTCCTACGCCGAAAAATCCAGACGAACTGCGTTCCTTTTTAGCACTGGCAGGCTACTACAGGAAATTTGTGAAAGATTTTAGTAAAGTTACCAAACCTTTAGCTGACCTACTTCCACCAACTAGTCCAAAAAAGAATAAGAAACAACAAGAGAAGAAACCTTGGCAATGGGAAAAGCAACAAGAAGACACCTTTCAGAAGATTAAAGATCTGTTAACCTCGCCTCCAATATTAGCCTACCCCCAGTTTGATCAACCCTTTGAAGTTCATACAGATGCCAGTGGTGTTGGACTAGGCGCAGTACTCTATCAAGAGCAAGAAGGGCGGAAGAAAGTTGTGGCGTACGCTAGCAGAAGTCTTTCGAAATCAGAAAAAAATTACTCAGCCTTCAAGATGGAATTTTTAGCGCTCAAATGGGCAATAGCTGACAAATTTAGTGATTATCTGATAGGAAATAGATTTACAGTTTATACGGATAATAACCCTTTGACTCATATTCTTACTAGTGCAAAACTCGACGCCACCGGCCAAAGATGGATAGCGGCACCCAGCGATTATGATTTTAACATCATCTACAGACCAGGCAAAAGTAACACTGATGCTGATGTTTTATCTAGATATCCAGGATACAAAGTACAGGACAACAATTTAATAGACTTCAAATCCATCAAAGCCATTTGTAATACAATTTTTGTTTCACCATACATTGATGTTTTACCATGCTCAACATTGGACATTTTAGATGTTATTGAGACACCAGGCCAGACTATGGCCCAGATCGAAATGCGGGAACTGAGAAAAGAACAGCGAGAAGACCCCATTATAGGAATCTGGCTTAGAGCAGTCATTGATAAGTGTTATCCCCAAAGAAAATTGATTACTAATAACAGACAACATCAAACTATGTCAAGACATTTTCAACAGTTTAGAGTAGTAAGAGGATTACTTTATAGAGAAACAGAAGAAAATGGGGATAAGATCAAACAACTAGTTCTACCAAGGGTTTACAGAAGACAAGTTCTTTTAGGTCTACACAATGATATGGGACATCCAGGCAAGGACAGAACCTCGTCTCTAGTCCGAGAACGATTCTACTGGCCGGGGTACACAGCAGAAGTAGGTAGCTTGGTAGATCAGTGTCCGAGATGCTTGAGAGCAAAGACTACCAAAAATGCAACAGCTCCTTTAATAAACATTAAGTCTTCATATCCTCTAGAACTAGTAAGCACAGATTTCTTAAAAGTTGATGAATGTAAAGGAGGGATTGGCAATGTGTTAGTGATAACAGATCACTTCACAAAGTTGGCTGTAGCTATTCCAACAAAAAACCAAACTGCAAAAACTACAGCAGAAGTTTTGTTAAATCATTTCATCTACCAGTATGGCATTCCATCCAAACTCTTGTCCGACCAAGGTCCAAATTTTGAATCCGAAATTATAAAGGAACTTTGCTGTTTGATGGGAATAGACAAGATCAGAACCACTGTGTACCATCCACAGTGTAACGGCATCTCTGAAAGATTCAACAAAAGCCTACTAGGTATGTTAAGAACATTAGACCCGAACAAGAAGGAAAACTGGAAAAGGTATATATCAGCACTTGTTTTCTCTTACAACTCGACAAAACACGAATCAACAGGTTATTCACCCTTTGAGTTAATGTTTGGGCGAAAGCCAAAACTACCAATCGATGTTATGTTTCAGACGGACATGGATGATGAAAGGATCACTACAGATTATGTGAAGGAGTTGCAGAGGAGATTGCAAACAGTACAAGAACTTGCGAACAAATCATTAGAAAAAGCCAGAAATAAACAAAAACTTCAGTATGATAAAAAGGCCAAAGCAACAAATATTAAAATAGGAGACAAGGTTCTTGTAAAAAAAATTAGCATTTTCAGGACCTCACAAACTGGCTGATAAGTTTGAGGAAAGGATGTATGAGGTTATGGGTCAACCAAAAAAAGACATACCTGTATTTGTGGTTGAGGATGAAGATGGTAGGACAAAAACACTGCATAGAAACCATTTGTTATTGATTAAAGATACAGAAGAAGAACAGAAAGCTGAAAGGCCGATTCCGAAGCCCCGCAGGCGAATGATGGCTAAAACAAGTAAAGATAAAGAAAATACAGTGGGAAATGTAGAACTGGACAGAGGTACTACAGATGTAAGAGAAGTAGAAGACGAACACGTTAAGATTGATAAACATGAGTCAAGTGATACAGACTCGGAGATGGAATGTATTGTAATACGTTCTAAAGATAGACTGACCGGTCAGCAAGAAGATAGAGAGAGATATAACGAAGAAGCAGGACGGCCAAGAATCCAGCCACGAGATCGTTCTAGAAGAACATCTAATGATGCTGAAGATGAAATTGAAGCAGAAGAAGCAGTTCAGTTACCAGGAATTCATCCTAGAGATCCACCAAGAAGACAGGAAGAGAGGGACCCAGAAAGCGACGAAGAAGTATCACAATTACGGAGGTCTTCAAGACAGAGAAAGAAACCAGCTTGGTATGATTCCTATGTTGTAGGACAACAGCAGGACATCAGTCAGTTGATGCATTTACACATGGAAAATATTAGATGCACTACAGATTTGTTGAAATCAGTGATTAAGTAGCTTATTTCAGATAATAAGATTTTATTGTTTTATTTCATGCAATTGTGACAGTACCTATTGCAGTATAAGTCTTGTCATTTATTTGTAAAGATTAATAGTTTTTACGAGGTATTATTATTATTTTTTTTATCATATGTTGAATTTATTTCAGGGAGTTAACAGCATTTGTAGGAATTACAGATGGATACTCAGATATTCTCTAAAGATGGGACAATTCATACAGGATTTCTTTTTGTGTGTAGTTCAGTTTATAAACTACTAATCATTGTATAATTTAATTACAGGAATTAAATTATTTTCGAAGAAGGGGAGGAGTACACATTATATATTTTTTTTATGTATTTCAGGTATCAAGATATTTGCATAGTTGTATTACATGCTTAGTAAATGTATACTTGAATATTATTATGTTTTAACCGTTTTATACGAGATAAGCTTTCAGACAAGTCGAGACGACTTTTCCGAAGAGGGGGAGAATGTGACAGGGTGATAAAATCAATAGTGTAGTGTAACCTTTATGTATATTTTCTTTGGGTTAAGTAAGTTTTCTCCACGAGAGGAAGCCAGAGATACTGGCAGTTTTGTAGTAGATCGTATCGGGAGATATCGACACGTATAATTGAATGGCATATTAATTTAGTGTCATAACAGCTTCATTAGATATCCATATTCTATTAGACAAATGTAAGTAGAGCGTAGGCTTTGTCTATTTCTGTATTTCCGTCTTTGTTTGTGATGTCGGACCGGGTTTTGTCTTTGATATTTTTGCGGGCTGTTTTGAACGTCATTTAACCTTAATTTATAATAAACCTCACGATTTCATCTCTACAAGTCACTTTAACAACTGCATGGTTTGTTACAGCTCATATTTCACCAGGTCCTCCAGTCCCGGTTTGAGAGCGAAAGCCAGAGTTTGATTGGGGTAACGTGTCTAAAGTACCAGATACTTTGTAAGTATGAAAACAATGTTGTTTGATGTATAATATAGGCTATTGTATAAAGAACAGTCACTCACCCTGAACTCATTGTTAAAATGTATATTTCATTCCATAACCATTTTAACCTTCATGTCATTCTTTATCATTCTTATAATGATAAGTTATTTAGTAATGTCTCCAGTATTGTAAGACAATGTTATTTATGTAATTGCAGGACGTTTCACTGTTACTGCCATTCCAGTGGTTACACGGGTTGGACATGTTTTGATGTGTAAATGACAAAATAAAAATATCGAACGAAACATTATCTACATTTGTCGTTATTCTAACGATGGTAGAGCCAAAAGTTACAGAAATGACGTCACTTTACGTCACCGGCTGTCACCTGGGCCCTCCCATACGGTTAACGTGGGGACCTCGTTTCCCGCTTTTGAACCCTTTCGCGTTGACGTAGAAGGCTGGGACCGCGCGCGTTGTTCTTAGACGGCGGCTCGCATGGCGACTACGTTCTTACTTCAGACCGATATGACGTCACTTTACGTCACCGGCTGTCACCTGGGCCCTCCCATACGGTTAACGTGGGGACCTCGTTTCCCGCTTTTGAACCCTTTCGCGTTGACGTAGAAGGCTGGGACCGCGCGCGTTGTTCTTAGACGGCGGCTCGCATGGCGACTACGTTCTTACTTCAGACCGATATGACGTCACTTTACGTCACCGGCTGTCACCTGGGCCCTCCCATACGGTTAACGTGGGGACCTCGTTTCCCGCTTTTGAACCCTTTCGCGTTGACGTAGAAGGCTGGGACCGCGCGCGTTGTTCTTAGACGGCGGCTCGCATGGCGACTACGTTCTTACTTCAGACCGATATGACGTCACTTTACGTCACCGGCTGTCACCTGGGCCCTCCCATACGGTTAACGTGGGGACCTCGTTTCCCGCTTTTGAACCCTTTCGCGTTGACGTAGAAGGCTGGGACCGGGCGCGTTGTTCTTAGACGGCGGCTCGCATGGCGACTACGTTCTTACTTCAGACCGATATGACGTCACTTTACGTCACCGGCTGTCACCTGGGCCCTCCCATACGGTTAACGTGGGGACCTCGTTTCCCGCTTTTGAACCCTTTCGCGTTGACGTAGAAGGCTGGGACCGCGCGCGTTGTTCTTAGACGGCGGCTCGCATGGCGACTACGTTCTTACTTCAGACCGATATGACGTCACTTTACGTCACCGGCTGTCACCTGGGCCCTCCCATACGGTTAACGTGGGGACCTCGTTTCCCGCTTTTGAACCCTTTCGCGTTGACGTAGAAGGCTGGGACCGGCGCGCGTTGTTCTTAGACGGCGGCTCGCATGGCGACTACGTTCTTACTTCAGACCGATATGACGTCACTTTACGTCACCGGCTGTCACCTGGGCCCTCCCATACGGTTAACGTGGGGACCTCGTTTCCCGCTTTTGAACCCTTTCGCGTTGACGTAGAAGGCTGGGACCGCGCGCGTTGTTCTTAGACGGCGGCTCGCATGGCGACTACGTTCTTACTTCAGACCGATATGACGTCACTTTACGTCACCGGCTGTCACCTGGGCCCTCCCATACGGTTAACGTGGGGACCTCGTTTCCCGCTTTTGAACCCTTTCGCGTTGACGTAGAAGGCTGGGACCGCGCGCGTTGTTCTTAGACGGCGGCTCGCATGGCGACTACGTTCTTACTTCAGACCGATATGACGTCACTTTACGTCACCGGCTGTCACCTGGGCCCTCCCATACGGTTAACGTGGGGACCTCGTTTCCCGCTTTTGAACCCTTTCGCGTTGACGTAGAAGGCTGGGACCGCGCGCGTTGTTCTTAGACGGCGGCTCGCATGGCGACTACGTTCTTACTTCAGACCGATATGACGTCACTTTACGTCACCGGCTGTCACCTGGGCCCTCCCATACGGTTAACGTGGGGACCTCGTTTCCCGCTTTTGAACCCTTTCGCGTTGACGTAGAAGGCTGGGACCGCGCGCGTTGTTCTTAGACGGCGGCTCGCATGGCGACTACGTTCTTACTTCAGACCGATATGACGTCACTTTACGTCACCGGCTGTCACCTGGGCCCTCCCATACGGTTAACGTGGGGACCTCGTTTCCCGCTTTTGAACCCTTTCGCGTTGACGTAGAAGGCTGGGACCGGGCGCGTTGTTCTTAGACGGCGGCTCGCATGGCGACTACGTTCTTACTTCAGACCGATATGACGTCACTTTACGTCACCGGCTGTCACCTGGGCCCTCCCATACGGTTAACGTGGGGACCTCGTTTCCCGCTTTTGAACCCTTTCGCGTTGACGTAGAAGGCTGGGACCGCGCGCGTTGTTCTTAGACGGCGGCTCGCATGGCGACTACGTTCTTACTTCAGACCGATATGACGTCACTTTACGTCACCGGCTGTCACCTGGGCCCTCCCATACGGTTAACGTGGGGACCTCGTTTCCCGCTTTTGAACCCTTTTGCGTTGACGTAGAAGGCTGGGACCGCGCGCGTTGTTCTTAGACGGCGGCTCGCATGGCGACTACGTTCTTACTTCAGACCGATATGACGTCACTTTACGTCACCGGCTGTCACCTGGGCCCTCCCATACGGTTAACGTGGGGACCTCGTTTCCCGCTTTTGAACCCTTTTGCGTTGACGTAGAAGGCTGGGACCGCGCGCGTTGTTCTTAGACGGCGGCTCGCATGGCGACTACGTTCTTACTTCAGACCGATATGACGTCACTTTACGTCACCGGCTGTCACCTGGGCCCTCCCATACGGTTAACGTGGGGACCTCGTTTCCCGCTTTTGAACCCTTTCGCGTTGACGTAGAAGGCTGGGACCGCGCGCGTTGTTCTTAGACGGCGGCTCGCATGGCGACTACGTTCTTACTTCAGACCGATATGACGTCACTTTACGTCACCGGCTGTCACCTGGGCCCTCCCATACGGTTAACGTGGGGACCTCGTTTCCCGCTTTTGAACCCTTTCGCGTTGACGTAGAAGGCTGGGACCGGCGCGCGTTGTTCTTAGACGGCGGCTCGCATGGCGACTACGTTCTTACTTCAGACCGATATGACGTCACTTTACGTCACCGGCTGTCACCTGGGCCCTCCCATACGGTTAACGTGGGGACCTCGTTTCCCGCTTTTGAACCCTTTCGCGTTGACGTAGAAGGCTGGGACCGGGCGCGTTGTTCTTAGACGGCGGCTCGCATGGCGACTACGTTCTTACTTCAGACCGATATGACGTCACTTTACGTCACCGGCTGTCACCTGGGCCCTCCCATACGGTTAACGTGGGGACCTCGTTTCCCGCTTTTGAACCCTTTCGCGTTGACGTAGAAGGCTGGGACCGGGCGCGTTGTTCTTAGACGGCGGCTCGCATGGCGACTACGTTCTTACTTCAGACCGATATGACGTCACTTTACGTCACCGGCTGTCACCTGGGCCCTCCCATACGGTTAACGTGGGGACCTCGTTTCCCGCTTTTTGAACCCTTTCGCGTTGACGTAGAAGGCTGGGACCGCGCGCGTTGTTCTTAGACGGCGGCTCGCATGGCGACTACGTTCTTACTTCAGACCGATATGACGTCACTTTACGTCACCGGCTGTCACCTGGGCCCTCCCATACGGTTAACGTGGGGACCTCGTTTCCCGCTTTTTGAACCCTTTCGCGTTGACGTAGAAGGTTGGGACGGCGCGCGTTGTTCTTAGACGGCGGCTCGCATGGCGACTACGTTCTTACTTCAGACCGATATGACGTCACTTTACGTCACCGGCTGTCACCTGGACCCTCCCATACGGTTAACGTGGGGACCTCGTTTCCCGCTTTTGAACCCTTTCGCGTTGACGTAGAAGGCTGGGACCGGGCGCGTTGTTCTTAGACGGCGGCTCGCATGGCGACTACGTTCTTACTTCAGACCGATATGACGTCACTTTACGTCACCGGCTGTCACCTGGGCCCTCCCATACGGTTAACGTGGGGACCTCGTTTCCCGCTTTTGAACCCTTTCGCGTTGACGTAGAAGGCTGGGACCGGCGCGCGTTGTTCTTAGACGGCGGCTCGCATGGCGACTACGTTCTTACTTCAGACCGATATGACGTCACTTTACGTCACCGGCTGTCACCTGGGCCCTCCCATACGGTTAACGTGGGGACCTCGTTTCCCGCTTTTGAACCCTTTCGCGTTGACGTAGAAGGCTGGGACCGCGCGCGTTGTTCTTAGACGGCGGCTCGCATGGCGACTACGTTCTTACTTCAGACCGATATGACGTCACTTTACGTCACCGGCTGTCACCTGGGCCCTCCCATACGGTTAACGTGGGGACCTCGTTTCCCGCTTTTGAACCCTTTCGCGTTGACGTAGAAGGCTGGGACCGGGCGCGTTGTTCTTAGACGGCGGCTCGCATGGCGACTACGTTCTTACTTCAGACCGATATGACGTCACTTTACGTCACCGGCTGTCACCTGGGCCCTCCCATACGGTTAACGTGGGGACCTCGTTTCCCGCTTTTGAACCCTTTCGCGTTGACGTAGAAGGCTGGGACCGCGCGCGTTGTTCTTAGACGGCGGCTCGCATGGCGACTACGTTCTTACTTCAGACCGATATGACGTCACTTTACGTCACCGGCTGTCACCTGGGCCCTCCCATACGGTTAACGTGGGGACCTCGTTTCCCGCTTTTGAACCCTTTCGCGTTGACGTAGAAGGCTGGGACCGGCGCGCGTTGTTCTTAGACGGCGGCTCGCATGGCGACTACGTTCTTACTTCAGACCGATATGACGTCACTTTACGTCACCGGCTGTCACCTGGGCCCTCCCATACGGTTAACGTGGGGACCTCGTTTCGCTGTAATTAGAATTTTATTCAAATTGTAAAATTTTGACATTTTTTTAAGAGTTGCCTGCCCCTGACTAAATAATTAGATTCTAGATCTTTGGAGTGTTGTCTGCAACTTTAAAACCTGACTTTAGGGATCAGGACACAATTTACTGATAGTTCAGCCAGTTTGACTGCAATATAAGTTGTATTTATCATTAATTTAGGTAAAAAATACATTATTTCCATTTATAACCTGGAAGTTATTTGTTAATTTCTTTTAATTCATGGATAGGTTTATTGAAGAGTGTCATGGAAAGCTGAAACTTTTCAGTACACAACATCCAAATTAAGAAAGGACTGTGCAGGCCGGCTTTGTGAACAAAACACAAGGCTGCTATGACTAGTTGCGTCAAGATATCCTTGGGACCCCTGCCCCCCTCGGACATGCTATGCAATTCGTGTTTCGCTGATCATCCATTTGGGGATTTAGATATATTACCTCAGCCAACAGGCTGTATGTTTAATTTTACTCAATACTAGGCTATGTTTTAACGCCAACATCTTCATTTTGGTTTATAAACAATATGTTTTTCTGATTGCAGTTGCTGTTTGGGATATTAAAGTTTAGTCAGCAACCGTTTACTGGACTGCAAGATTCATCTCTTCCAAAGGATGTCATAGCTTTCTAATCTCAAAATTGCCTGTATAAAAGGCGTATTTTTAGCATAGCTTACATAAGTGCATGGCCATTCTCCGTCATATAAACCTTGTTGTGTGAGGATAAGAAATGCAGAGAGGTACCACCAGTCACCTTAGCCACCATTTCCCTAACAGACAAAAGACTCATAGGGACAGTCCCTGCAGTTTATAGTAAAGCAAAGTTCTTCAGGTAAGTGATTAATTTGGGCTTCATGATATCTATGTACTGGCTTTAAGTTCATACTTGATTTGAGCAAAACGCACCAATTCAGCATCAAAATCCAGGTTTAGATCCCAGACGGAATATTTTCTCCTTCAAAAAACTTAAGTTCAGATGTTCTTTAAGCCACATACATGTTCGCTACTTATGACGGATAAGAATGTTCTCAAATTGTTTATAAATGCGTTTTCCCAGATTTACACCCTCCTCTACTGCCGAGGGCGTAGCTCGGGTGCACCGGGCCGGTTTTCAAGCCGTGAAGAATTGACATCACCAGCTTAACTGGGGCCGGAAATAATGTCAGACTCCTCAGCAGCATGGTGAGCTTTTACGTATTTACTTCCAGGCTGGTAGATTCCGGACTTCCTGCATTTAAGCTTTCCTTTCGTCATTTTTAAAAGAGTACCGCAAGTCTTTCAATGAAATCACAACTGTGACACCTTTGGAGAATAGATACAAATTAAGGAACCATAATGTGTAAAAAGCCTTTTGAGTGATTTAAAATCAGATAAGTAAACAGGATTTTCATGGGTTATTAGAGGCCTTGTGGACAGATTAAGTATTAAAAAGGGGAATACAGCTGAGATAGTAAACAGTGTCTTATTAGGTTTTTTTTTTTAATTTATCACCAATTTGATAGTAATGATTTTTACAATTGTAAGCTAAAAAATAGTTCAATTTCCATAACGTTTGCATTTTTTTTCATGATTCAAATTTGGAAATGCATTTTTGTCTATCATAAAGCTTTCAAAGTCACATTTAATGTGGTGTGAAGGGACCAAATCAGGGATGAGGAACAAGTATGACACAAATACTGTAAAATGTTCTTTAATTCATGTAAATCTAGAAATTATCTCTGGAGAATTTAGTCTGATCTCCATTTCTCAGAAATTGTAACTGTCTAAGGGCCTATTCCATCAATGAGTATCACTGTCTTTAAATTGCTGTTGCGGTACAGTTTAAAATAGCAAAAGTTTTATGGCCCTGCTTGTTTCCAACTCCTCATTCATTTTTGAACAGCCAGAAAAGTAAGGAAATTCTAGGAATTTACTAGAATTATGGATTTTTTTAGTTACACAGTATATAAGGAGGAATTAGTGTGTACACAACTCCTCATTTTTTTACATGTTGTTTGCAGACTTTATGAACAGAAAATTCCTGTTTATTATTTATACATGTCACATAGATGTGTACAATACTAACATTAGAAACATTACATAAAAGAGATCACTATGATTTATTTTCTCAAAAAAAGATATTTTTACCGTTAAAGTTAGAACTTTTACTGCATAGTAAGTTTTGACTTTTGCTTATCTTTATGACATCATTACATGGAATGATGTTAAGCTCCCAAGACACATTTCCACATGACGCTGCTCGTTTATATATCTTGTTGATGGATTGTTTAGAATGGGTCAGTTTTAATTGAACTGAATGTTTTAATCGCCCTTTTACAGAGTGCCAGCCAGTCGTTGCCATTCTTTACATTGCTGAGGAGGACAGTCCTGCCAACATAACAGTTCGTTCAATAACAGGTAAAAAAACTTGTCTCGTTTGCATTTTTGATTGCTAACAGAATTTTGTGTGCACAGTTTGAGATTATTAAAATTATTATACCTGCCATCTATTGAACATATAGTAAAAAATCCAGGACAATATTTTCAACTATCACTTAACATTATCACCTACTGCCAGATTATATAATCTTATATAATGATAACCCCTTATTCACAATTGTTGTTAAATATATAATGTTTGAACTAATAATAAAATGGAAATTATGTTCTTTTAACTCTGAACCATTATGAACTGTCAGATGCTACTGGTAAATGAATTGGTCTTGATGTACTTTTTGCGAGATAAAAACTATTTGCATATTACTACTATTGTACATTCAATATAACATCGTCTTGTTTGTATGGTTAAATGACTTTATTATGATCCCGCAGTGTACGACTCTAGTGATATATCGAGATTTATCAGTGAAATAAAATGATATTTTACTGTTTCATATCCATGATATATCCTTTGGTTCATGGTTGAAAAAAGTATGATAATCCTGTAAGTAGATAACAGGAGTCTTGATCATTAGCCATTCACATATTATCTTAATAGGATAGAACAGTTAATGTAAATCATTTCAATAAATTATGACATTGGAGATGCCTTTCTTGTTTAAATTCATTTTTGTATTCTAAAAAAAATATGAAACACAAATATCTAGTGATGGCAATTACGTGAACATGCTGTTAACGAGATCGTGGAACATGTTCACGTAATTGCCACCGCTAGATATTTGTGTTCCATAATTTTTCTTTCCTGATTTGAATTTTGTCAAGGAAGGCCCGTGCCTATTGAGTACATTATTGCTTGGTCCAAAGTTACTTGTTAATCAAGTCATTAGACTAAATTTATCTGAATAATAAAGTTACTTTATTTGCACATTATTGCTTGCTAGGTACAGATCAAACTGAGTCCAGATTTTTCTTAACTTGTGTGAATAAGTATGTATAAAAAGTTCTTCCTAAGTATGTTTCGTTTAAATAGTTATAATTCTTTATTGTCTTGAAAATGATGACTTGTTTGCATCACGAGATTTTTAAGAATCCTTTCCCCCTCTAACAAATATTGGACTGATTCAATTCATAAATATGTCTTCACGTCGTGCGAACATAGGTTTAAAGTTCAAAGAGTCTTAGTAGTTTGGTTTGCGTCGCAAACATGTTGCACTTTTGCACATCACCTCCAATCACTTCAATTATCGTCATTGCTGCTTTCTTCTTCTGTGCTTTCTAATGAAGGTGTTTTGTGTTCATTAAAAAGTTTTGTTCTTGTTTTCAATACTGCTTAATCCCTGCAGGAAGTGGGACTCGTCCATATCCAGGAAATCATCGATCTGTCCTTTACCTTAAAATGCAAAAATTAATTTAAACAAGAAAGGCATCACTAATAGTCCAGTCATATCGTCATTGAAAACACCAAAACGCTTCAGAAAATGGGAAAAGCACCAAACTTGGCACAAATATGAAGAACTAAGTTACAAACAATTTGAGATCTAGACCCATCTTGTAACTTTCAAAATAGCGGCCATTTTTAAAAATGACCGCCTGAATTAAGGCAAATTTAAAAAAATTGTTAAAAATTTAGATAAACAAAAGCTTTTAACACATATAAGACGTCATTTTTATATGCTTTGTTGTTTCTAAGGTAATGATGAAATAAAACGATAAAAATATATATGGATATAATCTAACTTAAGTTATACGTATTATTTTCATAGAAACGAACAAAAATCGATGTCCGACGGATCTGTGTTGTGATTGAATGGCATATTAATGTATCATGTTTTGGAACTTTATGTTATGAACATTATCAATTATTGATTTATTCAAACTGTTAAAATATAAATTGATTAAAAGTTATAACACTTAAATTTTGAAGTAACAAATAACACAAAATAAGACACATGTTCACATTTTAATCAAATAATGTATTATATGTGCACTTGTCCTTTTCGTAAGACATGATCAATGCACATTTAATATTGTTTAATTAAGTTTGCATTTCAGCTTTGGTGCATTTACATCTGCCAGCACAACCTTTTTCAGGATTACAACCACAATTAAGCAGTTCCTGACAAGAGACAGATGCCTGTGAAAGTGAAGACCACAAAAATTCCCATTTTGAGATTTCTCTAGCCCACCCAATCTACTGGGCTTTGGTACATTAGCCTGTCCCCAAATATGTCCGGCTTGGAAAATCGCACTTTTTGCGTGTTCCAATAGCGACGCAGAAGAGGTGGAATAGATTCAATAGATCTACCCTTTTGAGTGAAGGGTATTTTCGAGCACCATTTACATCAGTTTCAAAGCACGTTCTGTCATACATAAGTACAAATCACGTTCTATTGTAGGCATTTCCTCTAGAGCTGAACTGACAGAAGGGGGCAGAAAGAGCTAGGAATGAAGTTGAGACAGCATCGAAACTATTCCAAGTTTCCCAAGCGGTTTTCTTACCTCGACTTCAAAAGGCAGTTTTCTGGTCACAGCCTGTCAATGCATGAAAAAATGGTAGAGCCTTGGCCTTTGACTCACATGGAGATCCCAAAATAGAACGAATAGCTATATACCTTAGGTTTTTGCCAGCCCGAAAAGTTACATACAACTCATTAACTGCAATTTGGGGATAAATTGCTACAGCCAGAAACAATACATCGGTATCAACAGTCCGTATCATAATCTTCTTCAGGCCTTGATCTGCAATATCTGATATATGAACCATCATTTTGACATCGGCTTCTTTATGGCTACAAGGAGCGGGGTTCTTACAGTCATATTTTGGAGAGCAATCAACATGTTGGTCACATGTAGTTATTAGTCATGATCCACATTTATTATATGCTCTTTCAGGTACTTAAATAGTTTAGTGTTTTTTCATTTACCCTCAAAAATGAATCCCAACTACCTGGTATTTTTGTATACCCTTCGTATGACCCCCTTTCCTCTGTGCAACCTTGTACCAGACTTCAAACTGTCAGGATCATATACATCCGAGACAACATCCAACATTTCGACATCTGAAAGCTGGGGGCGTTTATATGGGTAAAACCCTTCTTGGAATAGTTTTGGAATGTTTTACAGCCTGTTGGTTCCAGCATTTTGACTATGACTGCTCAGTCTAAGTTCCACTAATGCATTCACAGGAGGTTATTTAAGAATGGGTTGTGAATGATGCTCTAGGCAAAATACCAGATCAGAACCAAGTCTACCAAATCTGAGGCTTCCAAAATTGTGACAAAGAAGGAGGGAAGGTAGAGTTCTAATGAGCAATGAATTCTTCAAGGGGTCTGTCTCGTACTTGACATGAAACATACAGTTTAGAAAAAGATGGAACAATCCTGTTTAAGATACCAATCTGCTGCTTTTCTTTTGATACCTGTTTGGGAGTTTGTTTGAGTTACTGAAAAGAGGAAATTTGTTTTGTTTAATAGAACTACCCAGCAGCGTGTCACTCTCTTATAACCGCTAAACTACAAATGAGTTGTACTGGCCCTTTGCAACCTGTTCGATGTCCCTCACAGTTTCAGCAACTCTTGAATCTACAATATTCCTACTATCTAAGACCAGAAGATCTCAACAGTGGTCATTTAATGGGCTTGCAATGCAATGGTATCTTTCAATGAAAGAACATGTGTTGCAAAGCTCTGTCGTTCATGGTGGCGAATATCAGGACCTTTACTTTGCTCTTGTTTTAATTGATTGATGGAGGATTGATATTCTTGCACATCTCTTTCTAGTTAACGACCAGAAACCTTCCAGCACAGCAGCTGATCGGCATTTTCAGTGAGCCCTACAGCTCCACCATTACCTTTGATAAGTTTATTAGTTTGTTCATGTGCACGGTCAAGTGCAATTGTCGAGAATGATCGTTGAGGTTTGTGAACAACAAACTTGCCTTGTGCAAACTGGGTGGCAACATCTAGATTTTCGGTTCAAGGACAACCATGTTACATATGTGCAAGGGCAGCCAACAAGCATTATTTGGATGGTCAAGAGCAAAAAACGTTGGTCAAGCAACACGAGAGCTTCCTTGCACAACGCCAAACTACCTTTACGCATTGAGTCCACAAACAGCATGACAGTAATTCCAAACCTCAGTGTGATAGACAAAAACAGAAAGGACGTAGAAACACTTTCTGTTTTGAGATCTCCTACTTTTCTCTGGTTCCCTGACAAGAAACGCCCAGTTTGTGCCATTTAGCCTTATGTTTTAGATGGGTTTCTGGCATGCCTTCACCGTCATCTAACAAGCTTATATCAATTGACATTGGAAGGCATTTCATATCAGCAAACCTCTTCAAATCTTCTACCAATGATATAAAGCCAATGTTATTGTTCGACTGTAAAGTAGTTGGACTAGTAAGCCCTTCAGAAGTGTTGCTTTGGCACAAAATACATCGAATTAATTGGTTTGGCCATTGTCCGAAGCTTTAAAACATATGGACTACAATTCAGCCATGTTTCTTGTGTAAGTATTTGTAAACTAGACGAAAACAAGTCTACATGATGTAGCACTTCACAAAAGTTAGTCTTTATATTTTGGGTTCATGTTGAAAAATCAAAAGATAGAATTTCTAAATACTGTATGTCATTTAAAAATTATAAAGCTAGTTCTAACCAAATTTAGAAAATATATCCTTTAATGATGGTTTAACAAAAAAAAACAATATGTTTCATGTAATGTTATCACTATACAATGATAATCATTGATCAATTTCTTAGTACATTAAATATAAACGTTGACCAAACAGTCTATGTTGTCTCAAAACCATGTAGCATTCTTTTTTATCAATTTGTGCTCGTTTTATTACTATTTCAGCATTTTGGTAAATATCATAGCTTACATATTAAACTAATGAAACATTTGTAAGTTTCAGGCATACATTCATTTGAATTACCAGAAAATTATGCATTATCTCTCTAAATGTTCTGAACAAACATTTGTCTGCAAAAGGCAAAATTTAAGCAAGGGGAGATAACTTGTTTATTTTAATCCAAATAAATTACTCGAAATGATTCATTTTGATAAAGATTAATTCATGTATTGAGAATAACTCAACTGGTCTGAAATTGTATTGATATATTATTTTGATGAATAATTAAAATGTAAAAACATATACGGCGGCCATTTGGATTTTGTCGGACATTTTGGATTGGTAACGATCTGACTGGACTATAATGTCATAATTTATTGCAATGATTTTCATTAACTGTTCTATCCTATAAAGATACCATGTGAATGGCTAATGATCAAGAATCCTGTTATCTACTTACAGGATTATCATACATCTTTTCAACCAAAAACCAAAGGATATTTCATGGATATGCAACAGTAAAATATTATTTTATTTCACTGGCCATTTTACCATACAAACAAGACGATGTTCCATTGAATTTACAATAGTAGTATATGCAAATAGTCATTATCTCACGAGAAGTACATCGAGACCAGTTTATTTACCAAAACCATCTGACAGTTAATAATGGTTCTAAGTTTAAAGAGCATAATTTCCATTTAATTGTTAATTTAAACGTTATATACTTAGCAACAATTGTGAAGAAAAGAGTTATCATTATATATGATTAATAATCTGGAAGTGGGTGATAATGTTAAGTGATTGTTAAAAATATTGTCCTGGAGCAATCAAAAATGCAAACGAGACAAGTATTGTACCTATTATTGAACAAACTGTTATGTTGGCAGGACTGTCCTCCTCAGCAATGTAAAGAATTTCAACGGCTGGCTGGCATTCTGTAAAATGGCGATTAAAACATTTTGTCCAATTAAAACTGACACATTCTAAACAATCCATCAACGAAATAAATAAATGAGCTGCGCCATGTGGATATTGTCTTGTCCACTACGACCCATATTGTTACAGGAGATTTTACTTTTATTAAAAACAATCTCCTTAGAAAACTGCTAAACAGAGGTCCTAAATACCCGATAGCATCTAAGATTTATTTCCATACATGTAAATTAGAATTGACAGACACTTGATCCAAATATTGTAAAAGCTGGTGTAAAAGAGAAGCAGTCGATTTTAATGCCTTAATGCAGTGGATGAATAAAATATTGTACCTAATAGATAAGAAAATAGAGTTTTTTAACAATAAGCCATTGGCCCTCCCTCAAAGTCTATTTTGTTAACGCAAAACCTGATCATGGATATCAAAACTCTACATAAAAAACTTGTATTTGTACCAGCTGATAATGTAATAATAGTTTGACGTTTAAATTATGTTAGTACTATAATTGAAGAGTTACAACCTTCAAGAACTTACATTCATAGCCAATTCGATAATGAAAGTGTTATTAAAAATCATATTGATTCTAATGCTTAATGTCTATTTCTGTTGAATGATGATCATGAAAACATTCCTACAATACAATGGTTACCTAAAATGCATAAAATTCTGTATAAATCACGATTTATTGTTAATTCCATTTTTTGTTCTACTGAACAAGTTTCAATTTTACTAACATCCTGCTTAACTGCATTTAAGTTTTATGTGAAAAAATACTGTAGCTAAGTTTATGAGAAATCTGGAAGTAATCTCTTTTGGTCTATCAAGAATTCTTTAGATTTAGTTAATGATTTTGAAAGTATACGGCCTAGGTCTCAGTGTTTAATACTTATGACTGTCAACGTTCTATACATCTATTCCACAATCTTTAGTTACAATCAAATTGACTCCTCTTATCAAAAAAATATTTTGCTAGGGAGAAAACTACTTATATTGCAGTTAATGTTAATAAAGCTTTTTTTCCTAATGCTCGCTCAGATGAATATATCTATTGGACATTCACAGATGTCGTTGAAGTTTTAATTTTGTACTAAATAATTCTTTTCTAAAATTCGGTAAATGTTGATATAATCAAACACTTGGCATTCTAATGGGTCCCAATTATGCACCTTTACTTGCAGACCTGTTTTTATACTGCTATGAAAGTGAATATATGTTGAAATTATCTTAGTCTGGATATCTTGCTCTTGTTCATAAATTCAATAGCACTTTTAGTTATATTGATGAAATTCTAAGTTTAGATAATCCTGTGTATATAATGAAATGGTGCTATTATTACAAACATGACATATGACTAACTTAATATTTCTTACAAAAAAGTACACTTGAAAGTTTGCCAACAAAATAAAATGCCTGACATACATATATATTAAGATACCTGTATATATCTATATAATATTGCTTTTTAAAACATGATTCATGAATTATTTTTCGAAACACTTTGTTTGAAATAACATCAAATTATTGGTATTGGCCGGCTAGTTTGACTGACAGCCGCGTCATGTTAATTAGTGACATGATCATTTGCTTTGAAAAACCACATGGCCAGTGGGTCATAAAACTATACGAAACACAACCAAAACACGCAAATTCTAAAACTTATTAATTAATTCGACAGACTGCGGGAAATTTTATGACCGAACTATATATAAATTGAAATAATAAATAAATATATTAATAGCAAGCATTTTATCTCACTATTTATTGTATTTTAACAATTGTGACAACTGTTTTAAAAAAATGCTGATAAAATCCGCTCCGAGATCATATCTTAAATAAGTGGCATCTGTTTTTAAAGAAACGAGACTGATTATTTATTAAAAATCAAGAACAATTATCATTAATTATAAGTTTGCATGTTATTGAAGGTTCTGAATTGAAACTTATTGTTCATTTTTGCGGTTAAACAACAGCCTAACAATTAAATCAAAATTTAAAAAGCAGCAAACTAGATCTGCTTCTATTCCTCAATTTATTTTAAACTGCTCTAATTGTTAGCTTCCTTTTGCACAGTTTGTTACCCATTATTAATTTTATTTTGATTGATAGCCGTTAAACCTTACCCACAAATTGGTATGAGGGAGTTGCAATAATATTGCCCTAAGTTGCACTCTCTAAGTTTGACAACTTATACTTATTGAAGTTTTGTCTCAGAATCAAATATTAATATTAGTAAATAAAACAATTTTAATATTGAGTTTCAATTTTCACGAAATGCGTAAGTTTCAGCCAATATTTAGCCGCTGGTCATTTTACCAATCAACAGCATATAATCAATATCCAATCGCCACAGCGGCATGCAGAAAGCGCAACAATCAATATTATCAGTGTCATTAGATGCCAAATAGCAACAATGAAGAATACCCAACAATAATGAGGTAAAACTACCAGCTAGCATATCATAAGATATAATTAATTAATTGTTATTTATTTTTGATGGGACTTCGATTATTAGTTAGGTGTTATGTCAGTGAACAGTTCGTTGGTATTTATAATTCGATCGTGAGCCATTGAACGCCCGGACAAACTTAAATTCTGATGAAATGTGGGTTTGTTATTTAAATAAAGGTACAACATTTTGAGCTTAAAAATATTTTTTAGGTAGAAAAAATGCACATCACAATAAAGATGGCAATCTTAAAGGTTTGACATTTTGACATTAGACAATTTTCGGCTCGCTGTTACCATTTTGAGGGGAAACAAAATAAATAAATAAGTTTGCCTTTGTTAATTATTACAAGCTATGTTTTGTTTTTTTTTAGGTTTAATATTACTTGGCATACATTGACAACATTTCTCAGAAATGTCATGTATAAAGATTTATATATATGTAGTATCATCGCATCTGGGAATGGACTGGTTGAATTGTTTAGAGCTGCACTCTCACAGATTGACCGTTTTGACAAAAAATATTTTTGTCTCAGATTTTTTTTTGTATAAATTCCTTTAATTCAAGCACAAATATCACAGTAAACGGATCTTAATTGCTAAGAAAGATTACAGTTTTTAAAGCTTTGTGAGTGCATTTGTTAACAAGTCTAGACTTAGACATATATAGGTTGTGTCACATTTTCTAATGTTTTTTCTATCACGGGGTTTTCTAACTTCATGGTGATGACTTTGCCATATTGCTGTATTTTATCAAATCTGCATTTCAAATATCTGTAAGACATAAGCTTATTGTGTTTGCATTATTTCTTTTTCAGTGACCTGATGTCCGTGCGCAATTTGACATAATGCCTGAAGGCAAGAACTCGCAGAATGGAACTCATGTTACATGTGTAATGTTTTCTTGATTTTTGTTTTAACAGTCTGTATAAATTGTTGTGTGACAAGACAGTGGAATTTTAAACATAAAACATTTTGTTTGAGCAAATGCCACAATGAAATGATGTTAAGGCAGATTTAGAATGACATTTAACATTGATTACCCAAGCATGCTATTTTTAAATCTTATGACTTAAAAGTAATTATTAGTTTTTCATATGTCTATAAATAATGTTTTATAAAAAAACAGCATGTATTTGTTAATTCTTATCACCCGTGTCTAACACGGTCAAACCCTACCTAAGTCCATTCCGTTTAAGGTCCGTACATTCATCCGTAAACCTTACGTGTACGTGAAGGTTCGTACATCCATGCGTGTACGGTGTCCGTATTCAAATCCCGTACACGTTGCATGCACGGGTCCGTATTTCCATTCCATACACGCTGCATGTACGGGTCTGTATATTAATCAAGTGCACGTTGCATGTACGAGGTCCGTATATTCATTCATCCCGTACACGTAGTACGTGTGTAGACACTTAAATAAACGCCCATATTGTGCAACACGACTACTTTCGATGATAAATAAGAAGGGTCTTAATAGCCGAGATGAGATGTTTTAATCAATCACAAAAAGGCGAAAAATGACATGAATTTGATCATTTTTCGTATCTACATCGAGACCAAAATATGATTTACATGTATAAACATGTTCATGCTAAAAACAAGAAGGAATGCATTTGATTGGAGTGTGACCTGTTCGATCAGAATGAAACACTCGATTGAACTAAACATCATTTGGTTTGATGCACTGTCCAAGTTCCTCTTCTGCGTCATAAATTGTCTTTCGTTTAAGATAGGGATCATTCAATTTTCGGCAAATATTACATATTGACTGCTTAAATTGCTCCTTGCCATCGTGCCAAGCTTGAAAGTTGTCTTTCTGTATTAAGAAGTTCGAATACAAGGTTTCATTTTCCGACACTTCAACCAAATAATTAACTAAATCGCTTGTGTTTCTGAAGTCCCTGGTGTTGATGAACGAGCCTTTTGGAAATATATTGGTATAATTTGCTTTTCCGCGAACCACACAAATAATGTCAGTGTTGAAGTGGGAGTATATCTTTTCTGTAACATAATCATCACAAAAAGCATTTTCAAACGCTAAATAAAACTTATAATCATTGCTTAATAAAGTAGGGAGTTTACTCTGTGAAACGTTTATAGGTCCACATTTTCCAAATATGTCGATACTGTGGTTTTGCAAACGCATATTCATGTTATTCACAAATTTGTCTCTTAAACTGTGTGCATTGCAATGACTCACGGCCCATGCTGCAAATTTGTTTTTCCTTTGAAATATCATGGAGTAGTTTTTTGACAATAGCTTTAATCTTTCTGATACCCTTCCATACGGCATAAATATATCTGCAGAAGGTCTATAGTTCCATGTCCAATTGAACACATCTTTCCAATGTTTGTTTTTGTAATCTCTGATCCACGAGTTTTGTACATTTGTCTCTAATGAAAAGGCTACCCAGATTTGATTTTGGTTTCTCATAATGTTTTCTATTGGTGGTTTTGTACCCATGTGACCATCCGCTAAGGAAAACACCACTGCAGCACTTTTATCGAAAATGTTTCTGTTCGTTGAAGTAATACAGTTAATACATTTTGTTTCATATGGTACAACCCATATCGGCTGATTCCACCAAAGAATTGTAAGTTTAACATTTGTGCTATTCAAGACCAAATGTTCTTCTTCTTTTGCCTCCTTGACCTGATCGCCGAATTCCACGATATGGTTCAAATATATATAGTAGCAGATAGCAATTGCACTGCTTATAGAAAAAATCGCTCGCAAACCTGTCAAATTAAACATAACAAATATGAATTAAGTATATGATAGTTGTCTATCCGTCTATTCTATTAAGGTTTCGATTTGCCATGATGTATGATACTATATCAAGTGAATACAAATGTGGATCTATCTAACACATTTACCTATTTCCGTATCATTGTTCGAATCTGGACTAAAACGCACAACTCTTGTATGCATATGTATTTGCTGTTACGTTTTGCTTTTTCAAATTAACTCAAGGTTCTAAAGTAGTTATTTGCAATACGATTTTGGCGTATCAGTATAGGATGGGTCTCTACTGATTTTGTAAATTGAACACTGAAACCTTGGAATATATTCATTATTATTAACATGAAAAACAAAAAATAACGGCAAATGTTTTGAAGATTTAAAAAAAAAAATGTTTTGTTTTCAAAACAGATTATTACACACAGTAACATGTCAAAGATGCAACCTTGCTCTCAGTAAGATTTACCATAATTAATAATAGTGTTTAAATATACCAACAAGAATGAATAAATGTCGTAAATAATGGTTCTTATGAAGGATACCAAGTCTAATTTGAAATAAATGTGCATAAAACACGGTATTTCTACCTTAGGAGACTATAGTAGACTACAGTAAATATTTTAATATCACCAATCATTTAATATTTTTGCGCTTTCTACCATCAAATACATGGTTTTAATCTTGTTTTCAGTAATTGATATTTTTCATAAATGCATTATTTAGTAAGTAGTTAAAGGTTTATCACTCAAAATTTAAGTTTGTTATACATGATTATGTATTGATTTTGAATAAGAGTGTCACTTTAAATAAAAAGGTTAAGTTGTCTCATCATTTAGTGTTTTCTAATCTGCTTTTCTAATTCTGAATAAATATATTATATATACTTAATTGAAAAACTACAGAAACAAGCTCAGTAGCAAAACGTTTAAACATAAAGCCGGTTTAATGGCACCTGGTAAACACCAAAGACGTAGAACACAAAAAACAAAAATTCACAAACAAGAAACATGGAAGAACAGCACAAAACTCCACAAACAGCACAGTGGATACCTACTATATATAAACAACTAGGAATGTTTATCAAAGATTGTTAGGTACGGTCAGTAAAATGTAAATTTACTGGGGTGTTTAACCAGTTTACGTGCACACACCTCACTTTTATCCTAACAATCCTAAATAAAGAAAAAGCGTAAAAGGTAAATCTTTTTCAAAGTATGCATTAACTTGAGGAAACTTAATAATAAAACAAATAATAATAAGCTTATAGGTAAACCCAAGTACTTCAATGATTAGATATCCCAACTCTATCTGCAGACGGAGGAATACAATTCAGAGCACCTAATGCAGATATTTTTCAGAGATACGATTCAGTCATTGTTTAAAACTATGAGCATCACACACAGTCTGCCTTATAAAACTTTGTGAAAATAGTTTCATAATAAAAAGCATCATTGTGCTAAAACTGGGAACAGAAAAAGAAAACATTATTAAAATGAAAGCGACATATATTAGCTAATATTTTCTTCCAAATGATTACTTATGTAAAATATTTGAAGAAAATGACGTCACATGCCAAAACACTCCGAGTCAGCTAAAGAAGGTTTTAAAGATAACATGAATTTGCAAAATATTCATAAAATCAAAGGACTGAAAGCTTAATTATGTAAGGATGCTATATTCAACCCTATATTATGTTTCAGGAGTTCATCTTCAGAAACTAGAAGGCAAGTACTCTTCAAAGTGTTGCCTTTTGTGACGTAATACGTTATATTTAAGATATAATTAAGATTTATTTGAATGGATATGTGTCTACATACTGTATGTTTAGTAATGTAGGGCATATTTGATTGTCATTTGAATATGAAAGTGGTTGACAGCCGACCTGGTACAAATGTACAAAATGGTCATGTTAATTACAAAAACGTGTATTCCTTGGGTTGTAAAGCTGTCATATTTAGACCACAAATTAGTATAAGAGAGATGATTTTGGATGTACAAAGAGAGGGGTTAGGCAAGGCAAGGAAAGCGGCCTTGGGTCCTTAATGGACGGCAGTTAGGATGCGGGATTACCTTAAATGTCATGCTGTATTTAGAACTTATTATTATATTTAGAAAGAACGTGGAACAATAAAGAACTGAAATTCGAACGGTTGTTGTTTAATAACTTAAAGACTTCCAACAAGTTAACTGAACGGTAGCATTACGTGACACTTTGTGTCCACGCCTTAAATAAAATCCAAGCAATTCATTGAGTTTATTTGCCCAACTACCTGCTGGAAACACATTAATTTTACGAATGTTCTTTAAAACATCACCTTAAAATTGGGATGAGCAATATTTTTAGCAATCAGCCATTTAAGACTACTATTGTACTTTGATATAATATTATAATGACCATTAACAAATTTTAAGAAAGTTTTCCTCAATTTTGTCTACCCAGCATTTATTGCAGAAAACATGGAACAAAGTAAATAAGCATTTGAGCTACAGAAATGCATTATATACATACACAATAAGGAGTAATGAAATGCATAAACAGTGAGTAAACACAGAATTGAGAAACCGGGTTTATGTTTATAAACTTTTTGCTACTGAACTTGTTTCAGTAGTTTTTCGCATAAATATTGACCATACTTGGTTTTACTAAGTCTCTCTTCTTTTTAGCTCTATTGGCCAAAGGCCAGAAGAGCTTATGCGATGGTTATGTGTACGTAGTATGTGCATCCATGTGTCCGTGCGTCTGTAAACAATTGCTTGTGAACACGATAGAGTCTTCAGTTTTGATTTTATCTCGATGAAACGTGTACAGTATCTAAATATCCATTAGAGCTTGGTTCCTTTCGAAAACAAGCCAGATCCGCCCATGCATTCCTAGATTATGGCCCTTGATAGTATAAAAAATGCTATTGTGTAAACACTAGTTTGTGAACACGATACAGTCTTCAGTTTTAATTCTATCTCGATGAAACTTGTACAGTATTTAAATATCCATTAGAGCTCGGTTCCTTACGAAAACTGACCATGCATGCCTAGATTATGGGCCCTGGAAGTATTAAAAAATCAGTTCGTCTGTAAACAATTGCTTGTGAACATGATACAGTCTTCAGTTTTGATTGTATCTCGATGAAACTTGTACAGTATTTAGATATCCATTAGACCCTGGTTCCTTTTGAAAACAAGCCAGATCTGCCCATGCATGCCTTGTGAAGATTTATTCAAATTATGCCCCTGTGGTCATTACTTCCCCCACCACGGAGATTGTCCCGCAAGGGACCAGTGCGGCAAATGCAAACGACATCTGCGACGTTGGGGGAGGTCCAGGGAAGAGTTCTCTTTTCTTTGTAAGGAACGGACTCCCCCCCCCCCTTAAATTGGGAAATGTTAAAAACCTTTTTGTCTTAAACCACTATGCAAATCCTTGCTATTTTGAACAAGGCTTTATTTAGTGGTCCACTACCAAGTTTTTTCAAATTATGCCCCTTTGGTCAATACTGGCACTGTCCTGTGTGTCATTATTTTCCTAGAGACTTATTTAAGAAATATTTTCAAACTCTTCTTGTTTCAAATCACAAGCCAATACCTTTGATATTTTTTGTGGAGCATCATATGATGCAATTGAAAACATTTAAAATAATGCCCCTTGGGCAAAAGCTGGCCCCACCCCTTTTGACTTACTTATTAACTTTTAAAGCTACAGTAATGAAATTTTGACCATGTGAACAGTTTTGCACACAAGGATGTTGTCCTCGGATGTCCTTGACATTGACCTTTGACCAACTTTTTATTTTTAAAGCTACAGAAATGAAATTTTGACGATGAGTACAGTTTTGAAAGCAATTATTTTTTACCCTCAGATTACCTTTACTTGACACATATTGAAATAGTTCATGCAACTAATCTTCTTACAACACTTCCTGTCCTCAGATGTTGAACGTGCAGCGTTTTCAGCTAACCGAAACACTATAAGTGAACTATATATTTGTTGCCTATTAATCAAACGTACATGATCTGGATTGAAAATGACCACACGAGCCATGCCAGTAGAGCATATGCCCTTTTGGGCCTCTTGTTATTGTTAGAGATATGGTACAAATAATTGAAAAAAAATCAAGAATTTTTTGATACACTACTGTTGGTACGAAGTGAAAGAATATACAAAAATAACTGGTACAATATGAGATAAACGACATTTTATGGTAGGATGCTATTATTAAAGAAATATAATTTCTAACAAAAGAGGATTGAGACATACACGATGGTGGGGGGGGGATTGTAATGATAGGAAAGAGGGGAGAAGGAAGGGGGTTGGTGTAGTCACTTACAATACTCAGAGATTGTGGAAATGTTCGTAAATAATTTTCAAGGATTTTCGATCGAATGTCAACTTGAAATGCCTCATGATATTGGTACGTTACAATGCCTGCATTTAATGGTGTAATGTGTTCATTCCAGTTTAATTTCGATGATAATGTGATTCCAAGGTGCTTATGATTTTCGACTTCCTGTATTGGGACGTTGTTCATAAAGAGAGGTGGGTGATATGGCCTGTTATGTTTTCGTGAGATGAGAAATGATTCAAAGAAGGGAATGTTGATGATTACATACAAATTTAAAAAGATGTATTTATAATATTGATATTGATTTTTTTTAAGTAAAACTTAGACATTTTCAGGTATTTATGACAAATATTGTATGTGTGGCAATGTCAATTTCAGGTTAGCTCTAAGGATGAAAAAATGTTAGGAATAAATCACTCAGATGGCTTGTAGCCATACTTCACAATGTCATGGATGTTGCTAACAATTTTCTTAATTTATGCCATCTGAAACCCTGTTTTAGATGTTTTTCCGTCATAAGTTTATTGTGAGAGCTTTTGACAACTGTACATATTCTAGCGAATCTTATCACCTGTGCAATAAAAAAAATGAACATCTCTATCTAAACAAGGTAATCAATTATATTAAAATCAAAATCATCACGTTTATCATAAAAATTGATATTCAATATATCGTCCCTTACTTCGAGTTGCAGATCTAAATAAGATGCTTTTAATTTGGATGTATTCGATTTATTAAGTTGCAGTTGTAAAGGGTATAGCGATATAATATTATCTGTAAAGACCGGATTAACCTAACTTAGAAAATCGTCAATATATCTATAAGGGCAAAATCTCCAGACTTAGATATTTTAAACATTTATTCACACTTATATTATATTATTGTATGTAGAAACGGAGGCCCATTACGCCATTTTGAAAATTGGACACTTAATGGTAACATCGTCAGAATTATATCGATGTACAAATATGTGGGTTTATTGTTTACTCTATCATTATCCTGGTCTGCAGCGAAATCTATATAAGCAGCTAAGGCAAGGAAAGCTATTTTTTAAATTAAAAAATATCAGTTTTCATTTGGTATGTTTAGCCATAATGATAATTAAAACTTTTTGATACAATGGTCCCCGATATTGGTATTTGGCTCAGAAATTTGGGGTCTCAAGGAATGGGTGGTAGATAACTAATGTTCACTATTTATGTCTCAAAATGCGTAAAATATTGGTGCCAAGTATTGCTTAGCCTAAAAATAGATTCCCTAGAAATGCACATATTATAATAAAACATCTAGATTATTATGGGAGGTTACTTGGGCAACTTATATCAAAGAAATATTGTTAACATATGGCTTTTGGTATGCTTGGATTACCTAGGATTTTGGAGGTATATATATATTTATGTATCATTTTAAAATAAGAATGGCTGATTGTTGTACACAAACATAGCTTGATGATGTAAATAATTCATCACGTTGTGATACTTATAAATGCTTAAAGTCTTTATTGAATGTTAAAAGATACCTTTATATCAGTTTACAGTTTCCAGTATGAAAATAATTGGCTAGATTTAGAACCTCTAGTCACAAGCTCAATATGGAAATTGGTCGATTGTTTAGTATTGATAGAAATGCTCGCTTCTGTTTTTATTGTTTATTGGACAAAGACATACATGTTATTTAAGATGAATATCATGTATTCTTAAAGTGTTCAAGATTTAATGACATCCCGAAAAAATATTTCTTGTTATCGTGGATATACTGACATAGCTCATTTCTATAATCTGATGGCATCGGAAAATGTTACCCATATTAAATACGCTGCTCTTAACGTTCATAAACTCATGTAAACTATATAAAACTTAACTTTGCTATCCAAGAGACACAACTCTTATTTAGTTACATATTTAGTTACATATATTTCTTTTGTTATATTTGATTTGCATTGTAACATGAATTAAGGGTTGGAGGCCTTTTATTGAATAAATTTTTGTTTCATAGCAGTATGAAAAGAGGTATGCAAGTAAAGGTGCATAGTTGGCACCCATTGGAATGTCTATTATTTGCTTACATATACATTTACCGAATTTTAGAAACGAAATATTCAGTACAAAATTTAATACTTCAATGACATCTGTACATGTTCAATAGATATATTTATCTGAGCGATCATTGTAAGAAAAAAAGCTTTTATATCATTAACTGCCATATAAGTAGTTTTCTCCCTAGTTTTTTCGATAAGAGGAGTCAATTTGTTTGTAACTAGATATTCTGGAATAGATATATAAAGCGTTGAAAAGTAATGAGTATTAAGCACTGAGACCTTATATCGCCTTCTTTCAAAATCATTAACTAAATCTAAAGAATTATTAATAGACCAAAGAGATCAATTCCAGAATTCTCATAAACGTTGCTACAGTCGTTAAATGTATTTTAAAAAAAATGTTAACATACCCCGACACATCACATTCATCAAATGTAATCGATTGTTTGTATTGTCACCAAATATAATAATACATTTCATTTTCCTCATATTTTACAGATTCATTTCTTTAAAACGACTGTTTTGAATGAAAAATACGGATAAGCAATTGTTTACAAACATATATACTACTTTCGGATTTTTTTTTTAAACATACTTGTTCTATCATATTGTTCAACCCATTTCAAAGTTCATTAGCTAAGGTATAACTTTCCAACAAATAAGCGGTGTTATTGGACGGTTATTATCAGATGTAATAGTTTAGGCACCAACTGCCTGAGTAATTGAACTAACAGACAACGAATGCCACGTTCAATATCCACATATATATTATTTAAACTACGAATGTCAATGTAGTATTTTATACCGTTGTTCAGCTCACCTTTAACTAAGTAGAGTGTGTATATTGGAAATTAATAAAGATGGGTATAACTTTTGAACAGAATTGAAAAAAATGTTTACACGGTGAAATAAAATACATGTTGATCTGTTTGAGAATGCCTGAGAAAAATTATTCTAGCACACCGGATAGGCATTTCCGGTGACGTCAGCCGTGCTGGAAAATCCCATCTGGTATCCCCCCATGCCAGATGAGTCACGCGCTGTGACGTAATACTTTTTATTTCTTTTATTATATACTTGAAGTAATCATTATTATGAGATTCCAATAGATGAGTTTCATAAACATTAACTTTGCAAAAATATATCTTCACAACAAAACGAAATAACCCTTCAAAGACTTGATATCGAAGGAACTTATTGACGTTGACAGTAAATAAAAGTTTCTGCGCGTCATGACGTCAGTAAACATTATCGCACGCGCTTTTGGTGAAATGTATAAAAATGAGCTTTTTTATGCAGTTTCTTCACAAAAAAAAATAATTAAGGTATGCTAGAAAAAAATATCTAGCATGTGTATCCGTTCCGGATAGAAAAATCCGACCCTCGGGCACGCTGCGTAGCCGGTAACGAGGCAAGCCTCGTTACCAGGCAACGCAGGTGCCCGAGGGTCGGATTTTTCTATCGGAACGGGAACCCATGACATTTATTATTAGTATGTATTTGCGTGAAAAAAACATTGGAAAGTACAGTTTATTCGGACTTGCTCGTAAAATTTGTATTTGTTTTTAAGATTGACATTCAAAATCTATGTTCATTCTCAAATGCAATTGACATACATATGGGAATATTTTAAAAAAAAACTAAAGCATGACTTTGAAAACAATGAAAGAAACACAGATTCGAAATAAAAGATGTACAACATGAAAGTGACATGGTTTTGAATCTTTTATGTGAATATTAATCTGCTAAGCATTGATAACAGAAAAGGAATTGACAAACTTGCTATTTTGTTTTAGAAAAAAACATTGTATTGCTTATATTTGTTTTAACATTGAGTATTGAATATTATATATCTTATGTCTGTGAAATGTAAATCATGATCTGTTAAGTGATTTTGCAAGTTTTTAGTTTTATTTGTTTTTATATATAGTATTTTTGCACTGTGCTGTTTGTGGATTTTTGTGCTGTTATTTTTTTTGTGTGGACTTTGTCTTGGGGGTTTACCCAGTGCCATTAAACCGAGTTTATGTGTAAACGTTTTGCTACTGAGCTTGTTTCTGTAATTTATCACATAAGAATTAGCCAAATGGTACGAAGGATGATTATTCACATTGCCGTTTATAAATGTCCGTACAACTACGATAGAAGTTTGCTCATCATTTCGTGAAAACTATGTGTATGCAATATTATTTTCAATGTTATATGGAAGTACAGTCAGGTTTGAGGAAGTCTAACGTGGTTTTGAATCCCCTCATATATTGTATTGTTAAAAGATATAATTATTTAACTGTAATGTTACATAATATTACAATACATGTGTTATATGACATAATGGCAAATAAAAACATATTATGAATAAGTATGTCAATGAATAAGAGATAACTTCTTCATTAGAACAGAAAATGGCATGCTAAGTAATGTATATAAAATGCTTTGAATTTTTGATATACAGTTTGTGCTGCTAAATTCAATAGAAATACTGCATAATAAAGTTGATGAATGTTATGATTTAAAGTAAGAAAGAATAACATAAGTTGAACATAGAGATAACATTAAATGTATGTATAAAAGAATAACTTGCCACACCGGAATTTATAAACTTTAAGACAATACACGTTATAGTATTTTATTCGTTTCCTACAACACGCAAATTTATCCTTTTTTATTTATTGTTAGTTTCCAAATAAGTTTATAACGATAGCAATATATAAATGTAATTAAATCCGATTTTAACATCAAGATTGAAAATCCAATGTGAAGGAAGATCCCGGTCAGAGAAGTGGATTACTTTATATACGATCAATTTCCGCAAAGTCATGCTTTGTACGGGAATAGATCTGTGCGATACGAAGTCGTAATCGGCGGTGCAATGTTCTTATATAGCACTAACCGTTGTATATGATTAAAACATGTACGTGGGTATAGAAGTCTAGTATGTATTAATAAAAAGCAAACTTAATAAAAAAAATATTTCGCTATGTTCGCGATTCATTGCCTGAGTACAGTAGAAAGGGACAAGCCCTACTTATTTGCCAAAAACAAGAACACCACAATACAATCTTCTCTCGAATTCGGACTGTAATTATACACCATCTTATCAATCGTAACGATTGTAGTAATCAGCGGAGTATACATTTTCGCCAATGTCATTGTTCCTCTCATCATGATTGTAATTGGAACGAGTCATGCCATCTGTCTATATGTTCTAAGTTTTGCACAATATAATTTTTTCCTTGTCTTTTTGTCCCAATCGGCTCTTGTCTTTAAACGCCTAAACACCATGTGACATGACCAAAATCAGAATTCGCTACGTATTCTGAACTATCCGAAAGAATAATTAAACTGAAAGATACCAATTCGCTGCCGTATATGAGACTTTCGTCATATGACATATTCGTCAAAACTTATGATTGACCTGTTACTTAACGTACATGGTTTTGATACATGTAAACATCCACATTTAAATATTGTTCATTTTGATATTATTATTACCATCACATACCTTTTAAATGAGCACGAGGCATAGTCACAATAGCAGTTACAAAATATGTGAGCATTATATTTCAGTTTTGTTTAATATTAACAATGACTTTTATTTCTTTTATACAACACATCCCAAACAAACCTGTCCACAAAAAATAATAGCTAATTGAACCTGCATTAGATGTTTCTTCGTGTGTTAACAGTCACAATTGCCGTTCGATTTCACCTCATTATATCAAAAGCGTGATTATAAAAGGACTTTTCTAATATAATCTGAGCAAAAAGAAGTATAAAATACTATCTGTAACACACTTGGCCAAATGTCCAAGAAAAAACCCGAAGTTGCGGCCGCATACAGAATGTATCCTGGATTTACAATGAGTAAGACTAGAGTAAAATACGAAAGAACGGCAATCATAACTGAGTTCAATTTAACACAATTGCAGCTACACCCAATAACATTGCACTCTCTGTTTGAAATAATCTTTAACTCTGTAATGGTGACATCTGGAAAAAAGAAAACCATTCAGTAATACATTTATTATTTCGAGATCCAGCAATTTGTGACGGTGTCACGCAAAATGGTGTGATGATTAGTTGACTCAGTTACATGACCGGTGTATTTAGTATTTAGTAGTTAACACCTACTATTTATCAAGATAGATTAATCTAAGCGCCTTTATGCCTCAACAACGGGAGAACTTGTTGATTCGAAGACTTTCAGTCACTATTTTGAACAGATAACCGCATCATTGGGGACTGACGTAGATTGCATTGTGTCTCCTTCCGGCGTTGTGCCTGCGGCATGAGGGTATAAGGCTAAGTGGAACGATTAGTTATATTTTGTTAAGTCTTACACAGCCAGATGTTTATTATTCAAAATAAAAGGTCATCAGTAAGTTGCTGCGCGGCAAGCATGGGGTCTTCGACTATTAAGTGCAAGGTTGTATCATCTGCGAATAGCCGTATACGTGATTGTATATCGCAGACAATGTCATTAATGTAGATAAGAAAGAGCAGAGGCCAAATAATGGAGCCTTGAGGGACTCCAGCTGATATTGTAACCGTATCAGACATAGAACCAGAATGAACAACACGTTGTTTACGTTCGCTGAGACAATCACAAAGCCATAACAATAAAGAACCGGTAATGCCACGTTCACGAAGTTTATGGATTAGACAGACATGCCATACTCGATCAAAAGCTTTCGAAATACCACAAAATACTGCTCTTACTTCTTTACCTTCATCTAGAGCGAGGCAAAAAGAATGATAGATCGATACAAGCTGGTTGACAGTGGAGTCTTTAGGAACAAAACAAGACTGAAATGGTGTTAGATAGTCGTTTTGACGCAAGAAATTGAACATATACTTATGCAAACTTCTTTCAAGAACCTTACTGGCAACACTTAATAGGGAAATAGGACGATAATATCCAACATCTTGGGGGTCAGACTTCTTATAAATAGCACAGACATGAGCTAGCTTCCACTTACATGGTACTTTACCAAGCCGAAGTGAGGTATTAAAAAGGTCACGAAGTGGGTAAGAAATTTCAATTGCTACCTCCCTCAGCACAAAGCTATTTATAAAGTCTGGTCCAGTTGCTTTGCCTGTTTTAAGAACCATTATTGAATCAATTACGTCTTGAAGTGAAATAACAAAGTCTTGTAGTTTTGGATTATCAGTTTCAATGGAGGAAGGAAGTGGCCTGTTTGGTATATTTAATTGAGTCTGAGATTGAAAGAAAGTGTTAGAAAAAAATTCATATGTGGGCTGACAGATGGCTTGTTACATTTAATCCTGCGAAAACTAAATCGCTGCTTTTCACTAGGAAGTCTAATAGGCAAGTGCACCCCTCAATATTCATGAATAATACCCAATTATCCGAAGTTACAACTCATAAACACTTGGGCGTCACTCTTTCTAACACATGCTCCTGGCACGATCATATTCAATCCATTAAACAGAAGGCTTGGCAGCGAATTCACTTCATGCGATCATTCAATTACGTTATTGATCGTAAATCGCTTGAGGTTCTGTATTTCACATTTATTAGGCCTTTGTTGGAATATGTCGATGTTGTCTGGAATAATCTGACTCAAGCTGATGAGGATGACTTTGAAAAAGTACAACATGAGGCGGCCAGAATTATATCGGGTGCAACTCGACTAGTATCTCTAACCAATCTTTATGTTGAAACTGGAATCAAACCTATCAAAGAAAGGCGACGTAAACATAAACTTATCCTATTTTACAAGATGTTTCACTCCCTTGCACCAGTATATCTAACTTCATTAATTCCAACAAGAGTTGGTGATACTACTTCGTATAACCTTCGGAGCATTTCATGCAAATCACAGTTGTTGACGAGTACATTTCTGCCATCAACTATATCCGCATGGAACGCACTCCCGGAAGAAATTCGTTCATCGCCATCCGTACCTTCTTTCAAATACAAACTTAATAAGAACACAAAAAAGTTCCTGACTTCTACTACGAAGTTAACCGCAAATCCTGTGTCAATCACGCGAGGTTACGTATGCACTGTAGCAATCTTAATGAACATCTATTCTCAAAAAATATTGTAAACAGTCCTAATTGTCAATGCGGTGAAATTGAGGACACCTTTCACTTTTTCTTCACCTGTCCATTATATAGCGTCCAAAGAAATCATCTGATTGTTCAGTTATCCACCGTTGGGCAATTGTCTCTTCAGCTGTTACTCTTTGGGTCGAAGGAAGCCTCATATCAAAAGAACAAACTTATCTTTGATAGCGTCCAGAACTATATACGCCAATCTAAACGTTTTTGAGTACACATTATAACAAACCTTATCCCAATCCCGATCTGATCAGTGCCTGTACCACCTCTCTCGTTCAGCTTCCTTTTATTCTATCGTTATCTTTTCCTCCTTCTAACTAAATGATTTCAGACTAAAACAACTTGTTTTACATACCATAGTTTACACAATACGACTATAATATTATATTTATTCGAGTCAACGCAACCTGCGCACTAGCCTAAGCAGCGTAAATAACCTACAGAAGCGAGACATAGTATAGCCTTAAGGCTTTCTTCTCAATTCTGTTTACACTATTGTTTTGTGCATAATTAACATATTCGTTGTTTATATGCATTACATATCTGGTCTTTGTTAACGTTGATTATGCTCAAATTTGTTAAACTAAACTAATTGTAAATATTATATCGAAATAAATATTGTTTAAACCAAAATCAAAGGTGTTAGGGCTTCTGTGGGTGGCGTAATGTATGAAGGTTGTTTTGAACTTATTTAATCACTCTTTCAGACACGTTTGAGGAATGAACGTTTATTTTTCGACGGCACTGACCTATCCATCGGCCCCGGTGAGATTATCATTGTAGGTTTTTATATGAGTGTTTAAGGATAAGGGGCAAGGTGCACAGACTGAATGTTAACCCCATTTAACGTCCCTCCCGGAACAAAAGCTTATTTGATGAGTACCTTGGGTGATTTTCTACGCCTGGATATTACTTCCATTATACTTCCTTCAGATATCTACGTGTACCCAATAATATACTTATTTAGTATATTTCATACTTGGCCTCATGAATCATGTTGCATTTGATTTATACTGGAATATTCAACGTCGATTTAAATAAATGCATTTACTTCATACCTTAGCCTGACGATCTTTTTTTCGTTTTGCATACATATATGCATATTAAAATATTAGGTTGTAGTATCTAATTGCCAGTACATTTAATGAACGTAAGGGTTTTTATCAGTTATAATGTGATTTATTTCCTTAAAGGTCGATGCTATGCGGTAAAATGTCAATGCTCCGCCTATAAACGGAAATACACATCCTACATTTAGGCAAAAGGGAACGTTTTTATTGTCATTTTTATTTACGTATTTGTTCAGTAGTTAAAATTTATCGCCATGTAGCACAAAAACTGTCATTATTATATTTGCAAATATTATTTAAACAAATTATCATACCTGTCTGTTTTGTCTTGTTCATGCAGAGAGCAGCTAAAACTGTGACGATGACGGGGATGTATATGAGCAAATATTCGGCCAGAATAGCCCATCTCTCCTCGTAAACATTTTTCTGACACACGGACAGGAATACCTCAATATGCTGATTCCCGGGAGTCCCAAGTGTCACAGGAGAATGTTGTGCAACTTGAAGTGAACTGTATTGCGGCACTCTATTGATGACGAAAAAACTTCCTGTGATGATGCAACTAAGTATTCCTGCGTATGCTAGACAAGAAGACACCGACCATTTAAAATTCTTAACAAAAATATTATGAATGATAACCACGATAACCACTGTGTTTGCACAAACCGCTGTCATCAAATAGTCCAAGCACAAGCCGACGCTTGGAGTCCCCTCTTTTCCGCGTATTACAGTGTTCTTCTCAGCAATTATTAGCACTTTCACGCATGCGATCAGATGGAAAAATCCGGGGAGCACCACTGCTAACAGCGTCGTAGTATTTCGGCAGTACTTTCTGCGAACAAAAACTAGGTGACCGCAACAGATGACGCCGACCACGAGAGCAGTGAAGATCATGCCTTTCTGTAAGAGCTGAAAGATGAACATCGCATGACTAAGGTCGTCTCTCTGATGAGAAGCTTGAAGAGTGCCCTGACCCCTGTTTAATGGCTGTATTGGATCAACCCACATACTTTATAGGTATACAACGTTTCAGTTCAATTTTAAGTCTGCTACTAACGAAGCTCCTACGAAACTGAAAACACACCTTAATATTTGTTCAAGTGTGTGAGTTATATGTTGTGTGTTAAGCTTTCAAACCGTTCGTGTTTGCTTATATTTAAAAAATGTACACCTGACACTTTGTAAACAAATTTGATGACTGTAATATTTAAAACGGTATAAGTAAAATTGTTCAAAAACTATTTTTATTACTTTGATAAAACATTTTTATTATCCTAAAGTAAAGATCAACGCGTTCGTTTGTTTATTGAATATTAGGCAATAGGATACCTTATAGGGGTGAATATGATCCGTTTTCAAAGCGCGTTAATTTACGATGCAGTTGTAAATGATTATTAGTAGTATATATTAGTATCCGCAAAGGACATAACATTTTTAAAAGACAATGTAATAACTGAAAAAGAACCCAATTATTTAAAAAAAATCTGAAAATAAGTCTTTTCATTTCAGGTAAATTTTGAAAAACACACATTTCTCATTCTTGGATAAATCTTTGCTACCTTCAGCAAGGCAGGACAAGGTCTTCAGGAACATTAAAAGTCGTATCACAACCAATCGTAGCAAAACATTTCCGGCTTGCTTATTTGACGTGAGTGTTGGTATTTACTCGAATTACTGGATGGCTGATTAAGAGAATGCAAGTTTCCACAGTATAAACCGATAAAAAAACTTTATTACGAAGATGTTTATATTCATAAAATATCAGCCCGCTCCAACCCGTTCCACAGATATTTACATTCCGTATATGCTTCAACAAAATAATGCAACAATCAGATTTCTTGCAATAACGTAATTTATAAACTGTTTATATGAAGAGATAATAGGAACTTTATTTCATTGTTGTGGTTTTTTATATCCGAAAAACAAACAATTACATGGTCTGCAGGATTCAACAACATAAAACAAACGACATATATGGGGAAAATGGAATATATATCAATTCCATAAAAGTGTTTTTGTTCATAATTGAAATCAACGTGTTGCATCCGAAGCTCAATAGAACATTAAAACTAGCAAAATTAAATACCTTGTGTTCCTCGTCGAATACGCCCGATACACACTACGATATTCTTCGTTGTGTACCGTTGGCAATTTGGCTAGGAAAATCTCGTTATCATGAATAACTAATGAAGCAGTTTCATTGCCCTAAAATGGGTACATTAGAGGAAGCGAAAATATGGAAATAATAAGGAGGATGAGAAAGGGAAACCGTTTTGAGTAGAGGATGTGGACAGGTCAGGTCAATAGTGGTTTAAGGTGTGTTCTTGAGACTCTTGGAATATCATTATGTTTCTCTGCAGAATGGATGAACATTTTGAATGGAACAAAATATACTGTGAAATATACACATATACATTAGTTACAACTTTATGAAGTTTTTAGTACGATTTTTTTTAAGAATAATACCAATCAACAAGCTGCTTTTAAAGTTAAAACTTTTCGATTGCAGCTTATGTACATTCTATGATTCAGGTATTCACATATATTTTCAAGAAGGTCATAGACCCATCTGGCAAAACATATACACGTAAAAAGGCGACAAAGCAAAAATAACACAATAAACAGAATTTATACACAAATAAGTATATAATGAAATTATATTGTATAAACATAATTTTGCAGACATTAAGAAATGCTCTAATAGCTTAAATGTATTTTTGTCTTCATAAGAGCACTTGGTTCAGTTACTGTGTAATTGTTAACAAACAAAAGATGATAATTCCAACAAATCTATACAAATTACATGGAGTAGGTAGAGTTTCTCAATTCAAATGCTTAAAAAAATATGCATACTTACATGTTTTTCAAATTAGCTTCATTTTCTATATGAAAAAGTTCAACAAATTTATAAATACTCGGACATTGTCTTAAACACATTGATAAATACCGAACTCTGAGTTCGGAATACAATATGCACTCTTAACCAAAATGATACTCTTCCTCTTATAAATTACTTATGGTACATATACGTTCGTTTAAGGGTTTTGATTGTGATATATTCCATCTATCTGTTTCAACGATTAATCTGTGTGAGGATAGTCGCAGAAAAGACATAGATTTACGTAACTTTGTAACATTAAACATTTTGATGTATGATTGATATAAAATCTAGCTCTACTCATTGCATTAAGTAAACCATGCCAATTCTTGATGAAATTATCTTTCAGCCGCTGTTTCACTTACGACATAAATAATTCACTATTACCTATTTCTTGATAAAACCATGCGTCAAATAAACCTTAACTACAAAGAAGATCTTTAGTCAGTGAACTCTAATTAGATTTGTTTGCATTTCGTTCCAGATCATTTTTAGCATAATATAAACATTTTATCTGCACTTGTTTTTGTCTGTTTACAATATTGCTACCCAGTTTTAAACATATGCATATGTTTCGTGTGCGGAGTGTACCGAGCGGCTGTACACTATTTTATCAAAGTTTTATGGCAGAACTCTTTAATAAATGACGAAAGATGAAACTATATTATAATTTTCCTCAAGATTATTTAACCTTTTGAGTGTGTACAAATGATTTTGATTAAGCTCCAAATAAATAATCACAAAATAATTATAGACGTTTTGTTTAAGTAATTTTCCTTTTACCAAAATTTCTATGATCAACTTATTAAAATGATTTTCCAACTCTTTAAATCTACTGCTTTTTCAGTGATCTCGGTGAATTAACAGAAAGCTGGGCTTTCTTGCATAAGACACAGAGTTGTATCTTTCAAAATTACAATACTTTAAATACTACTCAGTTATGAAATACCAGATAGCCGAGCTTTCGTGGTAAATACGTAAATTGCGTTCACTTTCTTTCCTTGCGTCTGCAATCTAAATATAAATACGCTCCTACTTCATCCAACAGGAAAGCAGAGCATTTTCTTAAAGATTGTTGAAGTTCCAACTTACTATGCCTCACAGGATGGCTGAGCTTTCTAGCAAGAGCATAGAAGTGTAGACATTAAACTATCTATCGTATCTTTCAACAACAACCCGGTCCATTCGTCAGCTATTAACTATACAATACGTCAAAGCTGAGCTTTTCGGTAAATATAGTTAATATTTTAGATAAGCAACTACAAAGTTCAAGTTGATTAATACCAATTATTTCTTTGATGTAAGCTGTTTTCTAACTGCATCCAGAATGACGATACTATGAAAAAAGCGCTCAAGCAAATCAATACTTTCAATGGTTGTTTAAACTGACCGTCGATTGGTTGAAAACGAATCACTTTGATTGGTTACAATCAGCATTCTGATTGGTTAAAATTATTCTTATCAAAAATAAAGAAACAACTTTTTATGTTACAGTCAACTATTTTATACGGCTGTGGTAAAATCGTCACACATATATCTTATTATTTTAAAACATTATCTTCTTAACTCAACGTAAATAAATTCATTCTGTCGTTTTGACACCGAGTAGAAGTTTGCAGAATTGTAGATGAACTCTTTTTCAGCTGCATTACCTTGATCAAAACTTCTCCCGCATACTTTGATATTATGGCCAAATAAATTGACGAATAGTTCAAGTCTTTGCTTATCGATTGAGAAAAAAGGGAAACAATACAGATATTTATTCGTTTGTAAAATGGCTTTTAGCGCTTGGTCTGTTAATGTAGTTTTGGCTTCCGAAAAGGATCATCTTTTACTCAACACCATTCCAAGATGTGTAAGCCCATTGGCGATTTCTTATTCCTCATATTTGTACAAAAAGCTTTAAATAATCCCTCAATCTCTCTTCCTTAATATACTGGTTGAGAAGCAGTTGCCGACAGAAAGCAAATTCCGACAATTTGTTTTTTTTCGCGTACTTTCTTTTGATCGTCATAAAGAAGGTAATGCAACTAAAGTCTATGGTTACTAGGCAATCAAACTTTTGACTTCTTACCGAGACACGTAAGTTACTTTTATTATTAACAACTATTTAATGTTTATTTTTCATCTTGAACACAAACTCGCAAGTGGGCATCTTCACACGCTGCACATTGCTCATGCGCGTGAACATTATGTGAATATTTATGAATAGCTACAAGGTTTCCCTAAACGAATTTTACAAACGATGATCATTGTGTACATATTTGTGAACAGTGTTGTCGTGCTAGTTTCACACACACATTCACTTAAATGTTAACAAACACAACTTCATAAGATAATAGTTGGAATAAGAGTGAGGTTTGTGCAAATAAACTGGTTGAAACCCCCAGTAAATTTACATTTTACTGACCGTTCCAAGGCGGTACCTAACAATTCTTGATAAACATTCCAATTATATATATATATATATATATATATATATATATATATATATATATATATATATATATATATATATATATATATATATATATTTATATATATATATATATATATATATATGTATATATAGTTTTTATGCACTGTGCTGTTTGTAGAGTTTTTTGCTGTTCTATGTTTCTTGTTTGTGATTTTGTGTTCTATGTCTTTGGCGTTTGCCCTTTGCAACTAAACCGGGTTTATGTTTAAACTTTTTGCTACTGAGCATGTTTCTGTAGTTTTTTTGCATAAATAGTCATATCAGAAATGAATAGAAATATCATTGATATTCAGTGTCTGTCTGATTTCGAGAACAAACTGACTGTTTTTGTTTACATATGTGACGCCTCATTTTCTGGTACTGTACGGTACATTATTTTAGAATCATGAGGCTGCCTACGGGGTATTTATGTTAATTAATATTCAATTAGTGAATAAACATATAATATAGCGACCTTAAGGATGTGTTGATAATTATGTTATTTTAATAGTTGTAGTAATTGTAGTAGTAATAGAAGTAGAAGTAGTAGTATTGTTATTATTATTATTATTATTATTATTATTATTATTATTATTATTATTATCCCAATTTACATATTAATGAAAATACTTTTTATCATTCAAGCAAATTTGCCACAGAAATGTACCCTTTATACCAAGTTTATCACTATTTTGTGATCATTAATTTCAGCATTGAGACAACATGCCTCAACAACACTATGATAACGATTTTAAGCATGCAATTGCCAGGATCTGTTGGGGGCACTTGAGTATGTCAAACCCAGCAAAAGAATTATGTATACCAAGGACAACTCTACATTACCATGTTAAGAATCCGAACCTCCGCACAAAAACAGGACCTCCAAAGCAGCTGTCTGTGGAAGATACTCAGGCATTCGTCAACTTTTGTCTATACTGCGCTGCATAACATCTACCATTATCTAGAGAAAGAGCCCGCTGTTTTATTCTGGACATTGTCAAGAGATGTTGTAACCTCAATGCCTAAGTTATAAGTTAATATTAAATACTAAACACGGCTAAAACTTTATTCAATGAACACTCCGTCAAATTAAAATTACTGTTAAATAATTTTATATTGTTCTACTGAAACTGCGTCGCTATAACAAATACTTGTATAGAAGTGTACATTTTTTCAGGAAAACACCGTCAGAAAAGAGTGGATCAGATTGCTGGAAGCCGAACAACAAGCCATCCGTTTTCGAACAGCACGGAATGAGGAGCGCTTCAGGACTACGATGTCCAATAAGAAGGTCAAAATAAGGTAGCGATAATGAAATGAAGACGATCTTAACCTTTTACGACCGTGCTCGTATGTTGGGGGAGCTGGTTAAAACGGATTGATTTACCAAACAATAATTGCAGTGCCATTCAATCGTAATACTTGCGAGTACTTGGACAGGTTATAAACATTGGAGATTTTTTGATACAAGGAAAATGGAACAAACAGCATTCCATATTATTGCTTTACATTTGGCTATTTTAAGTCAGCATTTTTTATGGAATGTTGTGTTGCACTCAACTTAGGAAGATAAAATTGTGAGTGATAAAGGTGAGTAATTTGATAATTACTTGTATTTTACAAAAGAATGACTTCCAAAATAACAGTTAGGCCTAAAAAAATATGTCCGTTTCGTGTAACCCGACACTACTTATAAAAATGCGCCGACCCTAACTATTTTTTTCCGTTTCTGAGCAAAACAAATATTCGTTAGCGAATAGAGAGTTACGGAGGGCGGATAAATGCAGATTTTAATCAGAATTATTGTTTATATGATAAAACAAAGTCAGGCAATGACAGTTATGTAGGAAAGACTGTCATGTGCAAGAAAACACTCTGAACTGTCGACAGATTATGAAAAAAAAATAATAATGAAAAAAACATTCCTACCTACCCTACCTAAACATTTTGGGAAACAATTATTATTTTTTGGCCTTAACAGTAAATCTGTGAGGAAAAGTGGGCCCAATGATGGGCTCAAACCTATGATCACTAACCGATGCCCCATGTTCGAATAGGATTACCCAGAAACCTCACCCCTCTCCCTTTTATCTAAAGACTTATCAAGACACCCTTGCATTTAACATCAAAGTTAACCTTGCATGAACTGTGTGTCCGGTGTTGGACTCTAGCCAAAAAACACTCAAAAGTTAGGATGGAATTCTTATTAACTTAGCTACCCAAGCCGCTGCTTCCCCAAATACAATGCACACTACAACAATAAGGCAACTATCAATTCATTTCTGGATTTTCATCCCCCGACATCCTTTTTTTTCGCCGCCACTTAGAAATATTGACTCAAATAAATATGTTGATCTAATGTACCGGTATGTATTTGCATATCGGTCCAGAACAGTCTTGGAACTGAGTTTATTCTTTGATCTAAAACATTGACTTGTAAAAAAGGAGAAATGTTATCATCTTGATTGTGGTTCGTCTAAAAACTCATGTATATGGTCCCTTATGCATTAAGAGCATGAACATTCATCTCATGAACAACAAAATACCCCCATTTAAAAAAATGTAGCAATTTATTTATATTGGCCAAAAAGAGACTTTGAGATTTTAAAGACTGTCATTCACCTTTTCAATAAAACAGTGGTTGGTTTTCATTTAAGTGATACTCACTTCTTTTGCCTATATATTTAAAGTATGTTGTAAAATAAATCTGTAAACAAATCATTGAGCTAGAGTTATGGGCCTTTATCCCCAATAATCACAAGATTTAACACTTTTAGGAACCGCTTAAAAGGGAGTGATCCATAAAAAAATGAAACAAATAAAACAAGAGAGACTGAAAAAAAAATCATAAATCAACAACTCTAGAGTTTGTGGAAAGTTCAGTTCATAGAATAAGGTTCAGTGAGTTTAATAGAAAATTGTACTATTTACAGTCATCAAAAGGCTGTTGATCCTAGCTAAAAAGCTGTTAATCCTTCAATTGTGCAATTTTTAATAGAGGCTTGATTTACAATGGGAAATTCAAGGGCGGATTCAGTATTTGATACTGGGAGGCTTAATTTAGGGGCAAAAACATTTATTTTGCGGCCCTCCATCAGAACTGAAATGTATTTGGTTAAAAGCGTTGGCAGTGGTTTTTGAATTTTTCACAATTTCTTGATTGAAATGGTGCATGTTGGGGATATTTTTTTTATTACTCTTTTTCTTCTATATTGAAACAAAACTGTTCTTAGATATTGGAGGGGGGTGCCCCCATCCCACTGGATCTGCTTGTGAAATTCTCTATCAAATTGTGACAAATCAGTAAACTTAAATTATTAATGCTTTAAGACAAACTTCTTATCATTCTAAATTTTTCTTGTACAGCAGACTTTAAAATCTTTATTTTTTTTCTGAATTATTTTAACTAAACCCCACTTGAAAATATATGTTTACCGTATTTACATGTATACAAGTCATCTTGTGAACAAAAAGCAATCAGCTGCTATGAATGCATTGAGTACAAAGAGTGAAATGGACAATGTTTGTATTCTGTCACTTCCAAATAATGACATTTATCTTTGTTTTTGAATAGAGGTTTATACTTTAATTTCTGTTGCAATTCATTATTATTAAGTTTGTCAATTTCTTCATTGTCCTGATCATTGAAAACAATGAACAATCTTTCCTGAAAATTAAAAAAATAAAACTGCTTGTTTAATGCATATTTTGTTGTAATGAATAGAAATTCATTCATAAAATAGAGACTTAATTAGATAAAACTTGTGTATGATTTTTAACAATACTACATGTATTAAATACATGGTATCAAGATACTGTTTAACTTGTGCTCATAGAAATATAAGTTTACACTTTCAAATAATTCATAATAGTAGTGTAGCATAACCATTTTTATGAATGTAGTCCCTATGAAAGAACTAAAATAAAATCAAAGTTTAAGGACATTAAATCTGTATGCTGTATGTCAAATTTTGTGTTGGTGGAGATTCGTTCTTTATGTACATGTTATGACCTACTGTTGCTTTGTTTATGATTTTATTGGTGAAATATTCTGTATTCAGCATTTGATGTTTACTTTTATTTTACTGCTTTTTGTCCTTAAACTGTAATTTTATAGAATTTAAAAAAAACTGTAAGGTTAAACACTGAATCAAATTTCAAACATATTATAGTAATGAAAATCAATTACAAGCAATATCTTTATATCAGTATCTTTTTCAACATTTAATATAATTATAAAAACAAGTAACAGTTATATTGTTTATTGTGTACAATTTTGATTGGATATCATGAAGATGAATCAACTTCAATAAGTCAACATCATAAAATGCTCATGAATACATGGAATACTCATATGGAAAATCAAATTACCAATAAAAAGTATTGTGAATAATTTTTTTATAAGACATTATCTAGATCTGCGCTAAAAGCATTAATCAAAGAAATTCATCATCATATCATAAAATTAAAACTGCACTCTCACTGATTGAACGTTCTGACCACTTCTTTTATTTTCTTGAAACGAGCCAATTTTTGCGAAAATGCACAGAAACTAGTTATATGACTGCCGACCAAAAAATGATCTCAGATTTTTATATTTAAGTTCAAAAATTGATGTTTTATGAAGTTTTCTTGAACCGTGAGTAACCATTTAAGACATAAAACATGAATTTTCGAATGGAAATATAAAGTTATATGATCTGATATTTTGTCAGCAATCTTTTATCGTATATTTGCTGCTACCTACGCAAAAAAATGCTCTTTACAAGACATGTGTGAGAGTGCAGCTTTAACATGTCTTGACTACTTTGTTGTTTAGACTCTAGAGTTGCAAGTTTGTCCTTAAGTTTTCAACATGACTTCATTCGTATCACATTTACCTTAATTTATCTAGTTAATTTGTATAACTCTGTCAGATTCCGTGAATGGTAGATTGTAACTTAGCATCCCATAGACTACAAATGCACTGGTTTGGAACTGCCAGTGCATAGTACATTCATGGCATACTAATCATGTTCAGATATCTGTAGTAATTTCACCAATTCCTATGCAAGGAACACATGTGTTTGGTCAAAGCCAGTGTGAACCATGATGAAGTTCTCTCACCTTTAGAATGAACAACATATGCGCTTCTTCGCAAATTTCACAATAGATAGTTTTGCAAAATTAATGTTATAAATAGATGCATACTGTTGTGATCTGGCAACCAGTCACTTTTATCATTTATTATAACCAGTCTTATAGAAGCTGAAGTAGGGAACCAGCTAACAGGAAACAGACAGACTTTGACTGACCACGACTGAGACCTGACGGACTTATTACTTCTTGACGATCACCTTATTTCCATCATCATCCGATACGTAGATTCGACGCTAGTGCTCATCTTTATCAGGTATGTTTGTTCGAATTGCAATTGATTTGGATCAACTTTTGATATTTTGGTCAGTTATTTCAGGATTTAATATTCTGAATCTGATACTTTCACTTTGAAATTTATCGGAACAGGCTTCCGTTTTATTTTCAAATTGTAATATTGCAATAACTGTTCAGTGTAATGTTGAGATTACATTGAATTATTGAATTGTGTATGAAAATAGTCCAATTGTTTGGCCTTCTATATCAGAATTCTAAATTTGATATTTTCAAATTTGCCGGGAGATTTTCCCGTTGAAATTTCTATTTCGTTTCTATTTGTATTGCAATGTTGAATGTTTATTGACATATTTTGATGCATGTTTTGTAGAATCAGTGCGTATTTCATGCATATTACATTCCGACGTTAACCGGAAGTGACGTTTCGTTGACCTGAAGTGGCTTGTTTATCGCCAAGTTGGGGAATATTCAGCTCTCCTACACCTGAGGGCGCCAGTTGCTGACTTTTGACGGTGAAGTAAGTTAGAAGTTCTGAACTAACATCACATCCAAATTGTTGGATATTGGCTGTCTGACAAATTAGAAATAATTGTCGGTGAATACTACTGTGTCAAAGAATCCAACTATTGGATTTAATAATTGTCACTAAATATTACTGTGTCAAAACAACGACAACAAGTGTCTAATATAATAATTGTCACTTATTACCTAGGGTGTACTACTCTGTGTCAAATAATCCAGCTATTGGATATATAACAATTGCCACTTAATTCGTATGTGTAAAAACAACAACAACAATTGTCGGATATAATAATTGTCTATAAAGTTTCCAAGGTGTTTGGAAGAGCTATTCTAAATTATTGATAATTTTGTGATATAAATATAGATTAAAGATTGAATTACCAAGAACTTGGTATATGTTTTCTGGAGACAAATATTGCAAGCTGGGGAGAAAGAGTTTTACAGAGTGCTAGTTATTTATACCAATATTTTGGTAATAGTCATAATGGATGAATAGAATAAATTGACAGTTTAACCATAAAATAATTATTTTCAAGAAGAAGTGGATTGTTACTAAGTTCTTAGGAAACACATAGGTATTTTGAAATTGTGATTTTATAACGATAATTAGTATAAGTAGTCAAACTGAATTATGTTGTATTCTTTGAGAAAATAAAATAATAAATAGGGTGTTAACTTGTGCAATTATTAATATTTCCAATATTTTGGAACTTTATTAATGAAAACTAATAAAGGTACTTTATCTGCTTCTTGGAATAAGAATTTATTCCAAGAAATTGGATTTTCACCTTAAAAACAGCATCTGATTTAAGTTTGCTATCGGTTACAAGCGTATCTATAATAAAGATTCCAAATAATTTGGAAAGTAACGAGATGAAATGAAAATAGCCAAAGGTTTAAATACAACTAAGAAATTTTAGGATAGGGTTTAATTTGGTGAAAAGGGGGAGATGTTCAGGGTTGTATTAAATTAGAGAACTATGAAAGAAGCAATTGAAAAAGTAAGGGAGGCACAAAAGTTCAAAGCCACAAAGTTCTAATAATTAAACTGTAGGAAACGCATCAAGGGACTCATGGCATATTCAGTTCCTCTTGTTTGTACATTACCACTAGTGTATCCATCAATGCAACCAACATGTGCGTACCAATCCCATCTACCATTTCAACCACCCAATCCATTTCAAATGGGTTCATTTCCGACTATGATGCCGCCTTGGATGTATCCATATCCCATGAATCCATACATGCTGCACCCACAAATGCAACAAGGTCTGGGAATAAATGGCATGTGCCCAGGTTACATGGGTTATCAGCCAGGGTACCAATGTGTACCAAATGCTGGTTTCGTGAATGGGGTTAGGAATAATGAACCTAATAACTTGAGCAGTGTACAGAAGTAAAATTCAGAACCCGAGTTCGGGTTCGTTAAGGGATAGTGGAGAAAGTATTGGGGTTATGAATTATGAACCTAATAACTTAAGCAGTGTTCATGGGGAAATACTTCAGAGTAAAATTCAGAACCCGATTTCGGGTATGTTAAGAGGTAGTTGAGAAAGTACTTGTATAAGTGATGCCCAGGGTAGATTGGACGATTTAGACAATTTGGGTAGATGTGGGGATAGAGAAAGTAACTCCCGAACAACAAATGGTAATGTCCGGGAAAGATGGTCCCAATTTGATGATTTGGGTAGTTCTGAGGATAAAGAAAGTAACTCCCGACCAACAAATGGCAATGTCCGGGAAACAAGGTCCCACTTTGATGATTTGGGTAGTTCTGGGGCTGTAGAGAGTGACTCCCGACCCACATATGGTAATGTTCGGGAAAGAAGGCCCCAGATTGATAATTTGGTTAGTTCGCGGGCTAGAGAAAGTGACTCCAAACTAACAAAGGGTTATATCTGGAAAAGAGCGTCCCAATGTGATAATTTGGGTAAATTTGAAACGGGAGAGAGTGAATTCCGACCTTCGGAGAGTAATACTGTTCAGGACACAATGTCCGTGAGAGGGAATTTATCACATCAGTTTGGGTACAAGAAAATAACCCAAGACCAAACATGTGATGAACGTGTCATAAGAAAGAGGCCAGCTACTGTGGCACAAGTAATGGACAAAATGACTTGCTTGTGCCAAGGGTCTAAACCCATACCGATGGTGTCCGCAGAGAAAAGTGTAGCTGCGGTCGCTCAAATGTCCCAAAGTAAGATACTTGAAATCCCGGTGTCCAGACAAATTGGACTAGATTATTTGAACTGGGAAATAGTAAAATCAAAGGTACTGATGTTACGCTCAATTCCAGCAAGCTAGCGATGGTTTCAATATGCACGAATGGGGCATTTCCAATCTGATTGTCCTGAACATCATCAGGTTAGGGTAAACATAAAGTTGCAAGGAAAGCTTATTGTGGAAAACTAGAAAGGGTTGTTGGTAGTAGTTTTTATCTTAAGTGCAAAATTGATATTTCAAGAATACAACACTCAACAGTTCAGTTCAATGTTTTATCAACAGTTTATGTTTTAACAACAATGTCCAACAAATAAACGCATATACCACTTCAAGAGAAACACTATCAACAGTACATGTTTTATCAACACTAAATGTCCAACAAATAAAAGCATATACACCACTTCTAGAGCAACACTTTATTCAAAACATTCACCCATAATAAATGTCTAAATTAATAAAAAAGGGGAGAACTGTAGAAAATAACATTAAACAAATCAAAGCACCACTGAAAGCACTTATAATAAGTTCAAGATTACCAAGCATGATATAATATTTATACAGAACGTTTATTATAAATGCACTTATATAACTAGAATATATATTGCTGCAGACGCTATTGATAACGCTATATGATTAAAAGCGAAATGTATTGAGTTGCAATTAGTTGTTCAGAATTATTCAAAATAAAAACATGAAGACGTTCAATAGTTATATGACTTCATCACAAACAGAGATTAAATGTAAGATACACTGTGATGAATGTAAGGATATGTTTTATGAGCGCTGTGTGAATGAAAGAGGTGAGGAGTGGGTGACTTTGAGTATGTATGATTGTACGGCTTGCGAGAAGGAGAATAAGGGCATCTCAGGATAATGGAATTTGATTTTACTTTACAGGATGACAGATTCCGAGTCTTTGGAAGGGAACCCAAAAAGGTCATGGAAAGAAACAGAACGGATAATTCCAATTAATCCCGATAATATTGTACGGGAAATGGAAACCTTATGTTCTGGCAAAGTACAGATGCCATCTGCCAAATTATTGATCTTTCAATTAGGTTTGGTCAAGGACCAAGAAAAGATTAATAGGATTGTTACAGAACAATGTCAGATTGCACGGAGTCGAAGAAACTTTAAGTTCATCCGGGAGGTCAAAAGTTATGCAGACAATATTTTAACAACAGAATGTTTGAAATCATTGGAACAAATTTGGGGGGAGCGTCACAAACCCATTAAAAAGGGAAACCCCTATTTATCAACAGACACTGGTAATGATGTTTTTTCTAGTAGAGACATTCGATTTTTTGGAAATTCGGTTAAAAAGGAACTCGTGGAAACGTTTAGTGCTGACACTACTGGTACTCCTGATGAAGTTATCCCAAATTTTGGGTGATGAAGATGACATGCTAAATGACTCACTTTTGGATTTAGAACCCAACAAGTTGGGTGGTGACGAAAGAGCTGAAACTTTGATTAATGACTCACTTTTGGATTGATTCAGAATCCAACGATTTGGGTGAAAATCATACAACTGAATCAATTTTATATTTAGAACCCAATCTGTTGGGTGGTGACGAAAGAGCTGAAACTTTGGTTAATGACTCACTTTTGGATTGATTCAGAATCCAACGATTAAGGTGAAAATCATACAACTGAATCAATTTTAGATTTAGAACCCAATCTGTTGGGTGGTGACGAAAGAGCTGAAACTTTGGTTAATGACACACTTTTGGATTTAGAATCTAATGAATTGGGTAAAAAAAAACATACAACTGAATCAACATGTTACAATCCCCTGATTAATCAAAGTAATGACGCTATTTTGGATTCAAAACCCAAATGTTTGGGTGAAGATTGTATGGTGGAAACTAAAATTAATGACTCTATTGATATCTTTTCTAGTCAAATTAATGAGACAGTACTACCCGTGAAAGTAGAATCCAATTCTTTGGATGAAGCTATGGAGGTTGACATGAACAACAACATGAACCTAGATTTAAACGTAATTGTACTCTCAGATGACGAAACCAGTCCAGAAACACTTCAAAGAGATAGGGCGTTAAGACAGAGAGGATCTAATACCTCAGTTCAAAAACAAATGCGCGTAGCAAAAGTCAAACTTGTCCGCTGTCATGTGGGACTTTCAGAAATCTTCGTCAGCATGTTGAATATCATCATATTCCGATACAATTTCATCAAAATAACATGAGCAATCCTCAAATGCACGATTTCAGGCTTGAAAGTTTGTTTTGACTTGCAGAGAAAATTATTGGCATACGTAGTATTGTCAAACTTTATCATCATTGTCAAAAAACAATTTGGATTTCTAGGAATGTTCCTATTACAGATGAAGTAAAGGAATGGTTGGAATTATGGAAAGAACTTGAAAATTGGGACTGTCCCAAACATTTCCAATTTAACCCAATGAATTCTTGGGCACGGGTTGGACATTGGAGGATCCTTTTAGAACTTATCCAAACTCTGTCAGTTGAAGATAGGCATCATTTTCGTAGAAACACGCCAGACACTCTGGAAGTTACTTTAACTGAGGGAAAAAGAATAGTGCATTCTACAAACACAGACAACGCTGCAGTCCAACTTTCTACTCCTTCATCCAATGTACAACCAATTTCTATAAACACTTCAACGGCACCTGTTCAACAAGTCAGTTCAGTGCCAACAAATTCTGAAGCCATGGACAACAATTTTCCTGTTCAACAAGATATTCCAGTGCCAACCAAACCTAAAGCCATGGATAGTCATTTCCATTTAGACCGCTCACTGTACAAACTAAATTTTAACAAGTTCAGCTCTACCCAAGATTTGATAAATATGTCTGTGGGTTCAATTCCAAGAAATGAGGTGGAAGTAGTGGGTGGAATAGCCAATTTTTGCGATCCCAAACACTTTTTGGGAGATGATACACATCTTGGGCTTGGGTTTTCAGCCTCTGTAGGAATATATCCACGAAACGTTTGATCCATTGACAGTTTACCATCAATTCTTTGTAAGTTAGACCAACAATTAAAACTTGCCAATGTTGTGGCTTTGGTTGAAGTAGGATTGGATCATACAGAACCAGAGGATAAGTGGGAGAACCAAGAGAAGATGTTGGTAGAGGTTTTAAGTTTGGTCTCAATCCGGACTCCCGTGATTCTACATATAAGAGATCAAAGGGACAAAGAACCTGGAGAATTATAACGCAGATGTTTAAATCTTATCAAAACTAGTGGGAACACTGCCTGAAATCAACCTTTACATTTACATTGCTTTACTGGTACAACTGAGACCATGAGAGGTTGGCTGTCTGAATTTCCCAATACTTATTTTGGATTTACTGGAATGGTCTGGTTCTTTGACAATTATCAGCAAGCAGCACTGCAGAAAGTACCACAGAATCGGTTATTTATTGAAACGGATTCCCATATCTGAAAATGTCATAAGCTGCAAGTATGAACAATCCCCAATTCATTGGGGATGTAGTTGCTGAAAAAGCCAAATGTCGAAACTCGACAGTAAAAGACATATGTAGCATGGCTATGGAAAATACCAGACGTTTATACAAATTATAAACGGCAAGAAGATTGGAAGACAGATAATAAGCCATAACTCAGATTCGTTAAAAAACATTCAATTTCTATGTACTATAACCGAATGGTTGGGTCAAACTTTTACATTTAATTTGCATATAGCTCAATATGTGTATGGGCGTTTATGGATGGTAATTAATCAATTTTTATGTGATAACCCCATGGCTGGGTAATTTTCAAGTGAGTAATACTCAGTTGACATTTATATATATATATACATGTATATGTAGATATTTGTAAATATCAAACATTTCAGTTAATGGGGTATCATCCAATGATTGGGTGTTTCTAAATGATCTTTTAATGAGAATTTGTGAAGTTTTCACAAGTAATAATTTCCCAATTGTTTGGGTGCATTTGAGACTTGTCAAATTGACATAAGGCTTATTTACTATTTCATATATCTAGATAGATAATGAAACATCTTGAAAAATAGAAGAGGGAGGTGTGTTGTGATCTGGCAACCAGTCACTTTTATCATTTATTATAACCAGTCTAATAGATGTAGGGAACCAGCTAACAGGAACTGAGACCTGACGGACTTATTTCTTCTTGACGATCACCTTATATCCATCATCATCCGATAAGTAGATTCGACGCAAGTGCTCATCTTTATCTGGTATGTTTGTTCGGATATTAGTCATTATGTCGGAATCACAATAATACATTTGAAGTTTCTGCTTAATGATTTTTATTTCGTGCAGGTTTTATCTAGCTAACCTTGATGTAAAATTTGGTTGTCATTTGAGAATGTTTGCTTAGCAAATAATTAATTCAATAGCTAATTTACATAAAATGTATGATACTCTTTAGTCAAGCCGACGGTTTAAAGCCACTTTTGTTTTAACATAGCACGACATTCCTTTTGTCAGTCAAATGACTGCCACTAAATCAGCTTGGCATTGCCATCGTTTTGCGTGTCACTACTGTTATGCCAAGTTTTTCATGAGAATTTAAGTGCCTAAATTATTGATGGCTGGCAATTTTTTTCTTGGTCTTTCAACATCACATATGGTCAAAGGAGTGGATTGGACAGAGGCAAAGCTGTTGCCTATTTGGGGTAACACACCGATCCCCAATTGAAATTGAATAACCGCCCCTGCATATTATACTGATACTGGTACACTAAATTATTCACAGATTCAGACTTCAGCTTGTTCAGGAACACAGGATTTATCGTCAGTTTGAAACTGTTTTAAACTTTCTGTGTTTGACTTGGTTGAACATATTGATTCGTTCCATTTCTTCTGTTAACTTTCAAATTAAAAGCATCTTCTTCGGAAGATTAAGCAAAATCCATATGTTATACTCGTAATTTTGGTGATAACCCATGTAAATGGACTGGAAACCTCGGAAAGTCCTTGTTTTTTTTTGCTAAATTTTCGCGGACGCGGAAGTTGATATGTCGATTGACTGGCTCCCGTTTCATCTTCATTCTCTATCAAAACCGAGAGGCAGTACCAAGCAACTATGCACGTATAGCAAAAATAACTTTATTTTAGTTAAAACTAAATACATTATTGTCAAAAAATGTTATTTTCGCCAAAACTAACCCTATTTTCATATTTATACCAGAATCTTATTTTCGCGAAAATATCTTTTTTTGCCCAAAACTAACTATATTTTTGTCAAAAATGTTATTTTCGCCAAAACTAACTCTATTTTCATATTTCTTTCAAAATCTTATTTTCGCGAAAATAACTTTATATTTGCCAAAAACTTACTATATTCTGGTCAAAAATGTTAATTTCGCCTAAAACAATCTATTTTCATATTTCTTTCAAAATCTTATTTTCGCGAAAATTACTTTATTTGTGCCCCAAACTTACTATATTTTGGTCAAAAATGTTATTTTCGCCAAAACTAACTCTAATTTCATATTTTTTTCAAAATCTTATTTTCGCAAAAATAACTTTATTTTCATAAATCACGATTTATTGTTAATTCCATTTCTTGTTCTACTACACAAGTTTAATTTACTAACAGCTTGCTTAACTGCTATTAAGTTTCATGTGAAAAAATACTGTAGCAAAGTTTATGAGAATTCTGGAATTAATCTCTTTTGCTCTATCAATAATTGTTAAAATTTAGTTAATGATTTTGAAAGAAGACGATATAAGGTCTCAGTGCTTAATACTTATGACTTTTCAACGCTCTGTACATCTTTTCCACAATCTTTAGTTACAAACAAATTGACTCCTCTGATCGAAAAAACTTTTGCGAGGGAGAAAACTATTTATATGGCAGTTAATGATAAAAAAGCTTTTTTACCAATAATCGCTCAGATAAATATTTCTATTGGACATGCACAAATGTCATGGAAGTTTTAAATTTTGTACTTACTATTGTTTTTTTTTTCTAAAATCAGGTAAATGTTTATATAAGCAAACAATTGGCATTCCAATGGGTGCCAATTATGCACCTTTACTTGCAGACATCTTTTTATACTGCCATGAACGTGAATATATGTTAAATATATTGAGTATCAATTTTTATGATAAACGTGATTATTTTGATTTTGAAATAATTAATTACCATTCTTTAGAAGAAGATGTTCCTAGTTCACCATAATATGGTGTTTTTTATTAAAAAGTTACTAAGATTTGCTAGAATATGTACAGATGTCAAAACTTTCAGTTTTCGCAGTAAACTGATGACGGAAAATCTTCTAAAACAGGGTTCCAGATATTATGAATTAAGGAACACTATCTAAAAATTGTTAATGGTCATTATAATCTTATATCAAAGTGCAATAGTAGTCTTAAATCGCTGATTGCTTATAGTATTGCTCATCCCGATTTTTATGGTGATGTTTTAAAGAAAATTCGTAAAATTATAATGTTTTTAGCAGGTAGTTGGGCTGATAGACTCAATGAATTACTTGGATTTTATTTAAACCGTGGTTATAAAGGCAATAATGGTACTAGGTTAGGGTTAGGGTTAGGCTAATTAAACGCCACAGACATAGAACACAACAACAAAAAATCACAAACAAGAAACATGGAGGAACAGCACAAAACTTGACAAACAGCACAGTGCATACATATTATATATAAAAAATCTAGGTATGTTTATCAAGGATCGTTAGGTACCGCCTTAGAACGGTCAGTAAAATGTAAATTTACTGGGGGTTTAAACCAGTTTACATGTACAAACCTCGCTCTTATCCCAACAATCGTTTAAACGGGGTTTATGTTTAAATTTTTGGCTTCTGAGCTTGTTTCTGTAGTTTTTCACATCAATATTGCGTATAGAATATTATTATTAAATTCTACTATTTATTCTCGATAAGTGCCGCTAATGTGTAAATTCCAACTTTAATTTAAGGTATTTTTGGTTCTGTCTCTATTTATATGAGAGTTTGATTTCTTATGAAATCGGTGCTTATTATGCTGTTTAGATATTGAACTTGATTAGAGCGTAAACTCTTTTGGTTTTTTAATCGAAAATGTACTCAAAATGTTAACACCTTTTTCATACCAATGTTTGTAAAATAGCGTTTTTTTCTAAAATGATAACTTATTCGGCTGTTCTTATTTTTTTTCAAGTCATATACTTGTTTTATTTTGCTCTATGTTCAAAGAACATTGATCAGAAATGTAAAATGTCATGACACTTTAGTATTCCATTATTTATTCTCGAAAGTGCCGCTTTTGTGTTAATTCCTACTATAATCAAGTACTTTGGGTTTACCTATTAGTATATTGTTTTTGGTTTTATTTAATGTTTCCTCAAGTTAATGCATACTTTGTAAATTTAACTCGTAGGCAAAGGTTTATAACATATGATTTGTATTTCTCTCACTATGTTGATATCAAATTAACATCTCCTGCAATATATTACGAGTAACGCATATACATAAGAATTAAAACAGTCTTTGTTTGTTTTAATAAATTAGATATTGTGTATCTTTTTACCCAGTCTTATGAAACATTGACAATATATGTCTCCTGTAATTGTGTAGCTACATTTATTTTTAAACAACCATGCACATTGAATGAACCATTTATATTGATAGTACTGGCCTTTTTTAACATTTTAACATTATTGGCATGAAGAATATCAGCTCCGACAAAAACATATGACGCACAGAATCATCAAGGGGTAATTGGTTTCCTATGTCGCCACTATGTTTTTCTGTGACATAGAATGTTTATAAAGACACTTTTAGTGGAAATATGTTGATTTAAATTGATAAGTTAGGTCATTAGTAGTGTTTCTGTTAAATGAAAAATTGAAATACAAAATTGTTTCACGATTTTTATTTTTCGGGCCGATTTTTGCCCTGTTTCCAAAATGGACCTAATCTACGAGTCAAATTTTTAAAAGAACGTAGAACATTGCAAACAGTTGTAAATTTGAACTATTCTGCATGTTTTGTGTTCGATTAAAGTAAAGTAACATAATGGTGAATACATTTAACTACATTCCTGGACCTAACAGAAAAAACAACGATCCCCCAAAAATAATTTAAAACTGAAAATAAGCTTTCTAATTTACGAGTCTTTTCCATATGTGAGAATGCTCAGCTTATAGGATCATATTGAGTAAAGTTATTCTGTATTTACCGTACAACACATATTGTAGTATCCTTCAATGGCGAATTGCGAAGGTTTCACTAAAGATTATTAAAATAACAGTGGTAAAAAAATAATAATTCACTTGACTTTATAATCTGCGGGACATAATTTACGAGTCAAATCCCACTCTAAAGTCAGTGGTGTCACAGTATTCTTGCATCTTTTCGTTTATATCGATACGGTGCGGTATTTTGCAGTCAACCGGAAGTAAACAGTCTCTGTTATACGCCATTTTTTCGAAAAGTTGTTGTGAGCTAAACCTATGAAATTGGGTGGGTATAACTATGAGTGTATTGGAAGCATATGATTTAATCTTTTGGAATTTTAGAGCATGAATATTAATGTGTATTGATAGTAGTTAGATTTTAAATCTGTGCATTTGATGGGATTGTGTAAATGTCATAGATTTTGCTTCCCACGTGTATGACTTGTAGGTTAAAAGAAAATGTCCCGTAGATTAGAAATCTTGATATAGTTAATATTTCGTGTAAAGAGCATGGTGAAACGTAGCATCTGTGTTAAAGCTTTTGTGGCATTTGTTATTAAGAGATAATTCAACAGTAAAATTTAGTTAAATACATTTTTTGGCGGATGTAAATGGAATAAAACACAACTTGAGTTATGTTTATTTATAATCCTTGTGTCAATATATTTGATATAAAATATTTTGAGTTGTCAACCGGTTTGATATAGGCAACAGTGTTAAAAACAGCTGACATTGTCTTTATTTATTGGTCATTTATAGAAAATAAAGTGGATAAATGAACCAGTCAGTGTTTTTATGAATGTACGACCGTTTAATGTAGTGTCCCGTTGATTAGAATTATTTGTCCCGTAAATTAGAAATATGTTTCTATTGATTTTCGTTATTCTACCTAACATAAAATGCCTAAATATATATAATATATATATATTATTATTATTTAGCCATCCTAGAAAAACAACGATTTAGCATATTATTATATTTATATCTTATTGTCATATATATATATATATATGACAATAAGATATAAATATAATAATATGCTAAATCGTTGTTTTTCTAGGATGGCTAAAACGAAGGCTCAACGGATGAAGGAGTATCGAGCGAGGAAAAAGGAACAACTAGGTGACGCATGGTTGAAACGGAAGCGTGAAAGAGTAAAGGCATGTTACACACCATCAGCTCTGCTTACAGAGGAGGAAAATGCTAAACGGCGTGGGCAGAACAGAAAGAATGCCAAAACATTTTACAAACTTCACAAGAAAACGCCTGGCAATAATGATGGAATGAACATTAGAAATACTGAAGCGCACTCTGAAAATGCCCATGAACCTCAACAAGGGTGTAGTAGGGATAATAACGTAAGTAGTACGACAGCTGGAGAGTTGATGACGGTCAAGATGCCTTTCCAGTTTAGAGAATCCAAGTCGAACGAGATGAAAGGCCCCAAGAAAAGGCAATCACTTACATTAAAAAGATCGTATGCACGAATTGAAACTCTAGCAGACCAAAATGAAACATTAAAGAGAAAGCTCAAAAGTGCACAAAAACGCATTCAACGCTTTGAAAGCACTAAACAAAAGGAAGCCACAACCCCTAAGAGCAAAACAGATGCTTTACTGAAGAGAGCTGGAGTAAGACCTAAAGATGTTCCTGATATTAGGAAATAGTTGTTGTATGCTAAATGTGTAGATGAAGAGATCCTAAACACAATGTCAGAAAATACAAAGGAAATGGCTAACTTATAAAAGGTGATTAGCGGCAAAGTGATCAAGAAATACAGAATGAGATCATAGCTGTAAAATAGGTCAATGGTAGAGAGGCGGAAGGTGGTGAAAAATAGCACTGAAAGGAAACGAATGATTAGATCTAAAGCTGAGAAAATAAAGGGTGATGTAGAGAATTTTCTCAACAGAGATGATAACTCACGTGTTATGCCAGGAAAGGGGGATGTTGTAAAGGTTGGTGCTGTGAGGAAGCAAAAGAAGATATTGAATGATTACTTACACAACCTCCATCTCAAGTTTGTTTCCGAGTCGGACTACACGATTTCGAAGGCATCTTTCTGCAGACTACGGCCAAAAGAAGTAACATTAGTAAACTTCACATCAATAAGTGTGTGTCTTTGCGCTAGGCACCAGAACATGGGCTTTAAACTTAAGTCACTGAAGAACATTAATATTTGTTCCTGCACCAGTCCAGATGGATTTGTAGAAATGTACAAGAGTGTGCCAGTACAGTTTGAAAGTATGATAGAAAAAATAACACAAGAACATATAAAGTTTCAACAATGGAAGAGAGTGAAATTACCCAACGGCAAGGAAAGAATGCGTATAGTTGAGGTAGAGTTACAACGTGATGAACATGTACGTGTAATGAAGAAAGAGTTTGAAGAGTTTTTTTCACATGTAGATCGAGTAACCAGGCAATATAAATCAGTGAAATTAATGAAGGAAAATTTGCCCAAGAATCATGTTCTGGTCCAGATGGACTTCAGTGAGAATTATAACTGCCAGACAGCTGAAAAAATACAATCAGCATATTGGAACGCTTCAATGGTGACCCTCCATCCAATAATCTTGTATTTCAAAGAAGATGATGGCACTCTCAGTCACAAAAGCATGGTGTTCGTGTCTGAAGTTCTTAACCACAATGCATCAATGGTATCGGCAATCATTACAAAAACAGTTGAAGCTGTTAAAAAACTTGTGCCTTACCTGGCAATGATTCATTTCTGGACAGACTCGCCGTCTTCTCAGTATCGAAATAGGTCGATCTTCGACTTACTATCAAACTTTGAAAGTAGGCACGGTTGCAGAGCTACCTGGCGATATTTTGAATCGGGGCATGGTAAAAGTGCATGCGATGGTGTCGGTGGAACGGCCAAACGAAATGCCGATATGGCTGTCAAACAATCGAAGGCCGTCATTCAAGATACACATGATTTTTTTGCTTGGGCAATAAGTGCTCAAAGTGAAATAGAATATCAGCTCATAACACCGGAGGAGTATCAAACTTGTCATGAAGAAGTTGAAAAGAGGAAAACTTTAATAAAACCACTAAAAGGCACAATGTCGCTGCATGCCATTGCAACTGGAAAAGAAGGCATCTTGTATGTTAGGAATACGACATGTGCTTGTGACCTCTGCTTTAGCGATGAAGGGTTCAACGGGAAGTCCAATTGTAAATGGGAAGCAGTGACCATGAAAAAAGTAGCAACACAAAATAAGGTCAGTAGACTTGGTACCACACCGACAAATGCTGAACCTGAACAGGATAATAGGGGCAAGGAAAACGAGGAATCTTCTGAACTTGTACTTGAAGTGTCTGACTTTGTAGTCGCTAAATACGACGGCATTTGCTATATTGGACAAATTTTAGAAATTGATCCGGCAGATGAGTCATACCATGTCAATTTTATTGCTGCGAGTGGAAAATCTGTTACAAGGTTCAAGTGTCCTTCTCAGGCAGATCAACTATGGCTTGAAAGAGAAGATATCCTCCGCACGATAGATCCTCCAGTTGCCACTGGAAAAGGTGGGAGAATGTTAACCGTCCCGGAAGAAGTGATCAGCTTCATTGAACTTTGAAATAATACTTGGAGTTATAATTTACGGGACAACGGAGTTTAAGTTCAGTAACAGTATAATCGAAGAAGAAAAAAGCCAAATTGATGCAATTAAATAAATACCAAAAACGTTATGTTGACATTGTTGTATGTGAATTTGATAATACATATGACTATTCACTAATCTCTAAAATTACGCAAACTTGTATTTGCTATTGTACTTTTTTCAACTTTGAAATCTAATAACTTGTATGAAGCTGTTTCTATACTATGATTCGGATTGATTAACCATATATTTGCACTCACATGTATGTGTTTTATACCACTTAATTGTGTATGATGTTTTATTATAACATAGATCACTATCAGTTGATATTATAATCTACGGGACTATTAGTTCTAATTTACGAGACAACATGTTAAACCAATATCATGACACTACTTCGTTTTTCTTACATAAAAACGTTTCTGTCAGTTATTTCTATGAACATAACGAGTTTGTTCAATGATAATTGCTTTGATTGTTTCATCTTTCTTATATTTTTTTGTTAAAATTAAGAAGCAGATACTTCAAAATAAACTGTTTTTGAATTTTTTTATTTTTTTATTTTTAATTGGCGTATTAACCTTTGAAATTGATTGATTCATTAATTTCAGTATCTCTATAACCGCGGGCCAAAACTCTTAATGTGTCGTTAATTGCAGATTAGTTTCGTTTCATCGATTTAAAATAGATTGTGGTTATTGTATATGCTTGTTTTTAACCTCCAAGTATATAACTTATAACTTTTAAAAATAATAGTTGCCGTTGAGATATATTAAAACTATTATGGAATTTAACCTAGCAGACAAAGAATAAAGTAATAAAACTAATAACGATGGTATGTGTGAATGTTAAAAAAATCAACAAAATCTATGTTAATTGTCAATGTTTCATAAGACTGGGTCTTTTACTGAAATTGATCAATTCTAATACGGACATATCATTCCACAATGGTATTTCATTATATCAAATGGCATTTTTTTAAGTCGCTAATACATTTATTTATAGAGAGGATTTATTTCTAAACAGTTCTTTTTAATAATTGGAGAAAAAAAAACCTAAAAAGAGTAATGGACTAAAACGCCAAATTATCCAGGCATATGATATAAACAAACGTAATAATCTGTTGGCCTTTTTTTATGAGAAAGTATATTTTTACTTTTATTATTTATTACTGCAATTCAGTTTTTTCCTATTCAGTCTAAGGGAGAATGAAAATTGGTATAATTTATTTTGTAATTTGAACCAACAGTGTTAAATTTAATCAAGGTGTTTTATCCCAATATGTTTTTGTGACTGTCTATTTCGAGATAATATCTGATAATGTTAATATAGCAGTTTGTAAGAATAGACCTAGTTCATTTAAGGAATGAATTGCGGGATTGATGTCATAATCGGGGTATGAATGCAAATGGGGCTGGTCAAAGTGTGTGGAATCGAAAGGATTCCACGCGTACTTTGACCAGCCAAATTGCGTTCATTTTCCCGATAATGACATCAATCCCGCAATTCATTACTTATATTAACACCAATAGTGCATTATTTCATTTAAGAATTGTTAAGTAAAATACTTTATTTCATTTCGGTAAACCTTTCAGTAATCCTTTCTTACCCATTATGTAATTAGATCGACCTGTAACCGGAAACGTTTTATCAAATGACGTCAAGATAACTTGAAATCACTTTTTAACGTAAAATTGAATCACTTATGGCAACGATACATTTAACATATCATAATTGAACACTTTCTAAAATGTTTTTTTATATTTTACGGCAGCTGCTGACACAATACAAACAATAACAAGATTAAAAATGATCATGTATATTGTTATGAAATGAATTGCGATCCGAACATATACGAAGATGTTGCATTCATCGATTGCTAAACGCAATTGCCGAAAGGCAGTTCATTTAGGGAATGGAAGTTGAGGTGTAAATATTCCATTATGGTGTACTTTCGGGAACTCCCTTCTATTTAGATTAATATGATTATGGCGTTGTCTCTGTGCCATTAAACCGGGTTTAAGTTTAAACTTTCGACTACTGTGCTTGATTCTGTTTTCTTTTCACCTACATAATGGAGTCATTGTTTGTTTTTTATAATAACTGTTATAAGATGTGTCTTATTGTATGAGGTATACAGGAGTGCTGTATAATTGGAACACATATGTAAAATAGTTATGTTGCTTTACTTGATCTATTTAATGTTTTCAAATAAGAAAACGATAGCAACAGTAAAGTGGCAAACTGAGTGTTCTTTTTAATCAAACCTCAATAAGTAGCCGTATGCACTTAAAATCTTTCAACTTTCAACTTTCAACTTTTATTTCACAAAAGCATGAGGTCCCCACATAGGGACAGTATTAGCATACATAACATATAAAGTATAATGTGTACGGCTATATGAGATATTAAGTATTAAATATTTTAACAAAGATGTTGTTCATGTCTTATTTTCTACTGTCACTTATAACTTCTTAAATTGAATAAAACAATTTGGGTTATATTAAATGTTTTAATCATATATATTTTTAGGAATAATGTCTGGTTTCGACAGACGAGGAGTAACGCTTTAAACAGTCGAGTGTAACCGACTATGGTACTGTTGCTTTTCGTTGTAACTAACGGGGTTTATTTCCGGAATAAATCAAGCAGGAACAGAGAGTTCTACACGTGCGAACTAACGGTTAAATTTACAGTTATATTGAGTTAATCTCCGTTTAGTAAAGGTAAGGATTATTTTTTGTCATTAAGGGTTTTTAGTAGTCTATTTTTTGCCAATTCTACCATAGCAAATTGTACCATAACCGATGCTAGACTTCGATAGCTTATTCTAAAGAGAATTAAAAAGAAAGAAAGAAAGCAACAAATAAAAACAAACAGTTGTTTTAACAATTAGTTAGACAAAACTTAATAGGAACTTATCAGTTTGTTGAGTGTAAATGGGAAATTGAACACATATTTTAAAAATATTTTACATACATATTTTTGAACTATTAAACATGGTGTTAACTAAAGTTTATATTTTATTTTCAGGTCTCTGTTCTCGGCTTTTGACTGGTTTAAGAAATAATAATAATCTATGAAGGTGTGAGCAGGCAAATATCTGCCGATCAACAAATAAGGAAAAAGTTGGATGGAATTGGATTGGTTGTATAGTATATTAACTGTTGTTTATTAATTGTGTTTGAATTTAATAATCTTGCTACACAATAATGCTAAGCGTTTTAATTTGAAATCTGTTTTTTTAACAAATCTATGAGCTGATAAATTTTAGTCGCTGTAGATAGTATTTATCTAGATATTTATTCCTCTCTTGCCTAAATAAGTTACACTTGAAAATAAAGAAGTATTCGTCTCCGAGTGTATTGCATAGGGTACATTTTCTTTCATTTAAGGGGATATTTTGCCACCTACCTATTCACTGGTTAAGCAGTGGTTTCTAGTACGAAAAGCCATAAATGCCTTGCATAAGTTTGTTGGTAGTGTTTCAATGTATTTGGCTCGTTTGAATTATATTTTCATGTGTTTATATATATTTGTTAAGGATGATCTGTCAATATCTGTATATGCCAGCTTGGTATATACATATCTTTGCAATTTTGGGCTTTAGATTTGTTTAGCCATTCGCCGTTGATTAAACTTTGGCTGTACCAAATTCCAGAATAGCCACTTTGGTACAGTTTATTTTTAATATTTTCTATCCAAGGTGTATTGAATAAATTGTTTGTATGATAGCGATAAAGAGTTTGGTATAGCTTACATGAAAGGTTTGTGGTGTTATTACAATTGATGTTGTCAACATTATTCTAGACCAGAATGATACAGTTCTGGTTTTAATGTCAACATAAAGTGGTGTAATACCAAGTTCACAATAAATCATGTAAGGTGGTGTTAATTTTTTCAAGTTAAAGATGTATTTGTAAAAGTTTAATTGTACTCTTCCTATAACATAAATATTTCCAGTTGAGTTCCCCATATTTCACTTCCATACATAATGATGGGTTAGATTATTTTATCAAAATATTCTATTAGATGATTGTATGGTAAGGAATGAATGTTTTATTTCTCTTATTAAATTGAACATGGCTTTATTTGTTTGTTCGGCAATATATCGTTTTGTTTTGACAAAGCCTCAAGACTTTGTTAAATAAAGGACCAGGTTATTATTTTCATCTACCTTTTCAACCTCATCCTGACCTATTTCAAATGATCCATTTCTAGGTTTTCGCCCTTTTGCTATAATCCTGATCTTGATTCTGTTTACATAGATAATCAATTTCCAATTTTCACAGTAATCAATAAAGTGATCTAAGGCTGTTTGCAGATCTTCAACATCATTTCTAAATATAACAATATCATCTGCATTTAGTAGAATATAAAGCTTCATAAATATATCGGCTCCATCGTGCGCTTGGATATGATCTACGCCCTTATTACTGAGATAGTCTTGGAGAACATTTAGGAATATACTACATAAAAAGTTTTCACCTTCTCTTACCCCCACCATGCAATTGATGTAAGCAGATGAACCTTCAGATACTTATATTTTTTTATTTTATATTTCGATACAGGCTATATATAACATTGAAGCATGCACCTTCTCTTACTCCCACCATGCAATTGATGTAAGCAGATGAACCTACAGATGCTAATATTTTTGATTTTATATTTTGATACAGGCTATATATCACATTGAAGCAGTTTACATTTATGTTTTCTTTGGTCATTTTTTGCCTAAGTCCTATTCTCCAGACGGAATCGAACGCCTGTTTGAAGTCAACATAGCAGCACAAAATATCTTCTTTTCAGCATGAGCTTAGTCAATTAACCCTTTAAGTATAATATGTTAGTTGTGGTCGAAAGGTTTTTGCGGAATCCTGCTTGGGTTTCATGTAAAGTTATGGTTTTCAGCTTATTTATTTACTGGTTTCTGTTTTTTATTGCCCAAATGTTCATTCATACAAACATTTATAAATGACATATATATGTATACCATTTTATTTAACCTATTATTTAAAAGACAGGTAAACAATTTTCCAAAGCAGCTACATAATGAAATTGGTCTAAAATTATCCTTGAGATTTGGAGTTACTTGGTTTTAAAGTGGTTTGAAGAACCCAATGGACAAGCTTTCTGGTATGATTCCGGTATTGAGAATTATATTGAAAAGTTTTAAATAAATTGGCATCATTATGACTACTGTATATTTAATGTGTTCATTTAAGATGTTGTCAAAGCCTGGTGCCTTACTATTTTAAGTTGTCGTACTGTTCTTGGAATTTCCTCTTCAGTTATTAGAATATTGATTTCCTCATTATTGTTTGCTTCATATGTTCTTGTGTTTTTGTGAGCATTGTTTGTGCTTTTGTCATTATCTGTTTCATTTATATATCTAAAGTACTTATAAAGGTTTTCTAGAGATGGGATTTTACTTTTATTTCTCGTGTCTAGAATTTGCTAGTACTGTGAAGGATCTTTTGTTTTTATTTGTTTCAAATTTTCAATTTTAACAAAAATATTTATTCCTTGCTCTTCTAGATCTAAGGGTACATTTTTATTCTTTGCTGCCTGTTTGTAACAGTGCTTTTAGTTCATAAGTTTTAAATTTATTATATGCTCGTTTTGTTTCATGGTATTTATTTCTTATATTTATACAGCTCGAGTCACACCAAGGCGTTTTATAATATGTTGTTGTTTCTTTATTTGAGTTATTTGTCAGAGTGCTGAATGTTTCTTTCGAGCAATTCGCGTGTAGTTGTGGAATTTCCGCTGTAAAAAGGTTGAATGATGTTTGATCAATGCCATAATTAATCCAAAATTATCAGGTTTTGGTTCAATATTAGCTACCTTTGCAATATCTATATTGTTGCTAAATTGTTGTGCCCTTTCACTTTCCCAGTATTTGATTTTGGAAGGTGTATTTGAATCTGGTGATAACTTAGCATTGTCTATAATAAGTTTTATTTTTTAAACTTGTTTTAACTGCACAGTGAGCATCAGAAAAAAGTGGACAGAAATCAAGAACTATACACTCCATAACATTTTGAAATGCCTCAGATGAGGATAACATGTAGTCTCATGTAATTGCATTCTTATAAAAAGTTTTGGACAATCATGGTAAGTTTTAATTTTACCATTAAGTATAAAAAGATTGTTGTTCTTACATAATTTGATCATCTGATTACCTTAGTTATTTACAATATGGTTTGCATTATTTCTGATTTTAGAAATATTGTTTCTCTAAAACAATCTACAATTTCTGCTCAATCATTTTGCAAATCTTGCAAGTCGAATTGTTCAGAATCAAGTGTCTACATCTTGAATTGAAATCGCCAAAATATTTCGTTTTGAACCTCAAAAAGGGTCATCAACCGCAAAGCGTGAGGCAGTTGGTGGACTGTAAACGACACCACCTTTTTATATCTGAATGTGTTTCCTTTTACTGCCATATTTGAGATTGCAAAGAATTTTATTATCTCTGAATTACTATTCTTATCTACGTTTACAAAATATAAAGAATTTCTTTAACTAAGAGAGCTATACTACCTGAACGATATCTTGACAATTTATTTCTACTAAATATGAAGGAATTATACCCAGGTATTTTTTGTATATCGTCTGTAATATCAGTTTTAGTTTCTTGTAGACCAATAATATTGTAGCGTTGAATAAAAGTAACAATGTAATACCACAAACGTTTAAAGACAGTAATTTAAGATCGTATGGAACAAAATTTGAAAAAGAACTGTGATTGCTATTTACACAATTAGCTTTCTGATGTTTACCAATTTTTTTTAAGTCAAAGCTGTTTTCGGTGCACCATTAATCTGTTGAACTTGGTCATCACTTGCTTGTTCTGGTTGTTGATTTTGGTTGTCCGGAAGGGGCTGGATATCCATTTGTGATTCTGCGCTAATGTCTATGATCGGATTGCTTTTGACGCTGTCCCAAGAATCTGAATGACTGCTGTCATTTTCTGTATGTTTTTTAAACATATCATTGTTCTTCAGTAACGATGTTGCTTTCTCTATACATGCATGTGATCGCCGGGGTGTTTCCAATTCTTTATGTTTTCCACTATCCAGTGGCGTAAATGTATTGCGGAGCGGAATGGCGGTGTGCTATAGATAAAGAGTTTGTCATTAACCAGTCGCACTCTGTTGTCTTTGTTTTCCCGCGCTTCTCGGGCTAGGCCATAGAGAAGAGTCCTTTCAGACTCTATTTCAGGTGGGAATTGCTCCTTTACGTAGTAGTTTGTGCCTTCGAGAGTGAAGTAAGCCAGTTTTATGATGTTTTCCCGATCCTTGTAAAACGTGAACTTGGCTACAAATTGGACGTGTTAACTCGTGGTTTCTGTTGTACATTCCTAATCTATGCACCAGCTCAAAGGAAATATCCCTGTCAGTAATCATGTCTTTTTTCATAAGGTCCTTTATTATCTGTTCAAGTTCTTCACCTTTATATCTATAGTTTCAGGCAAGTTCATGTATTCCAGAAAATATAAGCTTTTCACGCCTTGACTCCATTGAGTGTCTATACTTCTTTCATCAGTTTTATCTTGCCTTATCGTAATGGCATCCTGTCGTTTTTGTAGATTGGACATTTTTTGTTTTTAATCTGGCCAAGTCTGATGTCGAACCCGTTGTTGTTGCTTGTAATGTCATAACATATGTTGCTATATTCTTTTACACATGAATCAAATTCGGTTATTTTTATTTTAGTGTGTGCACCTCCGAGTTTAAAATTTTCATTCCCGACAATTGTGATTCGATTTTCGTTAGTCTTTCATTTTGAGTGTTTATATCGCTAGCCATATGCTGCCTTTGTTGTTCTGTTGCTCAATCGCTGCTGTTAAGCTGTTAATCTGTTGGCAAAGATTGGCTGCCCATGTTGGGATTCCGTAATCCGTTAATTGTCCTACCAGTAATGGCATGCCGTTATATCCGTTGTTGAGTGCTCTATGCGGGTTATTTTGCGTGTTTTGCATTTCAGAGTTAACATGTACCGAGTAGAAATAAGTTTGTCCTAGGTCCTGACCCACACTTCGTTGGATCGGATGTACATGTTGTATAAGTCCATTTCCACTGTTCATATTCAAACTGTTGACCTGGCCTTGATTTTGCCGGTAAAGCAGTTTTCTTGTTTGCCCTATTAGCTCCTTTGTATAAGAGTTTGTATTAGCAAGAGAATGTTGGTTTTATGGGGGCTTGTTGCTGCGGAACACTTTGTTGGCTATTAACCCCTTTTCCCCAGATTTACTTTTAGGCATTTCTCAATCAAATATTCACATGTACTGCCAAGCTGTAGGGCTGTGAACCTGGAACTCTGGAATTGCTACAAGAACAAACATAACACTTGGCTTCTTTATCCAACTGGCTATTCTTGTCTGATGATTTAGCTTTATTTGGATGGTATTGTCACTGCGTTTGGAATCCTTTGTTCCGTGGTTTATTTATTTTTTCACTCCGTTGTTCTTAAGTTAAGTCATCTAACACACAACGCTTTGTAGAGAGACACTCTGTTTCATTATATCCTCAGGGTTTAGCTTATGATTTAGCACTTAGAATCAGTAAAAAAGGTATTATTTTCTTTCACGTTTAAATATTTTTGTCGCTTCTAGCGGGAATTGCGATAACTTGACCTCTCAAACAATGTAAAAACTTAACTATTTGTCATATGTAGATCAAGCACATAAGTTAAAGAGTAAGTTTTTAGTTTAATTTGGATGCATAGTTCTTAAAACTTCAAAATACCAGTATAACTCTATGAAGATCTTAATATAAGAGGAAACAAATCGCTATACATTAAATATAAGTCGAAACATTTTTTGATTTTGCATCATCTAGGTAAGTTGACATACCATAGTCAAAGTGATAAACCATCATCAAAGTTGATGAATAAACAACATAAGAAAATAATATATAATGAAATGCATTTAAACTACATAAGTGAAAAATGAATAAGATAGTTAACTAGGTCTAGGTGAAGTCAGGTCATAAATAACTATTGATTAAATTTATTCGGGACAAATCTAACAAATTCATAATAAAAAGTTTTGAAGTAAATTAATCGGAGACACAATTGTTACAATTAATTAAAGACACTTGACTGTAAAGTCATATATCTCGTTGAAGACAGAACTTGTATTGAAAATGTTGATAAATTAGTAAAGGTGAAACAATAATAAGTGGACAAAAAATCTAAGTTCTTTTTAAAATATTAAACAATGTCACAAAATTGCATATTGTTCGAATCTACGTTAATGCCCAAAGCTAATTTGGAGTAACAATTGGATTTCGCACGTATAGCTTGACAAACCAGAACAATCGGTTACAAAAATTAAAAAAAGAAAATTATTGCAACGATGAAAAAAGTGAAAGCAAACAAAAACAGGATAAATTTATAGCAACAATATTTTTTAAGACTTTAAAGTATACAAAAGTGTACATGATTAAAACTATAATCAATTGAAGAAGTCATTCATCAGTAACACACATTTTCTGCAAATGAATGAATTGAGCCCGAGCAACAGATTTAAATCATCCAAAACACCCTTGATTACGATAAAGTAAACATGTTTCAACGACAATATATATGCAAAAAGCTACAGAAACATGCTCAGTAGCAAAAAGTTTAAACATAAACCCGGTTTAGTGGCAATGGGCAAACGCCAAAGACATAGAACACAAAATCACAAACAAGAAACAAAGAACAGCACAAAACTCTACAAACAGCACAGTGCATAAATACTATATATATATAAATAATGGGTATGTATATCAAGAATTGTTAGGTACCGCCTTGGAACGGTCAGTAAAATGTAAATTTACTGGGGGTTTAAACCAGTTTATGCGCACCAACCTCACTCTTATCTCAACAATTCTTAATAAAAATAAAACGCAAAAGATAAATCTGAAGATATGAAAACAGTGGTAGAACATTGCTTTCCAAAATGGCCGCCTAAACTTAAAAGGATCTTCAAGTATTGCCTTCATATTCATAACCACCATAAAATGCAATAAACTTGCCACATGTCAGCAATCGACAGATGAAAATGAACCTAATATGTTGAGCTGCATTGATAATGGAGAGGAAATGTTCAAGGCATTTGTATCGGAAAGACTGATGCTTGTGATGTTTTCAAAGACCGTTGTGCTGCATTGATAATGGAGAGGAAATGTTGAAGGCATTTGTATCGGAAAGACTGAGGCTTGTGAAGTTTTCAAAGACCGTTGTGATTTCTTAATCGAACTGATTTATCGGAATTTAGCCAGTTCAAGTGACTTTGGTTAAATTTAAGCTTCAAAGGTGACAATGCACTTGTAAAGGAAAATAGCACATTTGAGAGAGTTCTTGGTATTTGAAGAGTCATCTGACAAAAACGTAAAAACAATGAAAGTAACTTTGTTTGACATGTATTTGAACTTTGTTAAGTCATAAAAGTGTTCGACAAATAGAGACATAGCAAAGCGAGCATGAAATGCCATCAAGTGGGACAAATCACGAGTTGATGAAGTGTCCGGCATACGGAAAAAGTATCCTGAAACTTTTCATAACGACCACTTTGCAAATAAATGTACGAATGAATTGGCCTTGAACCTCAAAACAACTCAGAAAAAGTAAAGTACATTCATAGGAATCAGTTTCGAGTGAAGATTTAAACCGTGATACTATAAGAATACCTCGAGTAAACCCTTGTCTGCATATTTGATGAAAAGTACTTTCCTTAATACATAAATGCACCCCAAAAAATGCTAAAACTGATAGTCATTGTCAGGTTTTTCGGTTCCACAGTCTTTCACCCAGGCGCGTGTGTGTCTGTTATTTTAAGGCGATTTGGCAAAAATGCCATTCTGCAAAGTTTCAACTGAAGCTGTTCTCAAAAAGCATTTTAAGCCTAAAATCGTGCAGATCTACACATCTCTGCACACTTTGGGAGTTTTGCAGTCAAATTTTCATCAAATTTGGCCTTTATTGCATGCTCGTGGGAATAAAGACTCTTTTTTTCTTTAAAAAGATGAAAGTAAACAAAACCCTGGAATGGGCATATTTTGTTCCACCGTCTTGATAAATGCATTCAATAGTGATATCTTGCCAGAAATAGTGGAAAACAATACGCTACATGCCAAAAATGACTTTTTTTGACCAAAACAGTTTGATCCCTTTAGGTTATACACTACTAATTACTTTCCCTATACATTTCAATGCAAACAGGCAAACAGGCAACACCTAAAATTTATAAAAAAATGTTATGTCTAATATTTCACACATATGACAACCATTCATTTCTCAAAACCTAAACCCTTTTGATTTTAAGAATGAAAAAGGTATGTTACGTTTCTCCTAAAACAATTCTCTCACTTTGAAGTTTAGCAACGCAAATTTGCAAAGAATCCATGTTGCATCAGTCCGGACGACACCAATTTTCTAGTCCATGAGAAATATTTATATATTATAATATCTCTGATATATTAATGGAATGATTTTTTCTGAGTGCAGGTATTGGATTGATTTAAAGGTATAACAACTATAAAAAGTGTGCATCACTCAGAATAAAAATCATTGAAGTCAGACTGAGACCACAGATTTTAAGGCAGCATGTTTACTGTTAACAATACTAACGCGAAAGTTCGAATATGTCTTAAATTGTATAAAAAACAACAGAAAATTTAAAATGGTGTGTTTCCACTTTCCGTGCCGCTATTTTTTCCTGTAGAAATTGAGGTTGGGGTTGGGGAGATGTATTGAGTGTTGTAACAAAAGAGTTGATAGGTGATAATTGGCCAACATTGCTATACTGTGCTGAAAAAGGTGCGTGTCTAGTTTTGAAAAAGTTGTTCTTAAATTTCATAAAATTACACAAATATAGATCTGATTTTTATTTATAATATAATGAATATGTCGAAAAACACAAAAATTAATATCATGAATATATAATTAAACAGCACACTATAGATAAAATAATATTCTATAATAACACATTTTAACAGTATAAATAAATAGCGCATATTCAAATATTTATACTTGATGTACTGATTGATATGAAATTATAGCATACATGGACTCAACATACAACAAAATTTATGCTACCCTTTTCACACACATTTACTTCAGTTTTACTTAATGGACAGCATCATCAACATACTCGTATGTCATTATATCAATAACGCCAGTTTGCAGCTGGTACTTAAACCTGATGAGCCTTTGCTCAAGCTCACGGAAGACCCACTTCCTTGGCCGTTACTTTCCACCATTGGCGTGCTGGAATATCTTGGCATCGTTAGCAGCCTGCTCTTTCAAGACAATATCTATCAGAGTGTATACATTAGGGTGGCAGTGGTTATTTACTTTGTGTACGTCGAGATCGGCCAGGGCGTCCCGGAGATATGCCCGCCGCTGGAGTCCCCGATCTGACTAGTACTATCACCACCACTAGTACTGTCGCGGCGTCCACTTGCTCGCGAGGCAAGGATCATCGCGCGAGAGTAGTCGAGCTAACGGCCGAGCAGCGGAGCTGGCCTATGAAAGATGGTAGGTGGTCTGTGAGGCAAACATAGTCTGGGAGGCCGGTGTTCTCGACGTTAGACTCGCTAACCGGGACGCCTCAAGCGATTTAAAAAAACCTCCCAAAATAGCTAGAATGACAACTTGGATGTGGGTCGGGTATGAAGAAAATTAGTGTCCCCTATTTTCGCTACCCCAAAATATGCACGCCATTGCTTGGGTGGCCATATCTCCGCGGCCGAGCGTTTTGGCGAGTGCGTCGAGACACCAGTCATGGACCAAATCCGCCGACGGGCGGCCAGATATGCCCGCTCAAACTGCTTGTCGAGCGGCGATCGAGAGTACGCGGAAAACTCCGTATTTGCGATCTTGCAATCTTGAGAAGAGACCAGGCAGGAGCCCGGGCGAAAATACGAACGGCCGCCACTCGGCAACTCGCCGTGCGATTAGGGCAATATAGGTACCGTTGAATGGGGCTCATCAAGACCTTTTCAAATGCGACTCGTTCATCCCGATCGAGATACGGCCAGGCAAAGATACGGCCAGTCTGAGCCGAGCCGCTCGTCGAGCGACAGGCAAAAGCACGGAGATAAAAACCGTATTTTCGATCTCGACTCATCCAGACAAGCAAGCGAGCTCGGCTCGCATTTGACCTGTTACGGATCCATTTGCGTATCCCTGGCTTAAGCCCGGCCGTGCGGGAGGCCAGGCTTCACAGGTTGGTCCCGCGAAGGCGACGGCCTTGGACGCGACTCGTCGAGACCTTTCCATCGGTATCTCGTTCACCTCGATCGGACCACAGACAGCGGAGATAGAAGCAGGCAAGTTTCGCCCGGGCGCGGCCGACCTCCTCGTCAAGCGGCGGCCCAAAGTACGGGGAAAATACCGTATTTTCAATTTCGCTTCGTCGAAGCCAGTGGCCGGGACCGGGGAGACTTTCGAGCGGCTATGCACAACGATTTGGGTTCCGTTTGAAAGAAATCGACGACACCCGTCAGACAATGTCTCATTTGAATAGGTTCCTGTCCGTCCACGGGTCCCTGGTTCGAGACCGGCCGGGAGGGACCTTGAGCCCTAGCCGAGGTCGGGCTTCCAGCGTTGGACCCGCAAACTTGCCCATTGCCACTAAACCGGGTTCATGTTTAAACTTTTTGCAACTGAGCATGTTTCTGTAGCTTTTTGCATATATATTGACGGCTTTGGACGCAACCCGCCGAGACCTTTCCAACTGTACCTCGTTCGCCCCGATCGGACCACAAACGGCAGTGATAGGAGCAGGCAAAGTTTCGCCCGGACTCGGTAAGGCTTCTCTTCGAGCGGCGACCCAAAGTACCGCGGGACCAAGAGCCCGTGCCGAAGCCGGACTCCCCTGGTTGGACCCGGAAACGCGACGGCAACTTCACTAGGTGGCCCCTAAGTACAATTTGCTGTTATATGAATTGTTCTTATATAATCGAAACATTATCTGTTAGATGGTTCACATTGTAGAACACGCACACTTTGAAATAAACTATTTCCTAGTTGTATACATTGTGTTGTTTTATATACCCAAAGATGTGCTGTTTTCCAATCGATGAACAAGATCGAAGGATCGACTTAAGAAAGGGTTATTTCGCAAAGGCCACCGTTAAGCCAATTGCCCATGCTCATCAAAGGCCACCATTGAACAAATCGCCGCTATTCATCAAATGCCATTTTAGAGCAAAATATTAAACTTTTTTTCGGCCAAATATTCCTACCAGAAATGTGTTCACTCATGTCCTAGGAAGTTTTTATGTTCGTAACCCTTACCTAACCCTAGGTGTTTTTTTTTGTTTCCTCTCTTTTAATGCTGCTGTTTATAAGGTGGCCGCCAACTGTAAACTGGCTACCAACTGTAAAATGGCTGCCAACTGTTAAGTGGTTGCCAACTGTAAAGTGGCAGCAATACATAAAGTGGCTGCGGATGGGGAGGAGGAATGCTAAGCTTCACATTGGTTGATGCTGCTGCTGAACATATATTGGCTGCCAACTGTTAAGTGGCTGTCAACAGCTTTAAAGTGGCAGCAAACAACTATAAAGTGACGGCCATACATAAAGTGGTTGCTTTTGCTGAATATATAGTGACTGCTGCCAACTGTCAACTGGCTGCCAACTATAAAATGGCAGTCATCTTTAAAGTGGCTGCCAACTGTTAAGTGGCTGCCAACTGTAAAGTGGCTGTTTATGGCGGATGTTGGTGACTGTGGCTGCTTTGCGTTATGCGGCTGCTGATATAAGAGCGTCTGCTGAGGTCGATATTCAATGCTAGTGTTGATCGATCTCTCGAAAAGACATTTCCATCGATACCCTGATTGACAAGATATGCCCAAGTACGGTCCAACAACAGCCCTCGCGTCACAAATTATGTAATTGGAAACTATAAATAAATCAATTTTAAGCTTAAATTTGATAGCATTTGAAATAAGATACTGTTAATGATTCTCTTTGAATAAAAGTATATTAGAATAAATTTATTTCTGCCGTAGGAAATGTCTATGGATATCTGGAAATATCAAGGTATTACACATTTGCCTGATCTTTTAATAAAGGCTTTGACTGTGACTCTTCGTTCAATTGAAGTTATGTTTTGTAACTTTTCAACAAAGGATTCACAGTGTTTAGAATGAATTATTTATTTTGAGTAAACTAGTTCAGTCTGCATTGTGTTCAATTCTCAGAATATCTAATGTGTTTGTTTTGTCTAATTTTCGTTTTCTTTTAATATTAATCAAGTTATCTCTTTAACATACTTCCTATACTTCTATATGTAAATTTCGCTAGAAATGTAATTAAAATATTGTTGATCAAACTGTTTAAAAATACGATGTTCGCGTGATGCTCCGAAATAACGTACGAGTCTCTTGACCCTGCTATTTAAATTGCCACATACAATTTAAAAGTGCATTACCAATGCATCCACAAGGTGAAGTTCACACTATATGTTGAGAAAATTTAAGATTTCTATCGTAGATGAACTTTAAGTTACGGACAAGGGGCAGAGTACACAATCCGGTACACGAAGTGTGTGTAAATTGTACTTTATAACACCAAGGGTTCAATTTGAAAAGAAAGGTTTTCATTTGCACCTTCAACATGTTCTATTTCTCTCTTCAACCTGTGATTCTCCTGAACAACTTTCCTTGCAGCATCTTGCACTTGTCTTATTTGGCTTTCATCTGCAAGCGTTAATCTTCAGTGATCTTTTTTTCAGGTGCGTGAAAACCAGATTGCAAAATAGAACGCAATTCACCATCCCGCTTTTGTTTTCTTAACTTCTGGCATTTCTGACTTAAACGAAACATCTTCACTCAGAGACATGATTCAGGTGATGATCGCAACACTTAAAATAATTGTTCTGACTGCAGCAGGCTGCCTGTACTTCTCCCAGATTTCTAAAATTTCCTTGTTCAATGGTGGACCTAGAACAACAAAATAGTTTAGGTCAACAATGAATTTAATTTGCTGCAATTAAGTGAAGAAAGAACAAGCATTTTTGTTGAATTTATATATTAAGAATATTAAGAATTGACCAATTAACCTAGTTTCTGACCCAATGTGACCTAGTTTAAAAATAATTAACCGTTTCATTAAGGAAAACATTCTGATTAAGTTTTAATAATATTGGACTAGAAATATTGCCTTAAGTTTGTTCCCTATATTTGTCTAAGATTTGATATTTTCACCAAGTTTTTGACGCCATGTGACTCACTTTAAAAATGTTGTAAAGACCTCATCAAGGGGAACATCACAGCTTTACCGTTTTGACAACTTAAAATAGTCTGAATAAATTAAAGAATGTCATAACTGTCAATCTGTGAGAGAGCAGCTTGTCCTATAATCTAATTTAGTCTTTAACAGATAATTACTCACAGAATAACATCAAATATGGTACCGTGTATTTTTTCCTACTTATTAAAGGGGATCGCTCATGGTTGACACAAAGACAGCGCGCTCAACTATTCCGCCGCTTTTCAGTGTAAGAATTGAAAAGTTAATGTTATCTAACTTCATTACTTTAATAGGTTAGATAGTTGGGAATACATATCCAAATTTCAATGCAATAAATGATGTATTTACTGAGATAATGACTTAAAGGTGCTTACATTCAAAACATAAACCAAAGTGTGACGCCGGTGCTAGGGTGAGTTGTATACTTATCCTTATTCTTCGAATAGTCAAGCTAAAAAGACTCATGAATGTATCTAGTGTGATTGGTTGATTGACATTATCATGTTATATTTTAAATATTTTCATTATGGTTAAAATATCCAACAAGTTGTGAATGAGTCTCTGTGGCAGAGTGGTTAAAATCTGTTTTCTAACTTTTAATTGACTGTACCAGCCTGGGTCCGCTCTCGACTTAAACCATATTTGCTGTTTATACTTAATTTTTGAAAGGTTCCGATGCACTTTTTATAACAAAGCGTGTAATTCAACGAGAACGATTTGCACTTACAATATTACCATTCATATTAATTAGGTATACAGTCCTTTATTGAAACCAATTTTAATTCGCAGCGAAAATATTACTTAGAATTGAATTCCTTCGTCTGCAGATAGTATCATGATCCCTAATCATTGGGTTCAACTATTATTATTTGTTCAATTATTAAGTTTCCTCAAGTTAATGCATACTTTGATAAGAATTACCTTTTACGTTTTTACTTTATTCGAGATTGTTGGGATAAGAGCTAGGTTGTGCATACAAACTGGTTTAACCCCCAGTAAATTTACATTTTACTGACATTCAAAGGCGGTGCCTAACAATCCATGATTAAACATACCTAGTTTTTATATAGTATAGTTCATATATATATATATATATGTAATGTGTTGTTTGTGGAGTTTTGTGATGTTCTTCCATGCATCTGGTTTGTGATTGTTTGTTTTGTGTTCTATGACTTTGGCATTTACCCCGTATCATTAAATCGGGGTTTATGTTTAAACTTTTGACTTCTGAACTTGTTTCTGCAGTTTTGTTCATAACAATATTTTTTCCTCACACTAAGCATTAATATTAACTCTCATTACAGGTAGTCCTAGCTCAGATCTGCTGACCAAATGCACGAGGTGGCGTATGTAGCCAAACATGAATAATATAAAAATAATTCTAGCTACACTGGGTTTGATTATCATTTTGATAAATTACTCTTATTTGTACTTCATTGCTGTAAATCGTCCTCCAACAAGAAACAGTGACGTTAAAACTGAGAATTATTGCTTTGATGAACTTAAAAATGGTGAAAATATATCATGTAACCATAGGTCAGAAATACGCTCTATGACGATAGACGTTGATTGCTTTCAAGCATTTATGTTCACAAAGACGAAAAAAACATGGGTATTGGAACACAAACACAACACAACCAAAAAGTGCAAATACAATGGAACATATGAAAAATGCCCATGGGTATGCAATAAGTGTACCTTTATTACTATGAAAAATATAATTGGACGTACTGGCAATCAAATGTTCCAAGTTGCTTCGTTATTCGGAATTGCACGAAAACGTGGACTTATCCCGATTATACCATCCACAATTTCAATACATAAATGGTTTAACTTGCCAACTCTAAGTGAGGTTTCAAAACCTATTAATCAATTTGAAATGCATGAAAAGGCTTACGGGAAGTATCTTAATGAAATTGAGGACCTCGACGAGAATAAGAACTGGACCATTTCCGGTTATTTACAATCATTTCGTTATTTTAATACTTCAGACAATATAATTCATGAATTGTTTAAGATGAAGTTGGAAAAACAAATGCGTGCGGAAGATCTATTACGGTCATTTTCACGAAGTAAGTTAGCTTTCCCCGTTTAGTTTCGTTTCCTATTTTTAATCGGTCATCCGCTTGTAAGGATACTTAATGTTCAAAAAGTTGATTATACCATATGACCTCCTTCTTTTTCTTTCTTGTAAACTTCTTCTAGTCGAATGATGTTTACTAAACAGAAATTATAACAAATACTGAGGTTAAAATTAATATTTAAATACTCCCTCAATTTGAATCATACAGAATATCATTTGAAACATATCAATATTTAATGCTATTTTGTTCTTTTCAGACGACGAAATTGTATGTATGCATGTACGAAGAGGAGATCTATTAAAACAGATAAACATCAAACTTGGTTACAATCCAATTGATTATAGGTTCATAAATGTGTCTATGAACTATTTTCTACATAAATTAAAAAATATTACATTTGTTATTTTGTCTGACGACATTCCTTGGTGTAAAGAATCAATTATAGGTGAAAACGTCGTTTTCAGCCCATTTAAGGAAGCCATAGACGATTTTGCATTAATGATGTCTTGCAATCATGTTGTTATAACATCTGGAACATTTGGATGGTGGGGAGCTTATTTATCTGGTGGAACAGTTGTTTATCACAATGGATTTCCGGCTAAAGGCACCTTTCTGGACCAAGCAATGAACAGAGACGATTACTATTTTACGACATGGATTGGACTAGGTGATAATGATTAAAACATATGTAATTGATGAATAAAATACCTTTGCTTTTGGGTCGAGGACACATTTCAGTTTAAAGAATCACATTCAAACGATCTTTAACTGCAAAAACCTGTAAACCATGGCATTTTTACTCTCTTTTTTTATATCCAATGTTAGCATAATTTTTACTCTTTGTAAAAATGCTTACACGTTCTAATTTTTCCATTTTTTAAGCAGTGGGATATTCAAAGGATTTTAATCACATTTCAGTCTAGTCAACGGAACTATTCATTTATTTGTTTTTCAGTTCAGAATGGTATTCAATTTTACTCTAATTGGGAATTAAATAAATTGGGTCACGATTTAGTCTGCAAAGCATGGTAAATGAGCTTCATTGTTTCAAAAACAAGATCAAATTAATCACAATAGCTTGTGATTGTCAGACATTAGCCTTAGCATGTTAATAATCATTGAAAAAAGCGAGTGGTAAGCACACATTTGTGATTTCCCAAAAATATATGTTGATGTTTTTTTATGAAAAAAAACGGATTTTCGTAGAATGACTATTCCAAAAAGAAGATAAAAAACAAAATTAAGTCATACTATTTCAACTTACGAAGTGTGTTAAGTTTTGTTATTGGAGACATGATAAAGGTTGATAACATTTCGAAGACAAAAACATTTAATGAAAAATGTCACAACATTAAAACATTTGCGTGCCAATGCTAAGTGTTAACATTAATTGGGAAATTGTAGCTTGAAAACCCCAACTATAATTGGTGACAAAAACAGGCTTTTATTAAAGCAATGTAAATGTGAAAACATTTATCAACAAAATAAATCTGATAAATTTATAAATTTTCAATTTTGGGAAAACGTCTGATAGTATTACAAATATTTAAATGATATAACATTTATTCTGCAGCTATCATTTTATTTTCATCGAAATGTGATTTTTTTGGCGATTATTTTTGTTAAGCATTACTGAAGTTACATTGTATTTGACTTAGATATATAATTTTGGGATTTTCTGAAAGTACGGACACCTAAGTTAATTTCAGACACGCTACCAAAACATTTGTAATTTTATTTCACCTAATAAAATATCGTAAAATGTTCGAGCATTATTATTTTCTGCAACATTTTATACATTTAAACTTCATTTAAATCGGCTAAAACAACATTATACATGCAAACTGTACACATTTCTTACACGAGGATGATTTGAACAAGATGATACTTTTATGACACCCTGTTTACTACCTGTTAAAAGTAGAGTTCTACAGCACATGCCCCGAAGCTACGTGGGCTATTGGCATAACAGTAAAGTGTTGTATTGATAAGATTCATGGAGAGTATCACATGGTTTGTAAAGTTCATTTAACTAACAGCATGTACGCCAAAAGTCGGTGGTCAAAATGGTTATGTCAAATGTCCTCAGATTGACGATAATGTCAGTGTCTTGGCTTATAATATATTCTAATTTTGTAATGCAGGGATCAGATATGCATTAGTCTGAAACTGGAATATGCTAGGGAAAATTTAACATATTGACAACTAGAATAGTGTTATTAATTATTTCATTGAACCTTTTCGCCTGATAAAATGGGTACTAAACATTTTCCAAAGGAATGACATAGATAGAAAGCTACGCCTCTGATCTGAAAATCTGTATGATACGATTTATATTGAATGCTTATTTTAAGATCGTATTCAAGATCAAAACATACTCTGTAAAAACCATTGAAATTTTATTTTTAAGTCTGAAACTAGAATATGTTAGTTAATATAAATTGTATTATTTCAAAACATCTCATTCGTGATTGACAATAAAATATGTTATGTATTGCTTCTGAATAAGGAGGGGCTAGACATGGCAAGTTTAGCTAAAATAGGAGACGTGAACAATAAACCACATTGAGTGTAAAGGATATTAAGCCAATGTCAAAACTAAATACAAAATACGAAATTGACATCCCTGTAACATATTATTCACGATTAGCATATGGACACTTATTTAATGTCAAAACTAAATACTATGAACGAGTTTGATTCTATGTGAATTCAATCATTCTAGTTACGAAACCAAAGTGAACAAGCTAATTGAAATAGAGCCCAAAACAATCTGTAAGATAAAATAACAACACTTTACACATATTTCCACGATACAGACATTAGCATGATAGTACAGCCGTGAAATGTAATAAATAACTACTAGCAAAATATATACCAAATATACGTCTGGCACGGCCTTTAGGTATGCATTAGAACGCCAACGGCCAAATTAATGAATCTGTATTGCAGTCATAAGTAATTAATGGATGTGAGTAGCGTCTCCGATCCGCGGAGAATGACTCATGTAACGTTTCGGGTCAAGGTTACATTTTATAACTCATTGCCTCGAGACCTTACGAATCGTAGATAAAGATATAGGAATGCCTTGGGGATGACGCCCTAACAAGCGCCTAAACGGCGTAGATAAGGTGTCAACGCGCTAACCGGACAGAGTATTTTTAAAAGGCTGAAGAGACAAGGGAATCCTGGCGCCCCTACCTGCGGAATGTTTATACGCTTGTAACTCATCAAGAACTCCGGGTACTTTCCCGTTGGAGCATTCAAACTGAATGCCTGTCTTATGGAGCAAAATGCTTTGCCCTAACTGTGATAACGCCAATTCGCCGATGCGGAAAAGACTTAACAACGCAACGAGAACAGTAGCTTTATATTACACAGCATAATAGCCGTTCTCGCAGACGGATGGTAAATACGAAATGATGCTTTCCAAGTCGTTCAGACAGGATGCCAACTGTTTGTCTTTCGCACCATCCCGCCGATGGCCGCGTAATTATTTTTGTAATATGAATGCTTCAGTCGGACTAGGAAAGTTTTGAATTTTATTGAACATACATGTATACAATTGCAGATACGTATGATGTGACTGTTGAATGTTTGAGCTGACTTTGGCAAGTGGCAATAAACTAAGTAAGAAATACGACTGACACGGGCCAAGGAGCGCATTGAATGTAATACAGTTGGTGAAATGCCATGTTATGCTTCCAAGCATTCATTTCATTATTCAGCTTAGAGAGTGCTAAAGTTTTAACTTGTAATGCTTTGTAAATCTATCTCGCAATACTGAACACAAGTGAACTCCAAATAAATTAACTCACCCCGCGACGAAAACATTACATACTACTACGGCTTATTTTCCGTGTTTACCCTTTTACAGTTACCTATTTACGGTGCTTACCCTTTTACAGTTACCCATTTGGAACCCACTTAAAAGCAGGTTTGGCTGCCTTTATATTTCTCGAAAAAAGAAACATGATTAAGTTTTTAATCCCAATTCTTTATAAAAAGATAATAAAATGGAAAATCCGAATTGTGATGCGAAACAAAAACATGACCCTTTCAAGGTAATTTACGACTAGATGCCAAAGTCTTGTTTTAAATTATTGATAGTTCTTGGAAGACTAATGCGCCTCTTCATATGTTATTAAAACCATTGCTTTAATATGATAAGATTTAAGATTTACTTGTATGCAACGAATTTGGAGCAGTCAAAATTTCAAAACTTTATTAATCAAATGGACAAGATTTCAAGAAAAAAAATGCTATAAGACATATAACACACATCAAGCGACCAAATATTACCTGTTACAGAAATGATTTGTGATCAGCAGAATGTAGTAATATTTTATATTTATGTTTGCGAGAAAAATCATAACATTGTTGAGTTTGTTTCTTTTTCAATCATATAACAAGACACCAAGAGGAAACTTTTTCCCATTACTTATTTTTTAAATCCCATCACAAGGGAACAGACCAGATATATATTTTTCATACTGATATTGACATGCAAAATATTTAAATCTTGGGGATTATGAGGAACCATATGATTGTGTAAACGCTATGTGTTTTTGCTAATTCGAAAATCGTTAAACGATTATGATATTCAGATGATACCAGATATGATTCCGATATTAACATAACAGACAAAAAATCATATTGCATAACTGAAACTAATGTACAGATAAATAGATTGATTATTCAAACACAGGAAAGTGTAAATAAACAAATATATGGGCTAATTAAAGCACACACGAATGCTGGAAAATCTACTAAAGCGTTTGAAAAGATGTAACTTAAAGAATTAAAAAAAAAAAAAAAAAAAAAAACCACCGGATGGAAATTTTTTTTAACAAATGACGGACGACCTAATTGACACAGGTGAGTTGAAAACAGAATTTAACCAACAACGTACTCAGCGAGATGCCCAATATAATGATTGAGACACTCGAGTAAATGCTAATGATTCTAAAATACAAGTGGTGAGAGATTTGATAAGTACAGAGGACGAACAATTGAATAAGCTCAGCAAAATAACGCTAAAGATGAATCGGCTTTACTAAAAGACAAGATGTTATCATTACCAAATGCTGCCGATTTTATAGCTTTAAAAAGGAACTATAAAAAATTAAAAATGATAAGATTAATTTAATTTAAAGTTGATGAAGGAGTACGTTTATCAATTAAGGTGAACAATTTAGAAATTAAATTACGGTCACTTCAAATAGTTGATATTTAATGTTGTCATAATTTCCAGTTTTACAGAGACTGTGATCGGTAGTTTAAGCTTCCTCAAGTTAATGCATACTTTGATAAGATTTACCTTTTGCGTTTTATCTTTATTAAGAATTGTTGTGATAAGAGTAAGGTTTGTGCACATAAACTGGTTTAAACCCCCAGTAAATTTACATTTTACTGACCGTTCCAAGGCGGTACCTAACAATTCTTGATAAGCATACCAATTATTTATATATATAGTATTTATGAACTGTGCTGTTTGTAGAGTTTTGTGCTGTTTCTTGTTTGTGATTTTGTGTTCTATGTCTTTGGCGTTTGCCCATTGCCACTTAACCGGGTTTATGTTTAAGTTTTTGCTACTGAGCATGTTTCTGTAGCTTTTTGCATATACATTGAATCGCTGATTGCTAATAGTATTGCTCATCCCGATTTTTTTGGTTATGCTTTAAAGAAAATTCGTAAAATCAAAATGTTTCCAGCAGGTAGTTGGGCAGATAGATCCAATGAATTTCTTGGATATTATTTGAACCGTGGATATAGAGACAATATTTTGAAGAGTACTTGCCTCCTAGTTTTTGAAAAAGAATTCCTGAAACAAAATATAGGGTTGAATATAGTATCCTTACATAACTAATCTTTCAGTCCTTTGATTTTATGAAGATTTCGCTAATTCATGTTATCTTTAAAACATTTTTTGGCTGACTTGGAGTGTTTTGGCATGTGACGTCATATTCTTTAGATATTTTGCATAGGTAATCATTACATTTTGGAAGAAAATATTAGCTTATGTATGTCGCTTTTATTTTTAATAATGTTTTCTTTATTTGTTCCCAAAATTAGTACAATGTTGCTTTTTATTATGAAACTCTATTATCACACAGTTTTAAACCTTTTATTTTATAAGGCAGAATGTGTGTGATGCTCATAGTTTCAAACAAGGACTGCATCATACATTTTAAAAGCTTTTGCATTAGGTGCTCTGAATTGTATTCCTTCGTCTGCAGCTAGAGTTTGGATCTCTAATCATAAAAGTACATGGGGTTTACATAAAGGAAGTATGCATATATATATATATATATATATATATCTACTACAGATATTAAGGTGACCATATATATATTAATCTAGGCATTATGGGGACCGCTGGATTAAGGCGACAAAAATTGGTCTCCTTAATATTTTCAGTCCAGATTTGATGTATCAAATGTCAATAAAAATGTCCATTGACAGTAAGTTGATAAGCTTGAATGTTTATTTACGAGATCATTTCATTGTTTTAAATCTTATTCTCTTTTAATATTAAAAAAAATATTCTTAAACTTTTGTGTGAGTATATTTGTGTATCCATAAAAATAGCTATTAAGGCGACCAGGGAAAAAAATCATAATTTTGGTCAAAAATAGCTATATACTAAGCATTTTTTATTTGTTTTACTTTATTTAAAGCCTATTGTATATTATGCCGAAGTTTCATTCCATAAAAAACAGAAATGAAGAAATTCGATATTTCGTGTACCATCAGCATCCAAATTTTCAAGTATACAGAAATTTAACTTTCCGGAATATAACGGAAATTTTCGGGTATCTCCGTGGTACCATCTCCGTGCAATTATGCAGTATGGCGTTCATCTCTTACGGAAAGAGAATGGTAACTTGGTAAGTGTTTAAAATACATATTCAACGTTTTTTTTTTCATTTATTTTTATGACTTTTGTACAGTAGTATAAATCGTCCACCCTTTGGATGAAAAGCAAATGATTTATCCGGATTTTGTTCATCCGAAACTAAATCACTAGTATCAACATACGGTGTAATTTTTGCTTGTATTTTGGAGAAACTCGATAGATTTCTAGCAAACTTGGTTCACCACTACATCGTCGCTTATTATTATTTGGTATGTTCCAATCTAAAAAGTGATTTGCTCCCTTAACATCTCAGATTTTAATAAATAAAAGACGAAAGGATACAAATGCCTTACATTTTGTTTGTCAATGTTATGTCAATAGTCATTCTCATCACCTTTGAATAGCAAGTTAGAACGAACACTATCACCAATTCGTATTGTGGCTTTTTGCATGTGTCTTAAATTCTCATATTTGATAATAAATGCAACAATAAAATATTTCCCTTATTCTGCCACAGTTATGCACCAGTCAATTGTAACCATGGCCCCCAGGTCTTGTTTATACCGGGGATAGCAGGGAAAATGGGCCATGTTTTTACCTTCCAGGTGGACCGGCAGTGCTGAGTGAATGCGGTGTTATTGTTTTGCGCTGAAAACAGGGAATGGGCCTAACCTAGGATGTCCCCAGGGGCATTTGATGGGAACTGGTCATTTCGTAACCTTACCATTTCGTAACTGCTGAATCTTGGTTATTTCGTTACCATTCTGTTAGTCAATTCGTAACCGTCAAGTAATCAATTTCTCATATGGTAACCACCATTTAACAAGGTGATAAATAGTACACTTAGCACCTCGTTAAGTGTATTGTTCGAACGTGGATGTATATGGCACAGCAACCAAGACACCAATTGGGAGACATTACTCAAATTCTCACTAGTAACAATCCAATAATTTATGTTACTCAATAGTTATTAGATATATATATATCATGCTAAATTAGAAATGATTTATTATTCTACCAAAATATGTTAATTATTTTCTTACATTTTGCTTACTTATAAACAATAATTAAAGACTGATCGCAACGTATTTTTGAGTAAAATTACGTTTATATAAATGATCATTCTTGACCTATTTCATTGACTATATCTGTTTGAATTGTTTAAAACGAACAAAATGTTGTTCTGTTCTTTTCTCAATTGATCCATATTCTGCATACTTTATATCCGAAAACGACAAAAAACAGCCTTAAATTATTAGTTATGGTATTAATTTCCAATAACAAGATACAAAATTAAACATATCGGCACATTTTTAATACAATAAGCATATAAAAAGCGCATACTCTCATTCGGCAAACTCACTACATTTTACAATACTTCTATGCAATTTAAAAAAAATGAAATTCTAAAGTTATATGGTCTATATATTTAAAAGATATTGGCTTAAGGTCACAATTTCTCTCAATGGTAGAACATCTATGAATTAAAAAATTATTACATTTAACATTCAGCCTGCTTATAATATTTCCTTCGCAACATAAAAAATAGCTAGTGTGAATGTTTCTATTTGTCATAGTTTCAGAGTTTATTGGCAAATCGCACTACACTATTAGGAATAAAGAAGGAATACAACTACTAGATTTAACTTTGTTTATGTTGTTATTTTTATGTTTTATACTTACAGTAAGCTTATTTTGTAAATTCAAATGGTATTAAATTAATTCCTCATAATTATAGGAGTCAACGGTTAAGATATGACCATTCGATTTCTTAATGGATGAATTGACTTACACAATGGTTACGAAATGACCAACAATGAGCGGTTACGAAATGATCATAATTCATTTGACAGGGCTTTTACCAGCTGTTTGTCTGTGCAGAGCGGGAAATTTACCCGGGATTGGCTGGACCGAAAGTAAGTCCCCGCTATTAGCAGGACCTTGGGGGCCCATGCTGCAATTGACTGTTGCATTATTTGGATTTTTTCTTAACTTTACGACACGCCCCCCTACAGTATTTTATAGTCAAGTTTAGTAATATTTATTTACAGAAATTGGATTACTTAACAAGTAAAGTAAACTGTACTGAGCTTTTGAACAAACCTACATACTTCTAAATCAAAATTGATATTTTAGGGTCTACACTGAATAAACCCAAAATGTTAGTTTTGATTTGCTAAATTCGAACAGTATTAAGTCTATCCACACAAAATTTACAGGATCATCAGATAACAAATTGTCTAAAAATTCTCTGTTTGCCAAATAGGGAAGTCAGGTTTAAGTGGGGTTAAAAGGTTGCTATCTGTGACCAAAAAAATACTGTTCAAAATTGTGAGTATTCATTTATCTTTCGTTCAGTAAAGAGCATGCAATGGCATAGTGGTTGGATTAGATAATCTGACAGCGGTGCTGGACGTCAGGAGTTCAAATATTGTTGTGAGTTCAATGTACCAAAAGAATACCTTTGGAATACACGATTATCTATAAAAATGGCAGAGCAAATTGCCCATATTGTAGTAATGTCTTAGATCCAGCTTGGATAATTTGGACACAGTAAGCGGTTCACACCCAGGGAAATTCTCAGATAAAACAGCGCCTATAAACTTGAACATTACATTTTTCATTGAGACAATTAAAGAAAAAACATCATTGCTGATCTTCTGAAATCAAATCTTCTAACATTCAAATATTTAATTTGTTGGATGAACTAAGGTTTATATTGATAAGAGATTGCTTCAGTTGGATTTAAACTAATCACCAACAAAAATATATGCATTAAAAACACACAATGTAAACAACTGCGCCACAGATCTTATCTGCATGTTATGGGTTTTTAAAATTTAGCAGTTAAATATAGATTAGCATACTGGTAGGTCTGGTTGGTCTGTTGCTTTAGTTGCTAAGTAAACATTATGTCAGTGATTTCATCACTATTTCTATTAAAATATCAGTTTTCTTCTTCAGGGCTTCTCACATTTGCACCATTTTTTTACCATTTGAATCATAAAAAGATAACAAACACAAGAACTTAACACTTTGTGAATATTTAAGGAATGTAAGGGGTCAGATTTCAGATTGCTCATTATTTCTGGAACACTAAATACTTTATTTGATTGTGTACACTGCACTTTCTTGTTAAGCATTCATCCAAATCCTTTGGGTAAATTTTGGCAGAAAAACTGCTTTTGGATTTATACTGGTCATCAAAACCGGCACTGACAAAACATAAGACGTGTTTAATTAATGTGCGGGAAAGAGGTTTAAAGGTGTCCGCCCACAACGAAAGGCTTGCGGGTTGCAGTACCCCTTCAAGTAGTTCTTGAAAAAAATGATTCTCGCAGGTAGCATTTGATTATGTGTACATTGTATTTTTGTATGTATTTTCAAGTTTACACATGATTTATATAAGGTTTGTATAATTTTAGTTTTATTTAAGTTTTATTTTTTATTTTATTTTTTAAAGATTTGCCTGTCCCTGTCTGAACACTTAAATTCTTGGTCTTTGGACTATTGTCTGCAACTTCAAAACACACTTCTTGGAACAGGACACATTTTCCTGATATTTTATCCAGTTTGACTGCAATATAAGTTGTATTTATCAATAATTTAAGTAAAAAATTACATTTATATTTCCAGAATTACCTTGTAGTTATTTGTTAATTTGTTATAATTCATGGATAGGTTTATTGCGAGTGTCATGGAAAGCTGGAACTTTTCAGTACACAACATGCAAACTGAGAATGAACTGTGTGTGCCGGCTTTGTGCACAAAACGCAAGGCGGCTATGGTTAGTTGCGTCAAGATATCCTTGGGACCCCCCCCCCCCCCCTGGACACGCAATACAATTCGTGTTTCGCTGATAAGTTGGCTGGGATCAGATCATCCATTTAGGGATTTAGATATGTTACCCCAGCCACCAACCCCAGCCACCAGGCTGAATGTTTAACCGTCATCAGACACTCTGCCATGAATGTGAGAGAGTTTAAAGCTATTTCTTATTTTCCTGTGTAACTATATTGATGTTTGATTAAATTTACGCCGTCGTGTTACTGAGTAACAATTTGAAATTGGGCCAAAATCATCAAGCTAGAGCTTGGTATAATCTTTTTCAAACTTCTGGGAGATTTCTGCCCTTGAAAGTATTTGCTCGCAGCCCGCCTCAAAGTTACACGTTCAGTATTTAAAGCTTTCGGATACACTTTTTTGTTAATTTGAGATCTTAATGACGCTACATTGTACTTCTAAGTAAATAGATGCTCAAAGTAACAAGATGCTCTGGGTGTTCACTGGGTGACAAAGGCTACCCAGTATTGGTTGTTTCTTTTTTCTGAAAAGATGTTTCTAGTGAATTGCCAAGTTGCAGTGGTTTTGACGCCACAGAACCAGCACAGCTTCATGACAGATATATATGTTTTCGTCATTGATGTCAGTACTGCTGTATTGGTGGCCTCACAATTTCTGTGTGGAAATGTCATCTGATACACTCATAACGGCGTATTTCTAGCATAGCTTTCATAAGTGCATGGCCATTCTCTGTCATTTTCAGATACACTGTGTTGTGTGTGGATAAGAAATGCAGAGTGGTACCACCAATCACCTCATGGGGACAGTTCCTGCAGTTTACAGCAAAGCTCTCAATTGTAGCCCTACAAACTTCAGGTAAGTGATAAATCTGGGCTTCAAAATATCTCTGTACTCACTTTAAGTTTATACTTCATTTGAACAAAACTTACAATTTCAGCATCAAAATCCAGGTTTAGATCCCAGACCGAACCTTGTCTCCTTTATTATCCCCCGCCTATGAAATAGGGAGGGGGATATTGAAATGGCGTTGTCCGTCCGTCCTTCCGTCTTTTCTTCCGTCCGTCCTTCCTTCCGTCCATCACCTGCGTTTTCTCAGTAACTAGCCGGTAGAATTTCATGAAACTTTAAATAAATATGAACCACTTTACTGGAATGATGCCCGTCCAAAAAAAAATTTGATTGGTCAATTGTCCTTGGAGTTATTGCCCTTGAATTTTTGAAAAATGCACATTCACAGCCATTTCTCAGTCACTAGCTGGCAGAATTTCATGAAACTTAAAATAAATATGAATTACTATACTGGGATGATGCCTGTTCATTTTTTTTTGGATTGGTCAATTGTACTTGGACTTATTGCCCTTGATTTTTTGAAAAACTCTCATTTACAGCCATTTCTCAGTAACTAGTTGGAAGAAATTCTTGAAACTTGAAATAAATATGAACCAACATACTGCGATGATGCCTGTTTATTTATATTTTGGATTGTGTAATTTCTATTTGAGTTATTTGCCCTTGATTTATTAAAAGATCCATGTTTGCAGCCTTTTCTATGCAACTAGCTGGTAGAATTTCATGACACTTGGAATAAATAAGAACCAACAGCGTGTGATGATGCCTGTCTATTTTTCTTTTGGATTGGTCAATTTTCCTTAGAGTTATTGCCCTTGATTTATTAAAAAATCATTGTTTGCAGGCGTTTCTCAGTAACTAGCTGCTAGAATTTAATGAAACTTGAATGTTATCTGAACCTTCAAGCACAAACAAGCCATTAAGCACAAACAAGCCATCGTTGGCGGGGGATATCTTTTCACTGAAAATGCTTATTAAACTTCATTTCAGATGATCTATAAGCCAAATACATGTTCACTACTTATGGCGGATAAGAACTTTCACAAATTGATTATAAATGCGTTTTCCCAGACATACACCCTCCTCTTGCAGATATTGCTCATGGTGAAGCTTGGGTGCCCTGGGCCGGTTATCCAGCCGCGTGGAATCAACATCTCCAGCTGAACTGGGGCCGGGAATTATATAAGAATCCTTAGCAGCATGGTGAGCTTTTGTGTATTTATTTCCAGGCTCGTATACCCATCCAGACTTCTGCGATTAAGCTTTCCTTTCGTCATTTTTTTAAATAAGGTATCTCAAGTCTTTCAATGAAATCACAACTTTGGAGGCTAGATTTAAATTAAGGAACCATTATGTGTAGAAAGCCTTTTGGGTGATTTAAAGTCAAATTAGTAAACAGGATTCTCATGGTTCATGGTTTATAATTGGCCTTGTGGACCTTTCATTCTTTACTTTGGTAAGAGCCGCTTAAGTATGTAAGAAGGGGGGGGGGGGTACAGATGTGATAGTAAACAGTGTTTAATAAGGTATATTTGTTTTTATTTTATCACCATTTTGAAGGTAATGATTGTGTTAAATCAGGGATAAGTAACAAGTTTAACACAAACACTGTAACATGTTCTTTATTTCAAATAAAGCTATAAATTATCTCTGGAGAATTTAGTCTGATCTCCATTTCTCAGAAAATGTAGCTGTCTAAGTGCCTATTCCATCAATGAGTATCACTGTCTTTAAATTGCTGTTGTGGTACAGTTTAAATAGCAAAAGTTTTATGGCCCTGCTTGTTTGCAACTCCTCATTCATTTTTGTACAACAAGAAAGTAAGGGAATTCTAGAGATTTACTAGAATTATGGATTGTTTTTCTTGAGTTACACAGTACATAAGAAGGAATTAGTGTGTACACAACTCCTCATTTTATTCCTGTTTATTATTTATATATGTAACATAGATGTGTACAAGACTTACGGTACTGTAGAAACATGACATAAAAGAGCTCACTTTGATTAATTTTCTCAAAAATAGATATCTTTACTGTTGAAGTAAGAACTTTTACTGCATATTAAGTAATGTCTTCTGCTCATCTTTATGACATCATTACATGGAATGGTGTCAACTTCCCAAGACACATTCCCACATGGCGCAGCTCATTTATATATATTGCTGATGGATTGTTTAGAATGGGACAGTTTTAATTGGACATAATGTTTTAATCGCCATTTTACAGAGTGCCAGCCAGTCATTGCTGTTCTTTGCATTGCTGAGGAGGACAGTCCTGCCAACATAACAGTTTGTTCAATAACAGGTAAAAAAACTGGTCTCACTTTACATTTTCAACCACTGTTCGATCGTAACAATTATCAAAGAACCGGCTAGTCTCAATCATGCAGCCGCTCTAATTAGAGTCAATGAACGATATAGATCCGTATACAAGCGTCTAGATGATCGAGACTAAATTGGCAACATGAGAACATTTATTTCATTTCCTGATTCTTGAAAATTACGTGAACAAATGACAATTCTACTACCATTTAAAGTTTGATTAATTTTCGGACAAATGTGTTTGTTTTAATTTGCCTTCCGCTTAAAGTAAACGTATATATACTGGGCAAGAAGTGCTGAATTTCATCGTGAATGACAGTGATTATCCAAAAGTTGAATTTGGTTCGGACATGTTTTACGGGAATTCAAAGACATTTTTTGTCAGCCGTCTTATATCACAGGTTTCCATGCATTTTCGCATACATTGGTTCATTCCAAGATAAAAATTATAACCTTTTTCAAAACGTTCAATCTGTGAGAGTGCAGCTTTAATAGACCTGTAAAGACTTGTCGATGTGAAACTTAACTCTCAATCAAACTATGGTAAAAGATCAAACGCGGGGCTCCGTGTGCGGCATAGACTGCTAATTTTTATTTAATATGATGAAGAGCTAGTTAAGTTATCTTTTTTAAAAGTCTTCATTTGAAGCAAAAAAATGTTTCAATACCCTGTATGAATTTTCTTCACCGGATATTGATTCATAAAAAACATTGCTCCAGGGTGCGGAGCTACTTTTTGCTATATGTCTATATGGAAAAATCTTCTCCTCAGAAGTCAACTTTGTTTCCCAATGTGCAAGGCATAATCGGTGAAAATAATTTCAGTAAAAGTCACTGATTATTATTATTGTGATTATTATTAATAAACTTTTACTATTTCAGGAGACAAATAGAAACACAGAGGTGCTATACATTCCGATGGAAAAGACAACAAAAGCATCTCCCATCATTTTGGCGTGGCTCAGATCAAGAGGAGAATTTTAAGAAAGGTAATAACTGAGCAACTAAGAACATGCAAGTTGCACTGGTTAGAGTGTAAGACCCATCTCGCTTCATAAGAATTGATAATCATCAATGTATTAAATCAAGAAATTGAAACGTGTCTTGTCTTTTGCAGTGTTTTTGAAATAGAATATAATTTAAAAAAAAAACTAAATTATATTTTACTATGATTGTGAATGTGTGAGGTTTTCTTCTGATCATTCTCTCTCAAAAACAAGATACAAAAAACATATTTGTAGATTTTTTTGTTTTACTTGTAAAGTTTTAAGTTTGTATTTTAGGCAAAGCCTTTTATTTTGCTCAATACAAACTTAAATATTGTAAGAGTTATGGCCCTTTGTAATTTTTAAACAGATACATTTTTTCATGTTTTTGTAAGCCCATTATTTAGTGACCTTTAATATTCTCACCAGCTGCATTATAAAGTCAGACCAAAAGTGTCCAGTTAGAATCCTTTCTCAAATCAGGTGAGCTATATAGGGCCATCTCTGTGTTTGTCTGACAAAAAAACAATAATCAATCTTTGAGTTAAATTTACAAATATTGTTGTAAAATGTTTTGTGAAGACATACAATTGGATTACTTTGTGTCAATAGGATTAAGGTTTCTGCACATAAAAATTATTTAGAATAGCATTTGGGTCAGTCGGTTCATGTTCAATATTACTGATAGTATAAGTGGAAGCAGTGACTTAAAATTAATTACCAAACAGTTTCTGCTCAATTGAGTTAACATACGAGTTATGAAACTTGGAATACTAGTTCTTGGTGGCATAAATGAAAGACCTTGTTTTGTCACATTGACTTGTAATCAAGCACTAACTTCCTCTAAAAAAATTTCAGGTGATGGTTGGGCACACACAAGAAGACATAGATCACAGGTGTCCAGGCATATGAGTAGACAGGAGTTTCACACTCTGCCAAACTTACTTCTTCAAAGGAGCAGAAAGCTTCTCAAGATCCCGCACTGCACACTTAGATATAGTCTTTGACTACAACAAGGGGATGAAGGTACAGAGAGGTCCAATTGAAATCAATTCTGTGCTGCGTCATTTCTGCATTCTGGAAGTCGATGGACATGATTTATCATGGCATCAAGTGTGCAGTTTGTCGACTATCAGCAGTCTTGTTCACCAGTTGTGCAACTTGAGCTGGTAGCTTTATTGCTTGAAGCCACAGCATAAGAGGGGGAAGGTGCAGGCTCATCAAAAAGTCTCAAAAGTTGAAACTAGGAAAAGAAGTTTGTCAAGAGTGTGAATCTATTTGCTTTGAAAACAATCGTTACAATGATTTGGTTTCCTTTGAAACTTGATACATACTATACTGCATTTTTCATACTAAAGGGTAAATGATGTCGCCATTTCCTGTATGTATTTAAATAACATATGTTTCCACAATTAATATTTTTAGGGAATTTTTCTCAACCTAATGAATGAGATTAAATTGTACAGCGTTATATGAGCTTTAACATGCGTTTTCTGTTTCTTCAAAATTGTTGAAAAATTGTCAGAAGATAATTAGACCAGTATCCATTACTGCAATCATACAATCAAATATACAGGGACAAACCCATTGGGCATATAATATAATTAAACCCTGTTTAGGGGCGCGAGGCAAACAGAGTTACTTTCAAACGTTAAAGCTGCACTCTCACGTTTTGGACGTTTTGACAACTTTTCTCATTTTATGTCTTGGATTGGAACCATCCAATTTTTGCGAAAAATTAAATGGCAGATTTTTCTATTTAAGTTTAAACATTGATGTTTTATGCACTTTTCTTAAACCGTTAGTAGCATTAATTTTTGAACGGAAATATGAAATCTGTGATCTGATCTTTTGTCAGCAATCTTGTATCATTGGTTTGCAGATCATTACGCAAAAAATTGCTCATTCCAAAACAAAAAAAAGTTGTGAAATCGGTATATCTGTGGGAGTGCAGCTCCAAATGATTAATTTCTTGATTTTACTACTGTATTAGAAATTACAGGGGTTGGGGCATATTTTTAGTGTTTTTATTGGTTTTTAGCTCACCTGTCACTTTGTGACAAGGTGAGCTTTTGTGATCCCCTTTTGTCCGGCGTCCGTCGTGCGTCGTCCGTCAACAATTTACTTAAAAGACATCTCCTCATTAACCGCTGGGCCAAAATTATTAAAACCTATCAAAGTTGTTCAAAGAATTCAATTCCATGCAGAACTCTGGTTGCCATGGCAACCAAAAGGAAAAACTTTAAAAATCTTCTTCTCCCAAACCACAAGGCTTAGGCCGTTGATATATGGTAGGTAGGATCACCAAATGGTCCTCTACCATGATTGTTCAAATTATGGCCCTTGGGTCAAAATTGGCCCCGCCCCGGGGGTCATGGTTTTTCTCTATATGTTTATAGTGAAAACTTAAAAAATCTTCTCCTCTGAACTTACTTGGCCTAGAGCTTAGATATTTGGCATGATTCATCGTCTAGTGGTCCTCTACCATGATTGTTCAAATTATGGCCCTTGGGTTAAAATTGGCCCCGCCCCGGGGGGTCATGGGTATTCTCTATATGTTTATAGTTAAAACTTCAAAAATCTTCTCCTCTGAACTTACTTGAACTAGAGCTTAGATATATAGCATGATTCATCGTCTAGTGGACCTTTACAAAGATTGTTCAAATTATGGCCTTGGGGTCAAAATTGGCCCCGCCCCGGGGGGTCATGGGTTTTCTCTATATGTTTATAGTGAAAACTTTAAAAATCTTCTCCTTTGAACTTACTTGGACTAGAGCTTAGATATTTGGCATGATTCATCGTCTAGTGGACCTTTACAAAGATTGTTCAAATTATGGCCCTGGGTTCAAAATTGGCCCCGCCCCCGGGGGGTCATGGGTTTTCTCTATATGTTTATAGTAAATAAAATAAAAAATCTCCTCTGAACTTACGTTGCTTAGAGCTTAGATATTTGGCATGATTCATCGTCTAGTGGACCTTTACAAAGATTGTTCAAATTATGGCCCTGGGTTCAAAATTTGCCCCGCCCCCGGGGGGTCATGGGTTTTCTCTATATGTTTATAGTAAATAAAATCAAAAATCTCCTCTGAACTTACGTTGCTTAGAGCTTAGATATTTGGCATGATTCATCGTCTAGAGGACCTCTACAAAGATTGTTCAAATTATGGCCTTGGGGTCAAAATTGGTCCCGCCACGGGGGGTTAGGGTATTCTCTATATGTTTATAGTTAAAATTTCAAAAATCTTCTCCTCTGAACTTACTTGGACTAGAGCTTAGATATTTGGCATGATTCATCGTCTAGTGGACCTCTACAAAAAATGTTCAAATTATGGCCTTGGGGTCAAAATTGGCCCCGCCCCGGGGGGTCATGGGTATACTTGATATGTTAATAGTTAAAACTTCAAAAATCTTCTCCTCTTAACTTACTTGGACAAGAGCTTAGATATTTGACATGATTCATTGTCTAGTGGACCTTTACAAAGATTGTTCAAATTATGGCCCTGGGTTCAAAATTGGCCCCGCCCCCGGGGGGTCATGGGTTTTCTCTATATGTTTTTAGTAAATAAAATCAAAAATCTCCTCTGAACTTACGTTGCTTAGAGCTTAGATATTTGGCATGATTCATCGTCTAGTGGACTTTTACAAAGATTGTTCAAATTATGGCCCTGGGTTCAAAATTGGCCCCGCCCCCGGGGGGGTCATGGGTTTTCTCTATATGTTTATAGTAAATAAAATCAAAAATCTCTTCTGAACTTACGTTGCTTAGAGCTTAGATATTTGGCATGATTCATCGTCTAGAGGACCTTTACAAAGATTGTTCAAATTATGGCCTTGGGGTCAAAATTGGCCCCGCCCCGGGGGGTTAGGGTATTCTCTATATGTTTATAGTTAAAATTTCAAAAATCTTTTCCTCTGAACTTACTTGGACTAGAGCTTAGATATTTGGCGTGATTCATCGTCTAGTGGACCCCTACAAAGTTTGTTCAAATTATGGCCTTGGGGTCAAAATTGGCCACACCCCGGGGCTGATGGGTTTCCTCTATATGTGTTATAGTGAAAACTTAAAAAATCTTCTCCGAACTCACAAAGACAAGAAACGTCTTAATTTAAACTGGATAACATATTTAGTACACATACCAATTTTCAATATGGGCCACATACAACAATTAATAGCAAATATACATATATAGATACACACGTAAAACCAAGTAGTGACAAGAGCTTAGATATTTGGCATGATATATCATCTAGTTGACTTGTACCAATATTGTTCAATCTTTGGCCCTGGGGTCAAAAAATGGCCCCACCCGGGCGGTCATGGGTTTCCTTATATATGTATATGATGAAAACTTAAAAAATCTTCTTCTCCGAAACCAAAGGCGAAGGCCTTAGATATTTGGTATGAAGCATCGTTTATCGGACCACTATTAAGATTGTTCAAACTTGGGGTCAAAATTGGCCACGCCCCGTGTTCATAGGCTTAGGTTTTAATTCAACTCCTCTTTCGAGTGTTACTGACATGAAAGATGTGTGCAGTAAAATAGCAAGCCCAGTTTATTACATCTCCCATTTTGATAGTTTACATTTTTAAAAGATATGTTACTGCCAACACTTGTTATGATACTGAGTTCATTAATAAAAGCAATTAAACTAATTATTTTGTTCATTCACCAGACTCAATGTTATCATCACTGTTCAACATATCATCCTCTTACTTGATATACCCCATAAGTCCTAGCTTATTCCAGACTTCTAAAAAACCTTAACTACTTTGAACCATCCAGATTTCTTATCAAACCAATGTGCAATATATGAGGTGAGCGATTCAGGGCCATTTGGCCCTCAGGTTTATGATTCATACAGTCATACTTTATTTCTCAGGGCATAACTTACAAATAGACAAAACTGGAAAATGGTCATATCGAAAGGTCAAAGATAATGCAAGTTGAACAATCATATTGTTCATGGCTTGTATTTTTGGTATATTTTGTTGCATATGCTATAGAAAAGTTGAAAGTTAAAAATAAATTCATAGTTGAAATGACGGCTTTGAATGGTATTGTCAGATGAGAAACGGCACTATTACGAAATAGGTATAATGGTACTTTATTTATTTTGATCAATTTTAGATATTGTATGAAAATTATTATCTTATTTAGTACATGAGACCTTTTAAACAGTAATTGACAATATAACAATGTGTATATGAAGCTTTAGATCAACACTTAAAGCTGCACTCTTACAGATTGTCAGTTAAGACACAAAATTTTCTCAAAATCTGCTGATTTGGTTATCATTCCTTTAATTCAGTCATATTAGATAATTCACAATAGAACCAATCAGAAATGTTTGGTAAAACTGCCGAAAATTTCATTTACATTAAATTGTTCGTAATGCTTTTAGCCATAAAACATCATTTTTCTTTAACATAAATATGATAAACTGCAATCTGATCTTTTTTCAGCAGTCTTATATCACTTAAAATTGGGTCTAGACATTTATGCAAAAAAATGTCCATTTATAGACAAACAATAAAAGAGTACCGGTAGTCAAAACGATCAATCGGTGAGATTGCAGCTTTAAATACACCTTTTAAGACCGCTGTAAAATTCCAATGGTTTGCCTAAATCTTTAAAGCTAGCATACTGTTTAATTGACAACCATACTTATTGTTTAAAAGTGTCATGATATCTTTGTACAATGTTTTTATATAATTCATTAAAGAAGTCAAAACAAATTTGTTTATCTTGTAAATAGTTTTCTATTATTTAAATGACTCAGACAAAAATGGGAACGTCAGTGCTAGTTCTTCTACTATTAACATCCCATGAAGTTTCTATTGGTGTAACAGCAAGGAGGTGTTATATTAAGGATGCATCATTTAAACCAAATTGTACATTCATATGCACAACATACAGGCGTGTAGCCGCCTATACGTGAATACGCGGCTGAATCCACATGATTCTGACAAAAAAATCAACCAAAGTTGCAGTATGCGAACTTGACTACATGAATATTAAACTGGTTATTTTCCAGTACTAAATAATGCACATCGGAACGCCCAGAATGCACTAGATTGCACCATGGTTTTCAAAATTTTCAAGTTTGCCCCGAACTCCCCAGCACATTTATGAATCCACATGAATAGAGGGGTAGCTACGCCCCTGACATAATTGAAACCACAGTGTGGCTAAACAACACTTGTATGTTTATCCTACGCAGTGATCTCCCATGGAAATGCAATCGTCAAAGAATCTGAAGGGGATGTTTATATGGACTACATTTGAAATGCACCAAGTGTTTAAACAAGTTGATTTCAGTCACGAAGAGAATCAACCATACCCCACACTTGTTGGAGTAAGATGAAATGTCCACTTTCCGCGAGAATGAAAGTACATTGAAAATGTTTATTTGATTCAAGTGACCATTTTTTATAAATATGTTGCAATACATAAAATACGTTTTTTTTTTATTATTTTTTACCCATGTTGAATTTTATTTGGCAAATTTATAAGAGATTTATATACGAGGGCATAGCCAGAAGTACGTGGAAAAGCTTGATAAAATGAAAACAATATGCAGCATATCTTTTAAATTTTCATACAATAATAATCAGGTAATTTGAAATTAAGAATGCGAGTTTCATCGTAAAGCATGTTATAACGACAACGTAGTGATCACTATGGAAACAGGTGGTCGCGCATTCTTCCGCAGTTGCTAAAATAACCCATGACAATATCTTGTTTTGTTGACCACTCACATTGAAACCAATAAAACGGCGCGAAGGTTTGCACATTTGACGTGACGTTAATAACGTGTGATGAAGTGAAGTTTTAAGTCAGTGCGTTTGTTTGTTTATTTCAAAGGAAACATTTTAGCTTGAACGGTATAGTTAAATTTGGTTTAAAATGACGCCAGAAGACGGATTGATAAAACGGGCAGTGATACAGTTCTGTGTGAACCTAGGGAAAACTCCATCGCAAACACTTAAACTGATGAATGAAGCATCGAGTGAAACTCAAGTGAAGCGAATGCTCGTTTACAAGTGGCATAAGCGGTTCAGTGAGGTGCGGGAAAGCATTTTTTGACGACGTGAGGTCTGGGCGACCGGTTTCACAAACTACGGAGTGTGACGTCGAGGCCGTGAAAAACATCGTTGACGCTGATCGTCGAGTCGCTCTTTATGAAATATGCAAGATGTTGGACATGAGTTATGGGTCGGTACGGAGGATAATGAAAGACAGTTTGAAAATGAGTCGAGTGAGTGCGCGTTGGGTTCCACGGCTGCTGACAAAAGATGAGATGAGCAAAAGAGTACGGTAATCACGCCGATTCTTAGCTCGGTACTAAAAGGAAGGAAACCGTTTTCTTGAGAAGATAGTCACTTGCGATGAAACCTGACTGTTTTATTACGACCCTGAGACAAAACAGCAACGCAGTCAATGGAAGACTACCGGTACCCTGCCTCCGAAGAAGGCACGACCATCCTGCTCGATAGGAAAGTATATGTTCATTGTCTTCTTTGATGTGCACGGTGTTATCCTACTCCATGCAGTTCCGCAGAGCCAATCTGTGCTTCCTACTCGAAGGTAAAGTGATATATAACAAAATTCATTTTTATCAATATTTAGGACTTGATAAAATCTGCATAAAACAATGTTTTAAAAAGTTTATGATTAAAAATATGGGATTGAATAAGTGTTAGTTTTAATTATAATATTTGATGAAGTACGCAATACGCGACAAATGTTATAAGCCTCAGTTATGTTCTCCATTTAAGGTTTTGAGGCTTGACTTGTAGAGGGCGATGGCATTTAAGAGACCACAGGCGTTGCATGATGGGTGGATTCTTCACCAGGAAAATGCATCAGCGCATAAATCGGAGGAGGCACAGACTACCGCGACAATCCAGCTTGAAGCGGAGATCCTTCCCCACCCCCCTTATTCGCCAGACCTACCACCATGCGATTTTGCCCTATTTCCGAAACTTAAATGTGAACTAAAGTTAAACGCTTCAATGACTTTCAGGCACTACAGAGTGAAGCTCAGACACGCCTGTATTCTTACAAGTCAGAGTGGTTCAGTGACATTTACCGGCAGTGGGTAGCGAGACATCGACGTTGTATTGCGGCGTACGGCTCTTTCTTTGATAAGTTATGACGTTGATGTCAGATTCTGACGTTTGAACTGCGCGGGCTATACTGATCTCATGTTAATGAAAAAGCTGTAGTTTCCTTTATATTTTATGTATCAGTTTGAAGTTTTATATATAAGCTGTCATTTACAACTGAAATAGAATTTATAGCGAGTTGAACTTCAATGAAAAATATTAAAATGTGTTGATTGTATTAAGCAATTCCACGAACTTCTGGCTATACCCTCGTATTAAGAAACTCGGAAAGTATATGAATGGTTTGGACCGGCTTCCCCAGCCGCTAAAGAGGATATGATTATGACATACTTTTTTAAATCTTTCGAACATGAGTTTTTGAGTGAATATAAGCGAAGCGTTAAGGGTTTTAAAAATGCATCTTTTACTTGGATTTTATAGATTGTTATTACGAAATAAAGTATGGCGTATCAAACGAAGTGTTAAAGCTAAGCTATTGATGGCTGAAACCCTTCAATAAATGTTGATATGTGCTAACATATAGTCTTTGAAGTCCAATATTTGGAAATGCGTTACTAACCCGATTCAACAAAAGGCTGTTGCACAATCAGTTGATTGACATAATCACGTGATAAACCAATAACTTCCATTAAGGTTAAAATATCCAATACCTTAGTATGAATCCCTGTGGGCGAGTGGATAAGCGATCCGTTTTTATTCTATGTGTTATCTGCACCCCTATGTGCTTGCTCCCAACTTGAACAAGATTAATTTTTAATACTTCAATCGTTTTTTAAAAATGCAATTGAAGTATAAAGCAAATCAACCTGGTTACTATTATTTCTGCAATTTCAGTACCAAGGAGTAAAATAAATATACATGTAAGTGTTTTCAGATGCATTACGAGAAAAAATATGTTTGGTGCCAAAACATGAGAGAGTCTCTTTAAACGGAAAAAGTTTTGGCAGTAACTCAGTCAGTCAGATGGTGATGAATATAATGCATAGCATCATCGCTCTGGAGTACGAGAACGTTGTATACAGAGTATTTTTTTTACTGAACATGCGTCTGTTTATGTTGATGTCATAAAAGGTTTAAACTGTTTAAAGGAACTATAACATTATGAAACAACAAATCTGATTACAGATATCAGTGGCAGATCCAGGAATTGACTTAAGAAGGGGTACGTGAAACTCATGGGTTTAATCTTTCCACATCCGTCCCTCCCTCAGAACAGAAATTGAATGGCTTAAAATGTTGGACCGGGGTGGGGGTTAGACTCCCCTAATTTATAGTCCGAAATAGTGTATTTTTATCTTAATATTGTATTTTTCCCGATATTGACTGAGAACATATTATAAACGGACGATTCAAAGGGGTGGGGGACGGCGCGCGCGCTGGGACCGATCCCCCCCAACCCCCCCTGAATCTGCAATTGAGTACATGCATTAAAACCGTCTCCGTAGCCTATTGGTTAAGGCGTTCTATACCCTTCATTCAATTGACTTAATACTTCACACAATTGTTCAGGACCATCAGCCAATGAGGTTACATAACTCCATATCCTTAATACAAGTTATGGCCCCTGATTGACTTAGGTTAAAGTTTTAGGCAAGTAAAATTTAAGGGGAAAATGGAATTTAATAAAAAAAAACTTCCATGGGTCACAATAAACCCAATGAACAATGTTCTTTAATCATGAGCTAACTGTTCAAGCGTTAACAGACACATTCGTATGCAGACGAAACTTGTATTGTTTTTACAAGCACAGAACTTGTAGTTAGCATTTACAGTTTCTATATAATTTAACTGAAAGTTCTATTTAACCATAATATATCAAATATTAAGTCACCGTTCACTAGCGGATTGAGAAGGGGGTGCAGTTGGCGTGAGCTCCCTCTAAAATCGTCCAAGTTTACTTTTTGTGTCAATATATGAGAAGAAAATAATAAAATATACACATAATGCATCATTTCCGACTACAAATTGTTAAAAATTTCTTGATTGAGTAACCCTCAATCCTCCTGCAAACGCCCCTAAGTAACGCCCCCTTCTAACGAGAATTCCTGGATCCGCCCCTGGTCATTATTGGCGCCGCTCAGAAGAGCGCGCCTATTATGGAATGGGAATTTATCTTAGTTAGTGGTAGGAGCGGTTTTTAAGTTGATTGACAGTTGGGTTTTACTGTTATTTTATTATGATTAAAAAATGCAAATGGATGGCGATTGCATGGGTGTTAAAAATGCTATTTGTGGTTGAATAGATTGTCTTCAATTTATCTTCAAAACATTATATTTAAAGAACGACAAATAAGTTTAATAACTGTTCCCGTTTCGTTTACGTTTTCCGATTGGTTAACTGTAATATCATGTGCCGGAAATGTAAATATTCGGAGGAGTTCCGAATGAAATGTAAAATGTGTGGACCGGTAATTATGTGAATGGGAATAATTATGTTTTATGTTGTTTTGTTATGTTTACTGCATTAATAAACAATGAGGTAAGCTGTTTTCTTTAATTTAATCGATATTGGATTAAATGTTCACCTAACTTTATTTTTTAATGTGTTGAAGGTGACATTAGTAAAATTGTATTACGATTGCCCCCGAATTGTTTTATTTTGAGAACACTACACATATCCGGATGTTGCTATTTTTAGAACCAGAAGGTATTTCCCCGCTATTCATAGGTCAATAATGGAATTTCTACATCGTCGATTAATAGTTGGAAACTCGGTTTTGTCATGAATATACGTTTAAAATAAGTAAACACTAAAAGTGCACACTGACAGTTGATTACGATACATCTAACAATTTGAGTCATTACAGTAAAACATGGATTATAAGTGAATTATGCGCGTAAGAGAAGATTTTCTGTCGAAAAAACTAATGTCAACAATCAGCATGGAATTGGGATATTCGTATCAAAGGGCTATTCATGTAAGTATCCTTGAGTAGTTGTGTAAGTTTATGTGTTCAAAAATGTTTGTTTTTTAATTTCTTTGGAATTCTTAAATTATTTTTATTTGCTTAACGTTAAGACAGCGTTTTAATATTTCTACATGTACTATAAATATACATTTTACATACTTTACATCTACTTATAATGCACCAGTCAATTGTAACCAAAGCCCCACCAGGTCCGAGGAATAGCTGGGACTTTGACTTTCTGTCCAGCCAACCCCGGGTAAAATCCTTGTCCTGCGGGGACGAACTGATGGTCAAATCCTCGCCATATGCCCCGTACCCCGGGGAGCCTAGGTAAGGCATATTCCCTGCTATATCTGGCTCAAAGACAAAACCTCCGTATTCACCCGGCACTGCGAGGCCACCTGAAAGTTAAAAACACAGCCCATTTCCCCGGCATATCCCCAGACCTGGAGGGCCGTGGTTACAACTGACTGGTGCATTATGTACATGTTACATATTTTTAAATGTACTTATGTACATCATTTATGTATATGCTATGAGTATGTAATCTTTTATTTGATTGTTTTATCTTAGAAAAATATTAGACTTAAAATACCCATTATTTGTTTACAAACTGCATATTTTCAAAATAAACCTGTATTAAAAGATGTACATGGTTTCGGGCTGGAAGCCACAACAGCTTGGACACAAGCGACATTCATTTGCTTGGTGTAGGTCTCGTTGAACGCCATACTGTTGTGAATCATTATCATAATCATAATGATATGCACAACATCTACACATTTGTGCCTACCAACCCTTACTCTTGGCTAAAACGGATATTAGTGCAGAATGTATAATTAATACATATGCATCTGTATTTTACGGTTGTAGTTTCTGTTGGTTGATAATCAGAAGTCTAATTTCTTTCAGGCAGGAAAAAAGGACTGAATATTACTATTATATGAAAAATTATATGAAAAATTCCAGCCATCATTAAATACTTTGTTGGATCATTGAGACAGATTTGACATCCATGTCTATCCACATCTGATAGAGATGATGTGAGTTTTTCATATAAAACATATTTGAGTTGGTGTTTGTTGTTTTATAAACTCACTGTTTTCAATAATCCAGTGGTTGTGGTGGTGGTGATGGTGGTGGTGATGATGAATTTTATTGATAAATTTAGTAATTTTCTTTATATTATATACATGTATGTATCAGCTTATCGTTGTTGTTTTTAAATAATGTTGAGAAATATTAAACTGTTTATATTTTATTTTGTATATTTATGGCAGTATTATTATCTATACAAATTAGTTAGAAAGTACTTTTTTTTTCTTTTACAGCACTAAACATTCTAGATGGATAAAGACCTGTTAAATCAGCATTGACTCAGCATTGAATAATTTTCATCACTACAAGTACAAACGCATGGGAACAAACCAAACTTCAAATGTTGAAGAGTGAAGAATTATTGTGAAAAGTTCTAAATGTTAGAATACCATTGACTAAATAAAACAAATAGACATCGATTACCAGCAGAGACTGTTTACATGTTATAATATTAAAAAGACATTAGTTGAGAACTTTCACTCTGACATTTTTGGAGGGGCATTACCGCCTACTTAGTGTTCTTGTTTCTTTACATATTTTAATTTAAAAGTACATTCATTGTTCTGAATTCCGAGTTAGTATCATAAGTAAAATTCATTTATGTGAATGATAACATTTTATGAATAAGTCCAATTGAGCTTTTTACAAGAAAAATGTTGATTTTTAAGCATTTTATTAGTTATTAAAATGTATAGTTACATGACATTATGTATATTTTCTTCAAAACTGAAAGGTAAACTATCATAAATTGTCTTTTGAATTGTTCATTAGAACTCATAGAAAATATTTAAATGATTTCAGCAGGTTGTCTTATTATTAACTATTTTTTATGAATTTATAAAACTGCTATATATTTTCAAACATCGAAATATTGCTCTGTTCCGAAGACTCACAAGATCAATCAAAATGATTTTTTTTCCATGTGTATCAATAATATGTTCGGTTGAACGTAATTTTTCTGTTAACTGAAGTTTATTTTACCAGAAACTGTTGTGTTTATTTCATAATCTCTGATAATGTAAAAAAAAAATCAAATAAAGACAAAATATTTTTAATTAACAGTAAAACATCTTCAAAATTTGGATAAAAATCCCATAGTGTACCATGATAATAACTATGTTGTCCGTAAAAGCTTTATAAAAGTGTGTATTTCTTATACCTTAATTCAGTTCAAAGAATTATGGCCTTTAAGGATTTGTGTTTTCATAATATAGATTTCCTGTTATATTGAGCTTTGTCAATTTGTGTTGATGTTTTGTTTTAAGTACAATTACTACTTCTATTTCCTAACTTTTGTCTCATTTGTCAAATTGAATTGTTACATATTTAAGTGAAAAAACACAAACACTATTTTTAGTGCACTCTTACTCCCCAATAAGACTTATGATAATTAATATTATTGTTTTCATTTTTCAAAATGGGTTGATAGATGTCAACAACAATGTTTCTAATGAAGGAGTTCAATTTGCTAATAAGAATGAACTTAAAACATGGTATTTCTGCCTTGTGATACTATAGTAGACCACAGTAAATCTTTTAGCAATTACCAATTGATCATTTAATATTTGTCATGCATTCTGCTATTATAAACAGGGTGAAAAGCTTGTTATCAGTAAACGATATTTCAGTAAATGCATTACTTAGTAAGTAGTTATTGTTTTTTCACTCAATTTCATGTGTGTTATATATACCATTATATGTATTGATTTCAAATAAGAGTTTCACTTTAAAGATGCTCATTTAAAGATGATGAACAGACACACAAAACTAGACACATTTGATACTAATTATACAATGATTATTGTTTTATATATATGTGACCTCTGATTTGTTTTGGAGATATTCATAAATGGGTGTTATTCTTTATTGTCTTCAGTTTCTTATACATTTAAGGATTTTTATAATTGCTTTTCTGGTATATATTACAATGTAATTTAATGCAAATGAAAACATACTTTAAACTGGACACATTTGATACTAATGATATAAATGATTATTGTTTACATGTACTCTGATTTGTAATGAAGATATTCATAAAGGGGTGTTCTTCATGTTATTATACATTTTGGACTTGATTTAGTATTGCTTTTCTGGTATATATTCATTTAATGCACAAAGAAATTATTTTAAGTGTTCAGAATCACTTTCACACATCGTTTACTATTATTTTTTTTTCATATTTGGCCTATTTATGCTGATATGTGCATTGTTGTATTTCAAAACCTTTGTGAAAAATAGAAACAGTATTATTTCCTTCATACATAGTCTGATACATATTCAGTTTGAATGCGTTATTTTTATCATATTTGAAAAAATGCCATTGTCCAATAAAACACATGCTGTTTTTGTGTTAATATCAACTAAAACATCCATTTTCTACTCTTTTTTACTATGTAAATGAAGAAGTTAACATTAGTATTATTAAACAGCTAAAAACAAGGCATGTTATGTTATAAATGCATTTCATCTAGTTAACAATGTTCACTTTTTATATAACAGTTCAATAATTATGTTCTATTTATGTTTGCAACTTTACAGTTCAATAATTATGTTCTATTTATGTTTGCAACTTTTGGACGTAATGATAATGTTTATTAAAGTACTACACAAATTGTTGAATTGTTATTTCATATCACTTCTTCATGATGAATGAGGTAACTTATTCTTCCCTACAAGTTGTCATTCCAGCATGGTGACGTTGCCCCCTCCCCCTATATGATTAGAACTGCAGTGTACATGAACAATAACTCTATTTCAGCGTATTGCAAGAGTTATTCCCTTTGTATCTTTTCCTTTCCGGAGTATAACTAGAAAACTACTTTTTTTGGAATTCCATTAAACATCATTCAATGGTATTTAGCACAACGAGAGGAAGTGCAGTGCACAATGACTATAGCTGTTTTTAAGCTAATTACATCATTATTGCCCTTTGCCGCTTTTTCTTGACCAGAGCATTACTTTAAAACTACTTATGGTATTGAAATAAAACTTGGTATATGGGTATGTGGCAATGACAAAAAGTACAGTGCACAGGCACCCTAATTCTGTCGTGTTCATTAATGTACCCCACCCCTAATGAAATGTTCAACTTGAAAATCTTCAATTTCAATGCTTTTTCCTATGTTGTCATGCAGAAAACTACAAACATTTTGAGAATTTCATAGATGCGGTTCAATACACCATAATATGCTTGTTGGCCTTGACATTCCTTGTTTTTCAACATATAACACGTGCATAAACTATTAAACGGCGCCCTTTGATGCTTTGCATCAATGGTCTTTCTTGTATATTTTGTTTATCAAACGGTACAGAGACCAAGTGACTGAATCTGACTTGCATTTAATGAATGAGATGGTCTGTAAAAGATTTCCGATGAATATCCTATGAAATTTGCAGTCCTCCCGTTTCGACTGGTCATTGTTTGTGGATTTATTATACACAATTATAAAAAATACTATTACCAAGTTGTCTCTTAAGGTTACGGGAGCCTTCACTGTCAAAAGTAAGATATATATAATTTGTCCCCCTAATGCCATAAAATATGGATGGTCCCCTTAATGCCTCAAAAATAATATTATATATACACTGGTCTCCATAAACCCTTCTACATATATACCTGTCCCCTTAAAACCTGCAACATACTTACAAATTATTAAGGAGACCGCAAATTACGTATATTTTTTGTTAATTAATTTAAGAAGCCTAAATTTTGTACTCATATTAAATGATCATTTCAATTCTAAATTAATAACAAAAAAGCAAAATAAAGTATAAAACAAAAAATATACAAATTGTCTCCTTAATGCCGTAAAAAATATACGGTCTCCTTAATGCCCTAAGTAGATATATACTACCATATTTATATAGTTTCCAAATAACCGGATTACGGGTCATTTTACATGCCTCAGACTCACGTTGTGGGATATGATGGTGGTATGTGGGCTCTTATTTTTTGACCCATAAACCATGTTCTTTATAACTACCCTAATTTACCCTCACCCTTTTTCATTGCCTTATCTAATGCAGAAATGACTAAAAAAATCCCATAATCCAATCATTGTAGAAGGTCCCACAACCCAGAATCTAAAAATAGATTTTCGTTTCGGACGGTAAAATTTCAGTTTTCGCTCTGTATATACAATATCCCATAACGCTTTATAGATGATCCCACAAAACGATGAAAATATTAAAACTAATACTTGTATATTTATCATTTATAATCTTATTCTATATTTTATTTTATTTTTTGTGTTTGGATGTCTAAAAAGTAGCAATATTTGTTACAATTTTATTTTTTTCGTTTACGATTTCCCTTGTCACGTGACACATTCACAAGCAAAATGGTTGTTAATGACATTTCAAGAGAAGTGAGAAACGAATCCAAGTGTTTGATGTGCCTCTCTTGCTATCAGACTATGCCACAATCTTTTAAAGACTGCATGGATAAAACGAGGGTATGTCATAAGCAATAGATATGAGGTTTTGAGAACAAGTAATGGTGAATACATTTTGTTTAAAAATAATCCTGTCAGACTCCGAGTGAATTATCCAGTTTGTTATCGATATAAAAAGATTTCGTCTGGCAACAATGAAGAGAAACAAAGCCAGTTGAGAAAAAACTTCTTAATAGGTATGTAGAGTACTTCAACTTTTTATTCATAACAAACAGTAAACCGCAAAAAGAAGAAATAATGTTGGAAACAGTATCTTAAAAAAAGTGAACAAGGAAATAACTGGATATTATGCTCCAATCCTAAGAAACTCTTTAATATGCAAATGTTGTCAAACTTTAAAGTAATGAAATCTAATAATTTGAAGAAGGTACTATATATACTGTATAACCTAAATGTCAGTCACCAATTGTTTTGCCGATTTTTTACTCTGGTTGAGAAGCAGTTTCCGACTGACAGCAGTTTCTGACAAATTGCTTTGTAGCTCAAAACCATGTACATTTGTATATCATTTATGGTGATTTATTCATTGCAGACATACTATGTCATACAACAAAAACTGTGACTGTTTAGTCCGGAATAAACGGTTTGTGAAAGGTGTCTCCGATGGTATGATATAATTGGGGACTGTTTAAGCACCAGTCAATTGTAAGAATTTGCACCATAAATCTAGCAATTTTTCTAATACAATCTTTGCCCTTTCAGAATTTGGTTTGTATTTTTGCTTATTTTGGAAGATTTAAAAAACTTAAGGGTGGTCTGAAGTATTGCCGCATGCACTCAAACTTGATCCAGAAGAAACAACAGTAGTTAAATTGCCAACTTACTCATATTAAAAATCTTACAGTGATGTTTTAAATGGTTCTTTTAATTAGTTATCCCACACGACGGCACTTTACAGCAGTTTAGCACCTGTTACAGAAATCCACATTTTCAAATACATCGCTTGTCTCTCGTTTCCTTTGCGTCTGAAATGTCCCCAAACAGCGCTTTTCTTAAAGACTAGACACTTTATTTGCTTAATCTATCAATGTTATTTTTACAGCGACTCCGGGTCACTATGTGCATTTACACCGGTTTACTTTCTGTTTCACTTTCGGAAACTAAATGAAAACAACGGTGTTGGAATATATTTATTTTGACAAACCTGAATTACTAATAAAAAACTGTATGGGTGAAGTTGTACCGCTGTATAATATTTATTTTGTCAGTAATACAAGATACCGGTAAACCTTTACACCACTCCTTTTTAGCTCGACTATTCGAAGAATAAAGAGAGCTATCCTAGTCACCCGAGCGTCGGCGTCAGCGTGTTACCACTTTTGTACCACCTCAAATATTTAAAGTCCATTGACATATGGCTTTGAAACTTTGCACACTTGTTCACCATCATGCCCCCAACATATACACAGGAGGAGGTAACTCTATCAAGCATTTTGACAGAATATTGCCCCTTTTTCTACTTAGAATTTACGTTAAAGTTTGCGTACCACCTTAAATATTTTCCAATTCAATTAATGTAAATACCTCCGCACATCATGTATTGCATCGAAATCTAATCTAACAGTGATCCATGCATGTTTCGCCAAAACTTTTCAATTCATACACCAAAGCGGCGGAAAAGTCGAGCACACTGTCTCTGTGACAGCTTTTGTTTTCAGATATTCTTAGAAAAGGTTGTGCAATTTAATTATATCTAAACTAGGCAATCAAAAGCTGAAGTTCATACTGAGACATGGAAGTAATTATTATTATATTAAGTTTCATGTTTGTTTTACATTTTACAACTGGCACGGGGGGGGGGGGGGTCATCACACGCCTGCAATGGGCATACATGTGAACCCAATATGCATATGTAATAATAGCTACAAGGTTTTCCTAAAATGACTATTACAATTGATGATTATTGTGTACATCTTTGCGGACAGTATTGCAATGCTAGTTTCATGCCCACATTCACTAAAATGTTAACAAGCACTTGTTTTATCAGAAATGAAGTTTTATCAGAAATGAAGTTTTATCAGAACTGAATTAAAATATCATGAAAAATAATTTGACTTTAAATACTTATTGATTCTTAAATACAGGGTTTATTATAAATAAAAAAACAAAACCATAGCCTTATACATGTATTTAGTTTATTAGTAAACATATAAAAAATAACACTGATTAAGCTCCTGAAACTTGCCGCAGAAACAATTTTTCGGAAACTGCTTCTTATCACAAGCATATTAGAATGGTGTAAGTACCCTCTTTGCGCCCCTAGTAGATCCACTATGTGTGACGTCACACATGTGATAAATTATTGACAATAGCAGCTTGATCTGCAGTTATGCTAAATGTGAACATTTTGAGGAGGGATTTAAACATGACTGAATAATTCAATAAAAACCTGTAATCAATGTCGGAAATTGTTTCTCAACCAATATGGCAGACTCAGGACAGGGAAACATACAATTGTTAAATTATTTCAAAAGTATCCCTGATCTTTTATAATTGTAGCTACTATATATATATATATATATATATATATATATATACAGCTAAGCACAGCCGTTATAACCAGCATTACAATGTCACAAATTACCTTCATTAGCGGTATTTATGCCAAGAAAATGTATAACGATTAAGAAATAGTTACTATGAACCAATCATTTGCTCGTTTCAGACTTCAGCTTGTAGAAACATTGGGAAACAAAACAAAAGAGTTTCAATCCTCTGGACATCCGAAATGATACAGTCTCTAGACAGTCTTTGGAGCAACCGAGGACCATGTCGCAAATCTGATACAAACCAGGGGGTAAAAGCTATCAGGATCTGTAGTAAACAAAAAAGTGTGCCTTTAAAGCAGGATGCAGTCAGCCAAATATGATAACATCCAGTTGGCTACAAAAATACATGTAAACTGTCTGTCAGGTCTTGGATGGCCATACGCTTTAGTGGCTGTCAAGACATGTGGCTCACAACAGCAGCACCCATAAGTTACATACATGAAACTGTCAACATGATACTGCGTTAGAGAATTGCGACGTTTGGAGATCTCAACATGGCTGCCAATTAAGGGAAGTGGAAGAAACTTTCAGAAATAGGTATGAATCTTAAGCCACTGGCCGAAGTTCACATAAGCCCACAAGCCCTGCTTGTATTGTATACCAAGCTTGCTCAAATTCTGAATTTTATATAGCACAGTGTGCGTATAAATGATATAGGTCTGAAGGCAACATTTTACTCCGAATAAAGACTTTAAACAAAGATAACTTAACAATCTCTTCACCATTTTAAATTAAACATAGCATAGTCTACGCCACTTACTGAGCCCCGTCTTCGGTCTTTTACCAGAGTTTGATTGAGAGTATATTTTCTTAAAACACTTTGACAAACTCATTTCACAATACGGACACTAACAAAACATTATTTGGAAACAGGTTTATCGAAGTGTTTAATTAAACTAATCACCTGATCAAATTCCAGTAATAAAACGTAGGCAGGCTCTTTAAGCGGCATAGTTAAGTTATCTTTGTTTTAAGTCATTTAAACAAAATGTTGCCTTCCGAGTTGGCATAAATGATGTAATTTATCACATGGTAAACACTAGCAGGGCTTATTAAAAAATTTGATGCCAAACATTTATAACAATTAGGGCTGGTTCATTCAAAACTCAAATTTCGATGACTGTCAATAATTTTTTTAACACTCATTTGTACCTCTGTCATTTTTACCACAATATGTTAAGAGTTATTTTTCTGTTCCATCAGTGTCCTCTTTTGACTAAAGATTAGCTATATTTTGGCATTTGTTTACATGTATCTTGTGAATTTGTGGCCACGTAGCTATTAATTAAAAAAACGCATAAATAAATGCTCTTTTTATCTGTACACAAAGAACATGTGTTTTTTGTTTTGATCGTTAAAGTCAAATGAGTTAAACTTGAGAATGCATTAAAATTAAAAACATGTCAACCTGTTATATATTGTGTCATCAAGCTGCACTCTCACAGATTTACCGTTTTCCAACTTTTTATTTTTTTGTCTTGGAATAAGAGTTTTTTGGCGTAAATACCTGCTTACCAGCGATGAAAGACTGCAGACAAAAGATCAGATAGCAGATTTTCATATTTCCAATACAAATTTAATGTTTTATGGCTTAAACCGTTACTAACGGTTTAAGAAAATTGCATAACACATCAATTTTGGGACGGAAGTATGAAAAGCTGCGATCTGATATTTTATCAGCAGTCTTGTATCACTGGTTTGCAGATATTTACGCAAAAATTTCTCGTTCCAAGACAAAAAATAAAAAGATGTCAAAATCTGTGAGAGTGCAGCTTTAAAGTTGTATGAATATCACAGCATGGAAAATGGCCATTAAGCCATATCTACCAACTAACCAATATCCTAGACAGTCTGGAGTACTTTCAAATGAAGTATGTGTATAATTATGCAGAATATTCAGAAGTAAAATATAATACTAGATTGAAATAATATCTTTATTATTTAAAAACAAACTTAAAGCAGTTTGATGAAATGAAGATTTTTCTAGCCTTCATTTATGGGTCATTAGTACAAACATCCTTTAAGGATTGTTCTTATTTATTAGACCATGACCAGATGGAAGTTGATGTTGATTATGATGCTGATGAGGCTGACACTGGGATTGAAGATGACGTTCCCCACACCATCCCAGAAAATGATGAAATGGACATGGACTTAGATTTTGAAGGTGCTTTTGCATTATCATTTTTAGCTCGAATATTCGAAGAATAAAGACAGCTATACTACTCATCCTGGCGTCGGCGGTGGCATCGGCGTCGGTGTCACACCTTGGATAAGATTTTGCATGTAAGCACCTATAAGCCATTATCTCAGTAAATACATCAGATCTTGCATTAAAACTTTGGATATGTATTCCCAACTATCTTACCTACTAAATTAATGAAGTTAGATAACACTTATTTGAATATACTGCAAATAATTGGCTTTTATTATTTGACTTAGAAATTCTGCCTGTTTTGCATGTAAGCACACAAGTTAATATCTCAGCAACTACTTGATGTAGTGCATTGAGACTTTATACAATGGTACTCAACCATCCAACCTACTTAATTAACCAAGTTAGATAACTCTAGTTTGCATTTAATGCAAATAATTGTCCTTTATAATTAGGCTTAGAAATTCTGGTTAAGGTTTTGCATGTTAGCACATATAGGTTAATATCTCATAGACTACTTGATGTATTGTATTCAGACTTATACAATGGTACTCAACAATCCATTCTACTTAAATAACCAAGTCAGATAACTCTATTTTGCATTAAATTCAAATAATGACCCTTTTTATTTGACATGCATAGAAGTTCTGGTGTAGGTTTTGCATGTAACCACATCATGTATTGCATTGAAACTTTATACACAGGCTCCCAACCATTCAACCTTCTAAATTAATGAAGTAAGATAACTCTGTGTATTATTTTATTTTTGCCCCTTTATTATGCGACTTCTTAATTCTGGTAAAGGTTTTGCATGTAAGCACATATATAGGTTAATATCTCAGCAACTACTTGATGTACTGCATCGAGACTTTATACAATGGAACTCAATCACCCAACCTTCTTAATTAATCAAACTATATCTTGCATATAATATAAATATTGTCCCGTTATTATTCGACATAGTAATTCTGGTCAAGGTTTTGCATGTAAGCAAATATAGGTTTATATCTCACGAACTACTTGATTCCATGCATGTTTCACCAAAACTTTTCAATCCTTACACTGAAAAGCGGCGGAATAGTCGAGCGCGCTGTCTCTGTGACAGCTCTAATTAAAGCTGAAGCTGTAAATGTATCTAGGCTTTTCACATATGTCAAAGTCCTGTGAAATCTGGTTTTCATCTGTCTATTGTTTTTCTTTCATGTCCAAAGACTCATGTTTTGTTATTGCTGACCGTCTATCTAGAGTGTTGGCAAATTTTTAAGTCTCCACCTCCCAATTAAAGAATGCTGTATCAACATGAGAAAGATGTAACTGCAATTCGCCCATCATATTCAATTATCGATGAAGCTGAAGATTTAGAGTAAGATAAAACGAAGTAGGGGGGCTCTTTTTGGAGGAGACTGTTTTAGTTCTGTAACATGCTCAGATTGAGGAACTGATTCACAGGACACATCTTTCCTGAGTGTAACCAGTATTGATTTCACCACTTTTCTTAAATGCCTAGTGCCAGGCAAGCGAGGTATTGGTACAAACTTTTTATTTGGTCTGATGCAGCCAGGGATCGAACCCACTACCTTTCGCTCCATATGCTTTTATTTACCATTTTATATACACCAATTGCCAAGTTTTATCACAACTTATTTACTATTCTTTTATAACCTTAACCCAAATTTACAGTTTAAACTTGCGGGTAAATCACAGATTTGACAGCTTGTCTAAATAATTTTGTAATAATCTCGGATAAAAAGTATTAAAATTAAATACATTGTTATCAGATTTATCCTACTAAAACTGAAAATTACTTCTAAAATTTCAAGGAATATCATAATAGCATTTAAGTAGTTCACATTATAGTTCATTTAATTTAGTGACTTGAGGTAAATTGGCATGATGAATGACTTAATGTCAGCATATTGTCCCATATAAATCTTATGTGCTTCACCTACAGTGATATAAGATTTATGACATATTCTTTAAAACAATGCAGATATATGTTGGCTCCTGACATTTAATCTTTATAAAACATAGTGCAGATTTATGTGCAGATATATGTATGCTATGGGACTTACCATATAAAACATATTGCTGATCTATGTGCAGATATAAGGTGGTTTATGAGACATTCCTTATAAAACATATTGATGTATGGTGGTTTATGGGACATTCCATATCAAATATATTGCTGATATATGTGCAGATATATGGTGGTTTATGAGACATTCCTTATAAAACATATTGATGATATATATGCAGATGTATGGTGGTTTATGGGACATTCCATATCAAATATATTGCTGATATATGTGCAGATATATGGTAGTTTATGAGACATTCCTTATAAAACATATTGATGATATATATGCAGATGTATGGTGGTTTATGGGACATTCCATATCAAATATATTGATGATATATGTGCAGATATATGGTGGTTTATGGGACATTTCATATTAAATTTATTGATGATATATATGCAGATATATGGTGGTTTATGGGACATTCCATATCAAATATATTGCTGATATATGTGCAGATATATGGTGGTTTATGAGACACTCCTTATAAAACATATTGATGATATATATGCAGATGTATGGTGGTATATGGGACATTCCATATCAAATATATTGCTGATATATGTGCAGATATATGGTGGTTTATGGGATATTCCTTATAAAATATATTGTAGATTTATGTGCAGATATATCGTGGTTTATGGGGCATTTCAATTGATTTTTTAATGCATTGTTCCCCTTGCGATAAAAAAAAATGCCTCCACATGAGCAAACCAACGAAGGGCATGTTATAGATGAAAACTATCCTCTGCATGTATCTACAATAAACCCTCAAAAGAAATACTTTATGTCGAAGACAACTTAGATATAATTTGCTCCTGTATTGAATTTTCAGATGGCTGTCAGCAGCTGCACAAACAAGAGAAGCCTTCCTTGAGTGTTCAGAAGTAAGTTGCTGCTTTATGTGCCAAATAGATCACGCTGTCAATTCAGATGTCAGCCATAACTTTAGTTTAAACGTTATATATTTAACAATGATTGTGATGAAAGCTATAATAGCTTATACTAAGTTACTCTCATTGGCCAATGTTTCGCGAGAGTGTGGTCTTGTGTTGTGGGGGAGTACCTGGAGAAAACCCACTTGTCCGGCTTGGTGACCACTAACCAAACTCACATGCGCCCAGGCCGGGGATCAAACCCAGGTCCCCTTGGTTAGAAGCTAACCACTGTGCTTTCCAGACAACCATAACTTTATTACTGTAAATACGACTTTATAACTTCTCATAATTGGAGACCTAATGAAAGCTGAAGGCTACATTCTTCATGATAATTGGTCAGAATTCATGGTATTATTCTGGAATATTTTACCAAGAAACTTGTGACTATATAATATATATATATTATGCCTTGAGTTTAAGCGCCAACTCAAGTTTTCTAATCTTTTAATAGTGAACTGATATTATTTATTTCCAAATAGATTGTAATGTACTGGCTATTGTTTCAAAGCTCTGAAGTATTTATATATATATATATATCTTATGTCATTCATGTTTAATCCTTTTTTTTATTAGGTAAAGAGAAAAATCAAGCAGAACCAGGACGATCCAAAGCTAAAGCAGGACAATCCCTGAGGTTTGTTTCAATGTCTTATCATATACATTGAAATATTTCAATAAAGGCAATCAAGCAACTTTAAAGGTTTAAAAGTTACTTATAAAAACACTAAGTATATTACGTATTGCAAGATTTGAAACAATGAGTAAAAAATACCAGTTCAACTGAGGTTAGACCATATCTTTTATTGTAGAAGACTGTGACAGGGTGATAAAATCAATAGTGTAGTGTAACCTTTATGTATATTTTCTTTGGGTTAAGTAAGTTTTCTCCACGAGAGAAAGCCAGAGATACTGGCAGTTTTGTAGTAGATCGTATCGGGAGATATCGACACGTATAATAGAATGGCATATTAATTTAGTGTCATAACAGCTTCATTAGATATCCATATTCTATTAGACAAATGTAAGTAGAGCGTAGGCTTTGTCTATTTCTGTATTTCCGTCTTTGTTTGTGATGTCGGACCGGGTTTTGTCTTTGATATTTTTGCGGGCTGTTTTGAACGTCATTTAACCTTAATTTATAATAAAGCTCACGATTTCATCTCTACAAGTCACTTTAACAACTGCATGGTTTGTTACAGCTCATATTTCACCAGGTCCTCCAGTCCCGGTTTGAGAGCGAAAGCCAGAGTTTGATTGGGGTAACGTGTCTAAAGTACCAGATACTTTGTAAGTATAAAAACAATGTTGTTTGATGTATAATATAGGCTATTGTAAAAAGAACAGTCACTCACCCTGAACTCATTGTTAAAATGTATATTTCATTCCATAACCATTTTAACCTTCATGTCATTCTTTATCATTCTTATAATGATAAGTTATTTAGTAATGTCTCCAGTATTGTAAGACAATGTTATTTATGTAATTGCAGGACGTTTCACTGTTACTGCCATTCCAGTGGTTACACGGGTTGGACATGTTTTGATGTGTAAATGACAAAATAAAATATCGAACGAAACTTTATCTACATTTGTCGTTATTCTAACGATGGTAGAGCCAAAAGTTACAATGGAGCCCCCAGTGAGGAATGTCATTGCCAACGAGTAGCTTCACCGGAATTGGAGGGACCAACGTTTCGAGGAGGGACCAACGTTTTGTGGGCAGTTTCGTTACCGAACACCTGAGGCGTGTCTGGGTGGATCGATGTCTTCATTCCGTGGACATGAGTGTTACCAACTACTTCCGCGGGTGAAGAAACTGGTACAAAGAAACACGCCGACCCACAACTTATTGGTGAATCAGCTGAAGTTCAAATTAAGATAAATGGTATAAATAGTTTAGCTCTTTGCGATACAGGCTCTTGTGTTTCCACATGCTCTGAAAATTTCTACAATGAACATCTTTCTAATCTTGTATTAAAACCTTTGAAAAACTTGGTAAAAATTGAATGTGCAGATGGAAATGAATTACCCTACACAGGCTACATTGAAGTAAACATCCAGCCAGTTGGTATACCAGGTGCTGAAGAACAAGCTTGTTTGCTACTAGTCATTCCAGACACAGAATACAACACCAAAACACCAATATTACTTGGGACCAACATACTCTCAGAATTTTTAAATATCTGCAAAGAACGAAATGGCGAAAATTTTCTACAGAACTCTAGTTTACATGATCCTTGGTTTTTAGCATTTCGTTGCATAGTATTAAGGGAAAAAGAACTTCATAGAAATCACAACAAACTGGCAATTCTAAGAAGTGCTGAAGTTGGGAAAGTCACCATAGGACCAAACCATTCAATAAGTATAAGATGTCACACAGATAATGAAATAAGCCACATATCAACATGTGCATTGATCCATGAAACAAACCAGTCTAAATTACCTGATTTCGTGGATGTTAGTCCAGCAGTTGTAAATTACAGAGATAAAAGAAAGCAAGAATATTTTGTTACCATCTCTAATCTTACGACACATACAGTTACTATTTCACCCAAAGCAGTCATTGCAGAACTTCAACCAGTTGAAATTGATAATGGATTACTTGAAAATCAATCAGAAAGCAGCAAGTCAAATGCATTCAACAAGATCCACATAGGCACAGATATTTCTCAAGAACAACACGACAGTCTATTGAATATTCTAAATAAACATGAAGCTATTTTTTCAAAAGGAGATACAGATATTGGCAAGTGTACAAAAGGGAAACATAGAATTGAATTAGAAAACAAAATACCATTTAAAGAAAAATACAGGCGCATACCACCAGGGATGTTTGAAGAGGTTCGCAAGCACATTGAAGATCTTTTAACAAGTGGGGTCATACGCAGATCGAAATCTCCATGGGCGTCGGCCGTAGTACTTTGTCGCAAGAAGAACGGAACACTTAGAGTATGTATTGACTACAGAAGACTTAATCAAAGAACTATCAAAGATTCCCACGCATTACCAAGACCAGAAGAAATATTTGACTGTTTACATGGCGCAAAATGGTTCACAATCGCAGACATGAAATCTGGATATCATCAAATCGATGTAGAAGAGAGACATAAGAAATATACAGCCTTTACTTTAGGACCACTTGGATTGTACGAACACAATAAATTAGCTTTTGGACTTTGTAATGCACCTTCTGAATACCAAAGAATAATGCAGGATTGTCTGGGCGATTATCATTTAAACATCTGTTTCATATACCTGGATGACTTAATCATTTTCAGTTCAACCTACGAGGAACATCTTGAACGTCTTGACAAAGTTCTTACCAGAATGAAAGAATGTGGTATCAAGTTATCAGCAGAAAAGTGTTTTTTCTTGGAAAAAAGGTAAAATTTTTGGGTCATGTAGTGAGTGAAAATGGACTTGAAACAGACCCAGAAAAATGTGAGAAAATAAAAAATTATCCTACGCCGAAAAATCCAGACGAACTGCGTTCCTTTTTAGCACTGGCAGGCTACTACAGGAAATTTGTGAAAGATTTTAGTAAAGTTACCAAACCTTTAGCTGACCTACTTCCACCAACTAGTCCAAAAAAGAATAAGAAACAACAAGAGAAGAAACCTTGGCAATGGGAAAAGCAACAAGAAGACACCTTTCAGAAGATTAAAGATCTGTTAACCTCGCCTCCAATATTAGCCTACCCCCAGTTTGATCAACCCTTTGAAGTTCATACAGATGCCAGTGGTGTTGGACTAGGCGCAGTACTCTATCAAGAGCAAGAAGGGCGGAAGAAAGTTGTGGCGTACGCTAGCAGAAGTCTTTCGAAATCAGAAAAAAATTACTCAGCCTTCAAGATGGAATTTTTAGCGCTCAAATGGGCAATAGCTGACAAATTTAGTGATTATCTGATAGGAAATAGATTTACAGTTTATACGGATAATAACCCTTTGACTCATATTCTTACTAGTGCAAAACTCGACGCAACCGGCCAAAGATGGATAGCGGCACTCAGCGATTATGATTTTAACATCATCTACAGACCAGGCAAAAGTAACACTGATGCTGATGTTTTATCTAGATATCCAGGATACAAAGTACAGGACAACAATTTAATAGACTTCAAATCCATCAAAGCCATTTGTAATACAATTTTTGTTTCACCATACATTGATGTTTTACCATGCTCAACATTGGACATTTTAGATGTTATTGAGACACCAGGCCAGACTATGGCCCAGATCGAAATGCGGGAACTGAGAAAAGAACAGCGAGAAGACCCCATTATAGGAATCTGGCTTAGAGCAGTCATTGATAAGTGTTATCCCCAAAGAAAATTGATTACTAATAACAGACAACATCAAACTATGTCAAGACATTTTCAACAGTTTAGAGTAGTAAGAGGATTACTTTATAGAGAAACAGAAGAAAATGGGGATAAGATCAAACAACTAGTTCTACCAAGGGTTTACAGAAGACAAGTTCTTTTAGGTCTACACAATGATATGGGACATCCAGGCAAGGACAGAACCTCGTCTCTAGTCCGAGAACGATTCTACTGGCCGGGGTACACAGCAGAAGTAGGTAGCTGGGTAGATCAGTGTCCGAGATGCTTGAGAGCAAAGACTACCAAAAATGCAACAGCTCCTTTAATAAACATTAAGTCTTCATATCCTCTAGAACTAGTAAGCACAGATTTCTTAAAAGTTGATGAATGTAAAGGAGGGATTAGCAATGTGTTAGTGATAACAGATCACTTCACAAAGTTGGCTGTAGCTATTCCAACAAAAAACCAAACTGCAAAAACTACAGCAGAAGTTTTGTTAAATCATTTCATCTACCAGTATGGCATTCCATCCAAACTCTTGTCCGACCAAGGTCCAAATTTTGAATCCGAAATTATAAAGGAACTTTGCTGTTTGATGGGAATAGACAAGATCAGAACCACTGTGTACCATCCACAGTGTAACGGCATCTCTGAAAGATTCAACAAAAGCCTACTAGGTATGTTAAGAACATTAGACCCGAACAAGAAGGAAAACTGGAAAAGGTATATATCAGCACTTGTTTTCTCTTACAACTCGACAAAACACGAATCAACAGGTTATTCACCCTTTGAGTTAATGTTTGGGCGAAAGCCAAAACTACCAATCGATGTTATGTTTCAGACGGACATGGATGATGAAAGGATCACTACAGATTATGTGAAGGAGTTGCAGAGGAGATTGCAAACAGTACAAGAACTTGCGAACAAATCATTAGAAAAGGCCAGAAATAAACAAAAACTTCAGTATGATAAAAAGGCCAAAGCAACAAATATTAAAGTAGGAGACAAGGTTCTTGTAAAAATATTAGCATTTTCAGGACCTCACAAACTGGCTGATAAGTTTGAGGAAAGGATGTATGAGGTTATGGGTCAACCAAACAAAGACATACCTGTATTTGTGGTTGAGGATGAAGATGGTAGGACAAAAACACTGCATAGAAACCATTTGTTATTGATTAAAGATACAGAAGAAGAACAGAAAGCTGAAAGGCCGATTCCGAAGCCCCGCAGGCGAATGATGGCTAAAACAAGTAAAGATAAAGAAAATACAGTGGGAAATGTAGAACTGGACAGAGGTACTACAGATGTAAGAGAAGTAGAAGACGAACACGTTAAGATTGATGAACACGAGTCAAGTGATACAGACTCAGAGATGGAATGTATTGTAATACGTTCTAAAGATAGACTGACCGGTCAGCAAGAAGATAGAGAGAGATATAACGAAGAAGCAGGACGGCCAAGAATCCAGCCACGAGATCGTTCTAGAAGAACATCTAATGATGCTGAAGATGAAATTGAAGCAGAAGAAGCAGTTCAGTTACCAGGAATTTATCCTAGAGATCCACCAAGAAGACAGGAAGAGAGGGACCCAGAAAGCGACGAAGAAGTATCACAATTACGGAGGTCTTCAAGACAGAGAAAGAAACCAGCTTGGTATGATTCCTATGTTGTAGGACAACAGCAGGACATCAGTCAGTTGATGCATTTACACATGGAAAATATTAGATGCACTACAGATTTGTTGAAATCAGTGATTAAGTAGCTTATTTCAGATAATAAGATTTTATTGTTTTATTTCATGCAATTGTGACAGTACCTATTGCAGTATAAGTCTTGTCATTTATTTGTAAAGATTAATAGTTTTTACGAGGTATTATTATTATTATTTTTTTTATCATATGTTGAATTTATTTCAGGGAGTTAACAGCATTTGTAGGAATTACAGATGGATACTCAGATATTCTCTAAAGATGGGACAATTCATACAGGATTTCTTTTTGTGTGTAGTTCAGTTTATAAACTACTAATCATTGTATAATTTAATTACAGGAATTAAATTATTTTCGAAGAAGGGGAGGAGTACACATTATATATTTTTTTTTATGTATTTCAGGTATCAAGATATTTGCATAGTTGTATTACATGCTTAGTAAATGTATACTTGAATTATTATTATGTTTTAACCGTTTTATACGAGATAAGCTTTCAGACAAGTCGAGACGACTTTTCCGAAGAGGGGGAGAATGTGACAGGGTGATAAAATCAATAGTGTAGTGTAACCTTTATGTATATTTTCTTTGGGTTAAGTAAGTTTTCTCCACGAGAGAAAGCCAGAGATACTGGCAGTTTTGTAGTAGATCGTATCGGGAGATATCGACACGTATAATAGAATGGCATATTAATTTAGTGTCATAACAGCTTCATTAGATATCCATATTCTATTAGACAAATGTAAGTAGAGCGTAGGCTTTGTCTATTTCTGTATTTCCGTCTTTGTTTGTGATGTCGGACCGGGTTTTGTCTTTGATATTTTTGCGGGCTGTTTTGAACGTCATTTAACCTTAATTTATAATAAAGCTCACGATTTCATCTCTACAAGTCACTTTAACAACTGCATGGTTTGTTACAGCTCATATTTCACCAGGTCCTCCAGTCCCGGTTTGAGAGCGAAAGCCAGAGTTTGATTGGGGTAACGTGTCTAAAGTACCAGATACTTTGTAAGTATAAAAACAATGTTGTTTGATGTATAATATAGGCTATTGTAAAAAGAACAGTCACTCACCCTGAACTCATTGTTAAAATGTATATTTCATTCCATAACCATTTTAACCTTCATGTCATTCTTTATCATTCTTATAATGATAAGCTATTTAGTAATGTCTCCAGTATTGTAAGACAATGTTATTTATGTAATTGCAGGACGTTTCACTGTTACTGCCATTCCAGTGGTTACACGGGTTGGACATGTTTTGATGTGTAAATGACAAAATAAAATATCGAACGAAACTTTATCTACATTTGTCGTTATTCTAACGATGGTAGAGCCAAAAGTTACAAGACAAGTCTGTGTTGTGAATTGAATTAAAATTACTCTGAGACAACCCTGTTTTGTAAATTGAATTGAATTTAAATTACTCTTCAAACCTGATACCCTGCAAACTGTTTTTTTCTAAAGTCCTTAATTTGAGGTTAGGAGAAGATGGGGATATTATCCTCTTTTCTTGAAATGCAACATTTAAAAAAGCCAATACATAAGTATAATATTGTATATATATATATATATATATATATATATATATATATATATATATATATATATATATATATATATATATATAACCTGGGAAGAAAACAAAAGAATGGTAGCCAGAATGCTATTTTTTGGATTAACACAACATTTGTGCAAGAAGTCGTATCAAAAACGAGATTTTTTTTTAATGAAACTCTTATATATTAAGTAATATGGATTCAGTATACTTTGCATCATTCACCTAAGATCTAGATAAAGATAGTTGAAGCTGAATTAGTCTTAAATCAAGGGTAGTTATGTAGATAGTTGTTTCTTACATTTTAATTTAATCCTTACCTATTTAACAGGACCAAACAGGAGCGATTTGTCACTGAAATGGATGATGATGATGATGATGATGATGATGATGATGATCATCATCATCATCATCTTAATGGTAGGGTACATCATTATTTTTCAAACTTATTAGCCTTACAAAATCTTATTTAAAAAATGTGAGTTCTTAAATGATATCTGAAAATTGTGCAGTTAAGTCTTAAAACTTCATAAGTTGAATTGACTTTTGCTGGCCTGGTTATCACAGTGTGTAGTGAGCTAGACTACCCGTCTGAAAGTTCTGGCCCGCTAGAGTTTCTGAAGTGACTTGATCAAAGAAATTGTCAATTACGCCTCCTAATTATGGTTATGATTGGAAAGCTGTCTGTCACTTGTAGTAAAACAGAGGAATGCGCAGGCAGAAATTTCTCAAAACTTTTCAGCATTACAGGCTTTAGTAGCAAGTTTAAACCTTTTATAAATACAGACTTAAATTTTATAAAAGAAACCGGGTTAAAGAATTTAGACCCACAAATATGTTAATTGTTGATGCTTGGTGACATCATATTATTCTGGTATCAATTGAAAGGGTTATGTTGAAAAAATAAAATGTTTTATTTGGAGCGAAAAATGTATTTTAAAGTTGCTGTTTTTTGAATTTGCAAAAATGTCATTCAACGGTCTATTCCAGTTGAAATAATGGACAAGTTTACAAACTATTGTAACTTCTTTTGAGATGGACTTATGATCATTGTATTTGCATAGTTTTAACCCAAGAACACTTTAAATAATACCATATTTAAATGGATTCAGCATGGAGCTTAATCAGAGAACCAACTTATTTGAGGGTTGGATAACTCAAACCAATATTTTAGTGTATACTAACAACCCACTTTTTTCTGGAGGAATACAGATAAAAATGATAACATCAAAATTGCTCAGGATGACAAGTGTTTTTATAAGCATGCCAATATATTCATTGTGACATTTCCAAAGTTAAATGTTTGTTAAATTTATGCAGTATTTAGTAATCATCATGAAGATTAGCTTTTTTCATAAGCGTTAAAATTTATGGATTTAACTCTACAGCACCTGATGAGGACGGTGACAGTTTCAAGGATGCTGATTACACAGCAGGGTCAGATATGGATTCCCAGGATGAAATTGTTTGGCCTAAACCACACACCCAACCCACCGCCAAGAAAAGACCAATCAAGAAGAAGCTATAATTCATAGTGAATTTTAAGGGAACATTAAAAATGGTGCCATTTTGAAAAACGATGATGCTAACAATATGATAGACAAGTTCATATGTTTTGGGCAAAGAAGTATACTCCAAATAAAAAGCAAAGACCAACATTTTATTAAGATAAAGAAAAATTAGAAAAAAGATTAAGCGGTGTTTTTGTTTTAAAGAATACTGGTATTGTGCAGAGGTTTCATTTGCTGTCTGTCTGTAAAATTTTGCTTCCAAATATAACGGAGAAGCTGTTCTCCGGCTGCTGGATAATCAAACATTTTCAAGTAATTTATGACATATGAATGCATTACCTATTAGTTCTTAGGAGTTGTAATGCACACTTTTTGAAAAATCCAATATAAATTCTGATTCCGTGTTAATTAATATTGAAGTTTCCCTTACGAAATTGAGACAGAAAAACAAGAAACTGTCTTACAAAGTTTGTATCCATTATGAAGTTAGTTGTACATGTAACTCATGACAACGATGAACTGCTACGAGGAATGGCTAAACTCATGGTCACCAAACATAATTCAAAGAATGCTCACAGTCTTGGGTGAAGTGATAAAAGTGATTCTACAGAGGCTTGGTCTGTGATCACCAAACTTGGTATGAGTATTGGTTATGATTATGATATGACACTAATAAGTTTTGGGGTTGCTGGTCAAAGGTAATGGTGTTCTTAAATTGAGCAATGCTTACTAATTTATAACTGAACAAGGGTTGGGTTTATGATCATTAAAACTGATGTGGAGTGGCCAATAGGTGATTTCTTGGTCAAAGGTTTAGGTTACACTTCAATTAGATACCATTTTTCAAACATTAAGAAATGGGTTTGACCTACAGTAAACTAAGTTTTTTGTGTGTTTATTTGTCCTGATCAATCGATGACCGTTGGTGGTTTCAAGTCATGGTAGCCATTAATTACATTGATTAAAAAGTTTTTTGGCCAAAACTGTGCACTTAACTTGATGCTGGGCTTAGTTGTTGGGTGAGTGCGACCTTTGTTGAGTTTGGCTTCTGTTGCTTCTGATGGTAACTTGCACGTCGTTAAAAACGAAAGAAATAGTGCATCACCTAACAACATCGCTAATTTGTAGCAATAATGAACAGCGTTAGGGCGTATATCACTCTTAATTGAAGTGATGGGAAAATAATAAGAGAAATAACTTTCTTACATAAATATAACCTTTATCTTTAAACAAAACAACAACATCAGAAAAATGATTCGAAATCGACAACCATGCGTAAGACTCAGTTAATGCAACTTGTATGATTTTTGGTGTTTTTGTGAGTCTATATCCGTCCGAAACATGTTCTTCTTAAAATGAGATTTACTATAAGTTTGTATTTGCTTTCATTCGGAATCATGGCTGTTCGAAGAAACAAAGATCGTATAAGTGAAATTAGGTCCAGAATAATGCCAACTGTATAGTCGGCACTTAAACTGGAACCCACAGTCCCCAAAGCGTGAGAAATTATTGATAAACCTGTGCGTGCGCGCGTGTGTTTATATAACGACGCCATCGGCCACTGGGCTATCCGTGGACGTCAGTCACAGAATCAGTCTTTGTTGAGCATAGTGCAGGATGACAGTAAGTAACATTGGTTAAGGCTACTCTGGTAACACGCACCCGGGTAAATAATTGTCGCAAGTTCATATAGACATAATGATGAAGCTTATAATATTATAACTACGTATGTTATCAATAAGTGACGTAGCTAGGCCTTAAAACTTGTAGGCCCGATGGTTCTATGTGAGTTTGGGGACTTTTATATGTGCATTACACACACATAATAATTTTGAAATGATTACCATAAACTCTAGCAATATACCCTGCATGTAGTTTCAATAAACACCAACCTTTAGTTAAAATTTAACAAACTTTTGAGTTGTTCAAAGTATTTGAGCAGCTATTAGTTTTTAATGCATATTTGGGTTATTTAAATTTTCTCATTTTTTCAAAAGAGTTGTAGACCCATAGTTGATTACTACTATGGTGCAGTAATATCAGAAAAGTAATAAAGAAATGTCTATCAGAAAACATTTATAAGAATAAGCATCCCTACTTTTATATATAAGAATATTTCCTTTTTAAGAAGTGCTTATTAGTTTTGTCGTGTGCCAGCCTAAGTACTATTATGCATACAGTTATATTTGCATGCGCCATATTGTTCATACGGCGTGCAACGAAGTGTACTTGAAATGCTAGCAGATCTCAAAATATGCACAAGTCCGATTCGTGAGAAACGCACATGGGACAACAGTTCGAACATAATTGAAACGAAATTGTAGCCAACCTGCAGTAAAAGTGTACTTACACTATTCCACATTCTCCGATTTTTGAAATAGGTTCGTTTAATAATAAGTGGTAGAGCTGGCATTTAGTAGCCTTAAAGAAATGGAGTTGTATTTATAGCAATTTGCTTTTTTGTAGTATTTGTCAGTCATTTACTTAAATACTGCCAAACTAAATTGCCCCCGTTTATATGTACACAGTTACCCCAAGGGTAAATCACCTAGACTACATATACGTTAAACGCTTCCGTACAAATCAGCTTTAACAAAATACAACTCATTCATTTGTTAATGTCTCTGCATTGCAAATGTGGGTGGCCTTTTGATTAATCGGACGTCTTGAAACTATAGTGGCACGTAATGATCACTTATTATTTGACCTACAGTAAAGTCACTAAAATGCCGGTAATCAGCACCAAAAGTCTATATCTAACCAGAACTAGCAAATTTATTGTCCTTGGTTCCGCAAATTTACTGGAACCAACTGGATAGCATTGCTGATCTGGACCGAAATTAAGTTTTTGAATTATGTGATGAACTATACGCAGTCTTGGAGTGAGAAAAAGGTCAGTCTTATGCTTTTCCAGTTTCACTCCAAACAACCGTAGCTTTGAAGCTTTTCGCGGAAGGAAGTTTTCAGTCTTTGATGGCGGATAGTCATTGGATTGTACGAATTTCGGTGTCCACCGTAGCACGTTTTCTCACATAGCGTGCCTTATTAACACACAAAACACGATTTTTATGAGCTTCCCCAATTCAATCAGAATCCGTTTACGCAATAATGATTATCGCTTTGAACAACCAGTGAGCTAATCACGGTACGTCGGGGCGATTATTGCATTATTTCAATTTCAAGAAAATGAAAATGGACGACGAATACCTAAACATGAATGTAGTAGGCAAATAATTTACACAAGCAAAGCTTTAAAGGAATTTAAATCAAAAAAGGAATGTGGAACTAGTTTTACCATTAATGACACTTCCCGTGTTTCAGTAACGAGTACTACCTTGAATTATACCGGATGTTTACATTCGGTTACGGTAGAAAATCAGTGAGACAAGGAAATGCTTTGTTGAAACGTTTTGTTTTATTTCATTTGCCTAGAAAAAAAAATTGTTTCAGCAAATTGGCTAGGATTATTCAAGCCGAGGTTCTCGTGAATCTGCTCATAGGCTTGATCGACCCTTACTGTGCTCAACTATTGAAATAAACGTCAAAATCAGCCGATGTTAAATATAAAACGAAAATATTTGAAGAATGGAAATATTGCCGTCTTATTCCGATTATATGTGAGAAAAGGTTTGCTTTTTTAATTTCAAGTCATTAGTTTTTTTTTACAGCAAATGCCATTCAAAACCAATTTGTTATGTCTCACTTTTTTAAACTTCCATAATTCATGATAATCAAATCTTTAACTGTATTCCATAACAGATTAAATTAGTTTCAATTTTAATGTCAAAGCCTGTTCAAATCATTGACAAATGACAGAACAGAACATAATATGTATTACACTTAAGCATAACAAGCTTATCGTTATAATAACACAGATACATACAAAAACATATACAGTATACGTCATGCGACAATTTTAACACATATCATATTATACGATAAATATATTTGATTTTATTATTACTGGTATTTAAATTGTGAGAATGAATTTAAATAATATCACTTTTTATGGAATATTAAATACAATCGGACGTTATTTAAGATGGACGAAACAGTAATCGTGTACTGGTCAAACTCTACACTTGATATTACATGTAATGATACCAACTCTTGCTTTTAAATATCTTGGCGCAACAATTGATCAGACCCTATCTTTTGATTCTATGGCTCGTTCCATACTAAAAAAGCTAGTGTAAGGTTAAAATATCTATATCGAAGGAAAGGTTACCTTACAAAACATACCAAGAAACTCCTTGTCATGGCCTTAATTCAATGCCATTTTGATTATGTATGTTCTATGTGGTTATATGTTCTGACCAAGTTACTTAAATACCAAGCTCCAACCCACACAAAAAAAATTAATGAGGTTTGTTTTTTAGATCTTGATGCAATGTCTCACAATGGCCCAGAACATTTTTAATCACTCAACTGGTTACCTGTTAACAAACGTGTAGACTAGTTTATTCTAGGTCATGTCTTTAGAATAAAAAACATGCATAGCCCCGGACTACATAGGAGACAATTTTACCTCCCAAGATACTGTACACACACAATGGACAAGGTTATGTCAGAAAGGGGCTTATGCTGTTCCAGAGGTCAAAGGTTTTGGGTTAAAGTCCTTCTTCTTTGGTATTTCCTTATGGAACAAATTTCCATCTAGTATAGCACAGACTAAGAAATTACCTGTTTTCAAATGGCTAGAAAAGAATCCTTTTTTTAGATAATTTGGAATTGTTATTTATGGTATTAAAAGGCTTGAGTTTTAATTAAGTTTTTATTTTCATTTATTTATTTTTAGATTTTCAGTAAAGGAACTATTTTAACATAACCTTGCATTTTATAAGTACTACATACTGTCATATTCATACTATAATGTGATAATTATGTATTACTTTCTCAACTTATAACATTTTATGTAAAGTGACTGTGATACAACTACGGCAATATTTATTTTAATTCATAGAGACTAACTTTTAATATACTTGTGCAATTTCGATTACAGGCATATTATTATTATGCCCCCTTTTGAAAAAAGTGGGGTATATTGTTTTGCACATGTCGGTCGGTCGGTCGGTCGGTCTGTCTGTCTGTCGGTCGGTCGGTCGGAATACCAAATGGTTTCCGATCAATAACTTGAGAACGCTTTGACCGAGGGACCTCATACTTGGTATGTGTATTGGTCATCACCAGCAGATGAACCCTATTGATTTTGAGGTCAGTGGGTCAAAGGTCAAGGTCAGTGTGACCTTTACATGAAAAACGGTTTCCGATCAATAACTTGAGAACGCTTTGACCCAGGAACCTCATACTTGGTAGGTGTATTGGTCATGACCAGCAGATGAACCCTATTGATTTTGAGGTCAGTGGGTCAAAGGTCAAGGTCAGTGTGACCTTAACATGAAAAACGGTTTCCGATCAATAACTTGAGAACGCTTTGACCCAGGGACCTCATACTAGGTAGGCTTATTGGTCATGACCAGCAGATGAACCCTATTGATTTTGAGGTCAGTGGGTCAAAGGTCAAGGTCAGTGTGACCTTTACATGAAAAACGGTTTCCGATCAATAACTTGAGAACGCTTTGACCCAGGAACCTCATACTTGGTAGGTGTATTGGTCATGACCAGCAGATGAACCCTATTGATTTTGAGGTCAAAGGTCAAGGTCAGTGTGACCTTAACATGAAAAACGGTTTCCGATCAATAACTTGAGAACGCTTTGACCCAGGGACCTCATACTAGGTAGGCTTATTGGTCATGACCAGCAGATGAACCCTATTGATTTTGAGGTCAGTGGGTCAAAGGTCAAGGTCAGTGTGACTGTAAGCTGAAAAAAGGTTTTCTGATTGTCCATATTTTATTTTCTTATATAGTAGACAGTAGAAATTTATATGTCACTAAATGCATGAGTTGAAGTATCAGTTTTCAGTGAACATCTAGTTTAATTATGCCCCCCTTCGAAGCAGAGGGGTTATATAATTGCTTTGCACATGTCGGTCGGTCTGTTGGAAGACCAAAGCTTGTCCGAGTGATAACTCAACAATTCCCGGACCTATGGTCATCAAACTTGACATGAAGATTAGGTATGACCAGTAGATGACCTGCCTCATATGCATCCAATGACAAATCAGCTGTCATTTCAGTCCATGCATATTTCATTCAATTGTCCAAATATTTCTGGCAACTTGGCGCTCAGGGGGCATAATGTTTGACAAACATCTCTTGTTTAAATATGCAATGCCTTCCTATGCCATGTCGCCAAAACAAACAATAGAAATAAGAGGTTTTTTTTTCTTTTTTTGTGTCATCCTTGTTTTGGTGTATCTGTCATGGCTATTGATGATATCATGCATGTATTATGTTATTTACTATTCATGCTGTTTAAATTAAATGTCCATGCATGTACAATCATTACTGAAATAAATCTATCTATCTATGACGAGTATAATGGGTAATAAAAGTGCATTAGATAAAACCGTAAAGACAAGGAAAATGATGCAAACATTTAGAAAAATAACAAAACAAAAGAAAATTAGAACAAACAAAATATGAGTTTCTACCCTATCAAATAAGATAGGAAACATCAATGACTAACATGTAATACCATGTATACAGGATAATAAACGGTTGACCATGACTTTTGGTTGACAATTCCTCCAGTAAGAATTATAATTGCCCGAGGGCTTTGCCTGATTATAATTATGTGATGCCAATTGTAATATGTTTACAAACGCCTTGCTACGAGTGGACAATTGATTTATACACCGGTATTAACTTTATGTTCGCATGTGCATTACTGCATAACATCTGTGTTTCAAAGTGGCTGTCTGATGAATATAGTGCTGGTGACGGCGGCGATGATGATAACGGTGATGACAATATTTGTGATAATGCGAATGTAAATGGATTACTGGATTGGAATCAGTTTGTGCTTGACATTTTTTTTCTAGGAACTAATATTAGTTCTTTTGATAGTGTCATTTAGTTTCAGGGGAAGCTCTTATCCAGCGGAAACAAAACCACCACATTGACAACCACATTCACTCGGCAATGCGGAACTACCTGGAAGGTAAAAACACGGCCCATTTCCCTCGCTATCCCCGGTATACCCCCTCGCCGGGGGGGGGGGGAGGGGGGCGTGATAACAATTGATTAACGCATATGCGCAACTGAGCGAAACGATTACATTTGAATAAAAGAATCCTACAAATTAACCTCATAAATTATCTCTATACCGGTATATATGCCTATAGAATTGTGGGATACTGACGATACAAATTACCTGGTATGTGGGTCAATATATAAAATGTCCCACAGTGCAGTATCCCACAATCCCAAATATAGTTTTTTTTTCAGATTTGTGATATCATCAAATAAAAGTTAATATTTATAATATACAAATAAAAACATTGAAAGATTATTAATTTGGTGATGCTGGCATGTTTAGAAATGGAGGGTCTCATAAACCACCAACAGGACTTAGTGCCCATAAACCACCATTAGTATGTATATATTTTATATCACAATATCATATCACATCATATATATATATATATATTATATCACAATATCATATCACATTGCAATTCTGAAAATGAAAAAGGTAGTTAAAATAGACAGTATAACATTCACATACATAATCAGGCACCGGTTGATTTATGCAGCAAATAGTGGTTAATAAGTTAACATATTATGCTTTATCATATCAAAAGTTAACAGTACCAAAAGAGGTAGATGAAATAGTTTTTAATAAATATGTTTATAAAAGTATTATCTGTCTAAGAGAAAATAGGTTTTGGTTACAACAAATAATAATAGAAGCAAGTAAAACATTCAGGCACAGAATAAATCACTAAGAAAGAGCTAACATAATACTATTGATAGTCAACATAGCCGCATGTCGGTGCAGAATGAGTAACATTATGACAATCAAACTCGAATAAATACAAGCAACTGAACAGTGCATATTCATAAAATTGGTGTGTTTACAACAGCACCAAAACGAAACAAATACAAGCAAACTAGCTTGCAACTTCACCATCAGTTCATGTATAGAACTACATAGCAGTTAACATATTCATGACAAGAAATAATACAGGCAACTAAACAAAGCATATTAATAAAGCTGGTGTGTTTACAACAACGCCTAAGACGAAGCAAATACAAGCAAACTAGCGATGATGAATCAACTGAGTACAAATTGGCTAGCAACAGAAACACAATGCATGCACAACACAAACAGTTCCTAAGCACGAGTCTGCACACCCTGTGGAGACATCCCCTAATTTATGTAGTGTCACACGCTGGACATGAGCTTTTTTTACTATTCCAGCTATTTATATGTGATATAAAATGATTGAATGATGATATTTGCCTAGGGAGTTCCACTAAGCTGCAGCTGCCTACTTAAAGGATATTTTACCATACCGCTCTGTTCTTTGTTGTGGTATTTCAACTGTTTTTGTATATCTAAAATTGTAATTGGTATTTTAATATTTAATAAGATCATGTAAATATTTTAGATTCATCTTATTTAGTATTTTGAAGGTTTCTAGTGCAATTGATCAAATGCGCCTGATTTTTAAAGAGGCTCGACCTGATTTGAGTAGATGTTTCTCATAGCTACTGTCATTATCTTCATATGAATCTCAGTGCTATCTCTTGGATTTTTCAACTTTCATAGTATTTGTTTCACTTGTAAAGTGCAATGTTAGTGGACAGTAATTAAAATGTGACATAATAAAGGAATGGTTTATTGTTAATTTGCCCAGTCTGTTTGTATATTTACCTATTATTTTTAGGACATTCAATTGACCTTACGACAGGGTTTGATTGACAGGTCTTATCAGCCAATCAGAATACAGCGCTGATAAGCCGTGTTGCTATCCGCCATTTTGTCCGTCAAACTGACCAGAGTCCGTCATATACAAGCGCTGGCATGTTCTCACTTTTTTAAGTACCATGGTAAAAAGGTGTTGTTATGACACATGTAATTCGGATACAAGGTAACCAGACCGACTTAAAGATGGTGTGCAATTTGTTCCGTTTCCGAAACCAGCAAGTAATGTAGAAAAATGCAAGCCCTGGATCAGACTCTGTGGAAGACCTCACCAACAGCTGAACTTCGAAATTTTAAAAGATCGTTCAATAGCAAAACATCTATACGTCTGTACAAAAGTATGTTCGCAATTATTTGCTTATAAAGGGGGCAAATCAATCCGCCTAAATTTTATTTAGTACTAATATTGTCTGTCCGTGACGAAAATTAGTGTTACTATTTTTAAACTGTAAACATCGTACATGTATGCTTTCGCTTGTGTTGTCAAATCGGCATAAATGGCCATTTAATATCAGGTTTAACATGGACATGATTGATTTCATTCAAGAAAGAGGTGTTTAAGTTGATACCGTTATATATGATTATAAACTGTTTTGCTTTCAAAGTAAATCGGGAAATTTTGTACAACGATATTTTTGTCCGAACCATCGCATGCTTCCGAATCTCATCCACTTTTATGGTTACTATGTAAATAATGCTTATTGTGGCGGTCATTTCGACACATTTTCATAGATTTTTTTTTTATATCAGCACTTTGTGGACGGGAAACCCAGTCAAGAAAACCCTGACCCTCAAGCAGCTACTGTATTTGACCAGCTCACACCAGCTAGACCTCCACCAAAAATCAGATCAACATCTCAGCCACCAAAGAAAAAATCAGGAACAGTACTGTCTGAATCATTTAGGTATTATTAACTGTGTAAATCAATTTATTTCACTGTGCATTTTATCAATGATGATTTTCATTATGACATGATTCTGCCAAACCGAAGCTGTAAAGAAACTAATAAAGAACAAGTCGAACATGTATATATGCTTTCAAAGTAATTTCTTTACATAAATCTACAATATTTAATGAAAGTTAATACCATATTCAGCTTCTGGAGCACATGAAAATAACGAACACCTGTGTTCTTAAAGTTACTGCATCACATGAAAATGCCGATTACCAATATTCTTAAATTTGCACTCTCATAGATTGTCTCTTTTGACAAGTAAACTTAAAACAAAAACATGACAAATATAATCGGATCATTTGTCAGCTGTCAAAACCATTAATCTGTAAAAGTGCAGCTTTAACGGTGAAAAAATACTTACTATACAAGTATACTTCATTTGCAAAATAGAGACAAATAAGTAGACATAATCACACAATAAATAATAATGTTAAAGCTGCACTCTCACAGATATATCGTTTTCAAACATTAAACAACAGTTTTGGAACTTAAATATAAAAATCTGTGATCTTATGTTTTGTCAGCAGTCTTATTTAACTGGTTTCCATGGATGTTTGCAAAGATTGGCTCATTCCGAGACCCAAAAAATGAAAAGTTGTCAAAACATTAATCCGTGAGATTGCAGCTTTAAAGTTTTAAATATTTGCAAAATAGTTATATAATTCATGTGAATTCAACCCAATAAAACTGAATATGGAACAACTGCTGTTATACTTCAGACCTGAAGCTAACACCACAGAGGTAAATCTTTCCAAGAACCCACCAACTTGTCATGAAGAACAACTACAAGGAATATCTCCAGATGAAAATGAAGAAACCAATACGCCTGCCATCATTGACTATGGTTTGTTAATACACTATTTACATCACAGGTGACAGAAACACATTGTTTTTATTTTCACAAGCCTGTACAGTGTATAAAGTATATATATATATTAAATAATATTTCAGCCGTATAAGCTATTTTTCTCTATAGAACTAAATATACATTCTGTATAGGCCAAGAAAAAAATGAGAGTAATAAGTTTCCGCCTCCTGTGGTTTACAAAAATACTGATCAATTTATTTACATTGATTATAGTAGGGTTTAAAGTGCTGAACATAAAAGTCACATAGTCTGTTGAGCAAACTCTCCATTATATTAAGGTCTGGCTGTATTCGCTGTACAAAAATACCATCCTGAAAGTAAACCACGAAATCACAGAAATGAAATCCAGTTACTAATAGTTGTCCTTGCACTTGAAAGAAATGCTTATGCGTTTCATCTAAGACAATATTGTCTCCATGCCGTTTAAAGCAAAAGTCCTTGATGTTGTGATTTACGGATTCTTGAAGCGTATATTTTCTAGCGGAGTAGGGGCTTTTGACTTCTAGCAGCCCCACCAAACCATCATCACACACAACAGCATCAGGCGATGCACCCAAAAAGGGATATTTTGGGTTAATGACTAGACCAACATCATGAAGATGGTTCCCTGTTTGTTTAACATACATAACCTTAGCCGTCTTTTCATTAAGTAGTCCATAGGTGGTCGGTTTCGATACAAACTGTTCTTGAAAAAATGTATTTCTACGGAACGATTCATTCACACTTTTCTTTCGGGTCATTATCGGGCCAAACTTTGACGCTGTCAATCTAGGGCGTCTTTCATCGAACCATTCGCTTGAGCCTGCTTGTGATCTTATCCTTTGCTCAATTTCCCTGCTTTTGTCAATTGGGATGGACAGGTCCTGCCAGTGGTTACAGTTTTCAGCCAGCTTCTTGCTGCTTTCTACGCTGAGCTGGAAATCAACAGGCATTGCTGTATCCCCGCATCCTACTTCTTTCCTTGGCTCATAAAGTGATTCCATGAGATTGGCCTGAAATCAAAAATAGACTTTATTAAAAATCATTTGTTAACAAACATGTTCTTTACTTTCAGATGAAAGCGGTCTAGATATGCTGGTTCTAGCTGCAGAGAATGAAAAACTCAAACAACAAATTGCCAAACTTATACTTGAAAATGAAAACATTCTTCGAAGCCAACAACCACGTCAAAAGGAAAGCTCAAGCAGCAACAAAGTATTAAGTGCTGAATGTCTGAGGCAAAATACAAAGAAAGATAAATTTCAATAGTACACTGGATTGAAAAAAGAACAATTTGAATCCTTTTTTCAGTTTTTAGTGCCAGTTGAAAAGCCTTTTAATTTTTCAAAAAAACTCAGCTGTGTTGAAAATTTTTCAATGGAAGACCAGTTGCTAATGGTGCTAATGAAGCTCAGACAAAACTTTGATTTTCAGCATCTAGGACGGCTCTTTAGCATTTCTTAGCAAGATGCGAGTGCTATTTTCAACAATTGGATCCAATATTTGTTTTTTCGGTGTGGATCAGTACCAATATGGCCTCACCGTGACATTATAATATCTCACATGCCACCAAAGTATCGTGATGAATTTCCAACTACACTAGTCATAATTGATGGAACCGAAATTAAAATTCAAAAGCCAAGTTCTTTGACAAGGCAAAGTCAGTGCTACTCAGACTATAAGTCATGTAATACTCTGAAAGGGCTCGTCGGAATTGTTCCCAGAGGTTCTATCATCTTTGCTTCTATGCTGTTTGCTGGATCCATGTCTGACAAAGAAATCACCAACCAAAGTGGCTTTCTACAGCAATTGAAGTTGCTCATGGATTGTGGGAAAATTCACAGAGGGGATGGTGTCATGGTGGACAAGGGATTCAAAATCAATGAAGAATTGGAGGAATTAGGGTTGAAATTGAACATTCCACCATTTGCCCACAGTGGATCACAAATGAGTGCATCTGAGATAAACATGACAGAAAAAATTGCAAGACATAGAGTTCATGTTGAACGTGCAATTGCAAGAGTGAAGAATTTCAAGATCCTAGCTAATAGAATACACTTAAGCTTGTTCAGTACAGTAAATCAAATATGGTTTGTGTGTTGCTTTCTCACAAATTTCATGGGATTTTTTATTAAAGATTAAATTGGTAAAAAAATGCTGATTAACTCCAATTAAGACCAATTCCAACAACTTGTTGGCCAAAAGGTGTATGGACAAAGGTTGATTCACTGTTGATTTCTTCCACAAGATATGAAATTGGACTTGTCGAAAGGGATTTCAAATGGGCGAGGTGGTCATTCGTTAACTGCACTTTCCTGAAATAATAAATGATGCCATTTTTAATATAAATCAGTTTTTGTCAATTATTTTTATTCTGCTACTGCATTTAATGTGTGCTCAGCCTCTGTACATAAATGAATAAATCAATAAAATATAAATCATTGACAAGAAAATGCCCATACTGGATACTTGTGATTGTTGTATTTTTTGGAAATACTTAAAGCTATGTGATTAAATATATTGATGAAAGTCTGTTCTTCTTATTATTTAAAGCAACTGTGCACCAGATGACCAACTTGCAATAAAAGAATTGGCTAGTCAATGTTATCATGTGATATTACCAAGTTAGGTATGCAGCTAAATAAACCACTTGTTTACAGTAATCCTTCGTAGCTCAGTGGTTACAGCGCTCAGCTGCAATTTTGGCGACACATGTTTGAACCCATTCTCTTACACAATTCTGTTTTACATTTGGTACTTTTTTACAATTATGATACCAAAGCGTAACCCATACTATGTCCTTAGATTCATTACAAATAAAAACTTTTTTGGTGCCAATTTGGTGTACAGACCCTTTAAACTTTGAGCTTGAAACTCATCATTTTAGTAAATAATAACGTTTTGACGTTCAGACTTAAAGTTACGAATAGCAACGTTATCCAAAATGTCATTAGAAACTTCAAACAACTCAAGTCCTACCTATTGTCTGTGAAATTTGCCATAACTGGCTTTCTCTTTCGGTTGACATTTCCAGGACTGGCAAAAATCATGTGTGATACGGGCTCTGGTCTTATTTTGGGTCTCCTAGGCTTGTCCCACTCTTGTGGCAGAGTCGTTGAAGACAACAACGAGGGGACTTCCTTGTAACCAGCAATCTTCCACTGCTCTATGACCATGATAACAGCCAGTGTATGAGAACATGTTCCACAACTTCTGTTAAAACGAGAAACAAAGTATGTGAATTTGTAGCATTGCAAATGTTGCAGACAGTCATCACTCAAAAAATACATGATCGTATTTCACTTGAAGGAATGCTATGAAAACATTCGGTCTGACATCGGGTTCCACCATTCATCATTGTATGATCATTTAGTCTTTCTTTCAACATTACTCTAAGAAATACCGATGTTAGAGTTAAACTTACCCCTGTTTGCATTTGCAGTATGCGTCAGACACACGCCTTTTTTTTGTTTCGATGTCAATGTTGACAACATGGCGGCTATCCGATTTCCTCTGACTGGGATATACTTCACGCCGTAAACGCAAGATATCGGCGTCCTCTAAATATATATTAAGCTTTTCGATGTCCCTTCGCCTTCTGTTTTTTTCGTAGTGAAATATCACATTTAAGGTAACTTGGCCCAAAATCGTCTGGAATATCGGAGAGCGAACCTACGCGAGACGCCATTGCTTCCGTGTTTGTTTGACGGACATAGATAGAGTGCTCTCCCTTGATATCGGGGGGGCGTGGCTAAGTAGCCGCTGTCGTAAGGTCAATTGCCTCGATGCTTTCCTACATATACTAGTGACATGGGAATTGAAGTTTAGTAAAAAATCTAAATTTACACCTACGAGTTTTACTTCGTCTTCACACTCTATGCTGATGTAGTGGAAATTGAACTTAAGGTTGTGTTGATATGTTTTATGACCTAGGGCTATTGACTGGAACTTTTCAGGATTTGGCTTTAATTTGATTTTTGAGAACCAGTCTATTAAGGAAATGCTATCATTTTCAACCAAATCACTTATTGAATTACTGGCGTAAGATAAGATAGAGAGTTATCGTCAGCATAATTATATAACTGGCTTTTATCAACAAAATTGAAAATGTCATTTATGAAGATGTTGAAAAATACCGGTCCTAAAAAAAATTGCTACAAACATTACCTACTTTAACATATTGCTTCCGGACAGATAAAAAGCTTTTCATAAAATTAATTGCAGGTTCTAATATATTGTAGTGTTTCATTTTCAGTAGAGGTAAGTCATATGGTAGACAGTCAAAGGCCTTTGAGAGATCCATCAATTTGGCAGCTAGGCACATGTACTGGTTCTTGTCTAGAGAATATTTCCAGTCCTCAACAATTTTCAGTAGAGCTGTATTGCATCCAAATCCAGGTCTAAAGGCACATATATAAGGATTGAATATGCTCTTAAAATGATCCAAAAGCTGTTGATAGATGGCTCTCTAAAACACCTTTGACATCACTTGTAGCAAGCTGACTCGTCTGTCATTGCTCTTGTCAAGTACACTATTCTTCTTGTGAGTTGGGACAACTTAAGCTACTTAATGTTATTAGGAAAAGAAGATTCTTTGAGACATCTGTTTATTATATTTGTTAATTGTTCAGCAATTACTGGGGCAGCGATTTTTAACATTTTGACTGACATTTTATCATATCCTGTTGGTTCTTTACATAAAAATATTGTTTTCTGTTTCCTAGTGAAAATTGATGATAATGGTACAAACTCTAATTTTTCATGAATATTAGTGGATTCATCTATTTTCTTGAAGCTAATGTGATTTTATGTTTAAACCTTTTGCTTTTTGATTTCTGAGATTTGTTGACCATACATAGACAAATTTGGATAAATACGCGGTCGGCGTTTTCTGGATAAGCAAGATTGACTTAGTTTTTTAAAGATTAAAGGTGACTAGCCATTTGTCAGCCGACGTACTGATGCTATCAATGTGTCTCTGGATTATTTTAGTGGCACTCAAAGAGAATATAAATACTAGTATCGTCTGCAAATAGCCTAACATTACTTCCAATGTTGACAACAATCTCATTTATAAGTATCAAAAATAAGAGGGGACCTGGAACAGAACCTTGGGGTACACCAGCCTCAAGAAAGACCCAACTAGACATGGAGAGAACTACACGTTGCCTACATTTGCTAAGATAGTCACTAAACCACGAAAGTAAGTCGCCATCGACACCAGTTTCTTGTAGCTTCACAAACAATCCCTTGTGCCAAACTTTATCAAATGCCTTATTGATATCTACGGTGTCAGATTTTAAAGAATACGCTCAAGGCCATCATCTAATGCCTTACCAAATGTGTTGTAAAGGTATGCAAGCTAGAATCGCTTGTCCGAAAGCCTGACTGGAACGGGGTAAAAAAGTTTATTTCACGAAGGTGGTTAAAGAAGTGTTTATGTATTGCCCTTTACCGATAAAGAGAGACATATTAAATAGGGAACACATCGGTCAAGCTAACGATTGAGAACATTCTTTTAGGATTCGATTGCTTATGCCATGTGGTCCTGAAGCTTTATTAACAGGCAGTGATGATATAATGTCAGTGATATCAGTTGGTAGCAATGTGATATTGTCTATTTTGCTGTTACTGTAATGATTACTAGCTGGCGTAACAATGTGAACGCTATCATCTAATAAATATTGATTTTTAAAGTGAGTATTTAGAATTTCAGCTTTACTAGCGTCATCTAGGCAGAGTTCGCCATAAGTGGGATCTTGGATTGCATTAATGCTTGGCCTCAGTTGAGGATTAACAAACGACTTCAGAACCGTCCACCATCCTTTAGATTGAGAAGATTCAGAGCAATGTTTTTTTTCTGAGAAATAAGAATAATATGTTTCTTTTACATCACGAATACCCAAACTTGTTTAATTCCGAAGTTTACGAAAATTACCCCATAGTTTGGTTGAGTTTGCATTTCTAGCTTTACTATAGTAACGTTTACGTTTGCGAATAAGATATTTTACATGTAAAGTCATCCAGGGTACGTCATCTGGTCAAACAACGAATGTTTTAGTCGGGATACATTTTTTTGCGTTAGTCAAAATGGCATTGTTAATATTGTTAGTGTATATATTGATATTCAAATCAGAAAGGGAGTCCCAGTCAGTTCCCTCGAGAAGACCACGCAACTCATCGTAGTTACCCTTATCGTAATACCATGCCTCTCTCGAAAAGGAGGTAGACTTGCATTTTGCAAATTTAAGAATGTTAAATATATTAATACAATGGTAGCAAATCTTTGATAGAGGAAAAGGATCCCCAACACCCGATGCTATTAAACTATTACAGTTGGCAATGAAAATCAGATGTAGTGTTGATGAGGTACTTACAGTGAATTGAGTTGGCTCTGTTATCACCTGCGATAGACCATTAAATGGACATACAGTTTGAACACGTCTAGAGTAACTTATATTGCTGGTGTAGTAGTTAAAGTCACCAGTGATGATTATATCACTTATTTCTGTATCAAAGGCAAGTCCAACAGAATCCTCTATGGAATCGCGAAATGCGACGGGGAGTTAGGGGGTCTGTAAAATGTACCAAATAATAACCTTTTACGGTTCTTTAGTGTAATCTAGACCCATACGCATTCGAAACATTGGAGTTCATAATCAGGACGATGCGAGAAATGAATAGAATCTTTGACGAAAACACAGACAACACCATGACTGTCACCTTGTCTATCGCGTCCCTTAACCGTGCGATTACCCTACGATATAATACCCCCAATAAAGAAAGCCATCAAGTTGTTTGGTCCTGCAGGTGATCTTTGTAAAAGTGCAAACTACTAAGACTTAAGTTTTAAAAGATACTGTCTTGGAACTTTAAACATATGTTAGGCATGAAGTGAAGATTAGTTGACATATTTATCAAATGGATCAGTCCTTGTTAGAAGCGGGGAGGGAGGTTTCTTAAAGATATTGTGATGCAAACAAGTAATCATTTTCAAGACAATAATGAATTATAAATGATTTAAAAGATAAATCATATGGAAGAAAGTTAATATATACTTATTCACATTAGTTAAAAAATCGGGACTCAGTTTGACCTGTACCTTGCAAGCAAAATTATGCAAATAAAGTAACTTATTATTCCTATAAATTTAGTCTGATGACTTGATAAACTGGTCGGAAATAAATAGCACAACTGCTACCTATTTGTTTGACTGACAACTTTGCTCACACTGTCTGTATAATGTACATTTTCTTTTTTAAATTTGCTTTTACATTTTGTTTATTTATTTGCACAAAGCCATTGAATATGTATTTATGAATAAATAGGCGTTTTATCAAATGAAAACGTTTCATGTTTCAAATATTTGAAACATAGCAGTTCAACCCGTACATATCTTAATGTTCCATGGGTTAAAATAGCACATGCATCATTTATTCGTGTCTTTTCGCTCGTGCAGTACTTTATCGAATCTTGCATAGCAACTGAGAAGCTCTTCTCTAACTGGATGCTGGGTTCCTTCTACACGGCTCGTGAAATGCCTTTTTTCTACTAACTAATATACAGTTTATTAACATTATTTGTGATTTCTAAATAAACTAAACAATTTACACGAAAGATGCTACTTGCATTATATACTACACAAATATCAGAAATGAACTAAACATAAAACAAATGTTATCAATAATAATTTATCTCACCACAACAAGTTACTATTTTAAAGAAACATTTCAATACAATTCACAAATAGAATTTAAAAATAACACAAAAAGAATCAACCATGAAAAACAAGGTTAAAATAGCTACCTCTTATGCAAACTTTACATCGACTTAGCTATGATATGTTCACTAGCGAATGACAACTATTATTGTCTATATACATGTTAGAATAGAGAACTGACAGGAGCATTATTAAATAAAACAAGTGACTAACGTAAGAAGTGCTGGATTATTGCTCAAAATAACCAAAAATGTATTCACTCCCTCCGATTGTGGTGTAAAAGGAAAGAGTTACCCAATTGACTACTAGGTACTTATATTTATCAATGATACTTTCATGTGAACTTTATGGAAGCGAATTATGGACCTACCCTATGAAACGACAACATTTTAACGTTGAAACGACTAGCATACAATGTGTTAAAATGTGAATACTTAAGTCAACTTATCTTTATATTCAAATTGTATGTTAATAATAAAAAAAAAGAAAAAACAATACTGTACAAAATAATCGGAATCAAATTTAACTAGCAATATTTATATGAAATAATATACAAACAATCTCAGTAGCCAAATATCCAAACATAAACCGCATTTAATGGCTTAATAACACAGAGTAAAATATACATAAAAGTGTACTAGTAGAATAACTTGCCACGTTTTTTGGAACCGCGTTGTAAAACTTCATAATAAGGATTACAATGGCATATGAAAAATAAGATATCAGCAAATGAATTAAAAACAAAATAAGCATCAGTTCGCGTTATAAGAAGACCATTGATTATGCTTTTCCCAATTGAAACGTCGGAACAACCTGAGCAATAAGTAAAACAGAGCCACCTTAATCACCGAGATTGCGTCCCAAACGAGAAGCCGTTAAACAAGCGTTACAGAGAATAAAAGAGACGAAAGATAAATTACTTGTGAACTTTTACATAAACCTCATGAAAGGAGCTATGAATTAATAAATGACCATTTTAAATAAATAATTGAAATTAAACAATTTTTATAGTTTAATTTATATTAAACAAATAATAGTGTGTTAATTGTAAATTTACCTTAAACGGTGTATAGCAATATAGATAACGTAAGAACGTGGATATTTCCCGCTATAAAATAATATATTACAATCCAAACATACAACGCCGGTGACTATTTTAGCACGTTGAATTTCCAGCTTTAAATAAGGTATTGTTATGTACTCATACACCACCGGTGATTGTTTTTGCACGAGGATTACGTGGGTGTTTTAACCATAATAAAGAAGCATTGACAATATCATTCTTAATTGTAAATCCATCAGGTTAACAAGTTATCTAGCACCTTTATCAACATACCAGTTAATAAATGTAATATTTGTCGGAGCATGTACAAACATTATAGGAGTCTTACTCTAATATTACCTCGTCCATAAATAAAAGGACGTTTAATTGTTTACTTAAGGAGAATGTCTCTTGAAAATCATCTAATATATTTTATGTTCTAACTTAAAATGTAAATACTTGTGGAATACAGTATGTAGGACAGACAGGGAGGCCATGAAAGCCCGATTACGTGAACATGTTTATAAAATCAAAAAGAATAATAACTCCTTAAATTGTCTATCAACATTTTTACAAGACTGGACATAGCTTAGATAAATTAACCATTCATCCTGTTGAACACCTTATATTTACAGATATATAAAGTAATTCTTATAAATATAAAGCAAGATGCATTGCAGAACTTAACTGGATTAAACGCTTGCAAACTCCATATCCACTTGATGATAATATACTTAATGTAGGTAATATCTCGAAATGTAATAATATTGATATTTTTCATTATTTAAAGAAAGAAAGCGTAAGTCAAAATCACATGGCAAGAGAATTAATGGAAACATCAAAAGAAAACAACATAGAACAATTGATATGGAGCAATGTAATAGCATCTTGTTACAAAATGGCAAACATCGGCTTCTTTCTACTTGATGTTCCCTTTCATTAACTTCTTTACGGTCACTTGATAGGGAAGCTGATAATATTATTTTAAGAACTGATCCGAAGTATGAATGCGCTTGTATCGTTAATGGATATACTTAACATTACCTTCATCCCACTATTGAAAATGTTGATACTAGCAAAAGATATCGCATTAAACTTTCTTTTAGCAACAAGGGTATAGATCTTCTTAATCTAAATAATTTATTTAAGAATAAAAACGTAGAAAAATGTATTCCACAATACTTTAAGAATAAAGAAATGCCAATGATATGCTACAAATATAAAACTCCTATTAACAATTTCATATTTAATAATAATAAAGTATTATCGGAAGGTGATATTTCCGCAAATACACCTTCTTTATGAGATTGTATTGACTCCATGAACCGCTACGACCCTGTTGGGCATTTTGTTACAGGAGATTTTTCTTTTATTAAAAATAATATTCTTAGAAAACTGCTTATTAAGGTCCTAAATACCGGATTGCATCTGAAATTAATTTCCATACATTTAAATTAGAATTGACAGACACTTTATCCAAATATAGTAAAAGCTGGGGCAAAAGAGAAGGGGTTGAACCAAATGCCTTATTACCGTTGATGAATAAAATATTGTACCTAATAGATAAGAAAATAGAGTTTTTCAACGATAATCCTTTGGCACTTCCCCCAAAGTCTATTTCGATAACTCCAAAGTTGATAATGGATATCAAATCCCTACATAAAAAAAGTTGTATTTGTACCAATTGATAAAACGGCTAATAATGTAATCTGACGTTTATACTATGTAAATACTATTATTGAAGTGTAACAATCTTCCAGAACTTACAACTCTAGGTGTTATTAAAAATCATATTGATTATAATGCTTAATTTCAAGTTCTTTTGAATGATGGTCATAAAAAAACATTCCTACAATACACTGGTTGCCTAAGATGCATAAAAATCCGTATAAATCACAATTTATTGTTAATTCTATTTCTTGCTCTACTAAACAAGTTTCAATTTTACTTACATCCTGCTTAACTGCTATAAAGTTTCATGTGAAAAAATACTGTAGTAAAGTTTATGAGAATTCTGGAATTAATCTCTTTTGGTCTATCGATAATTCTTTAAATTTAGTGAATGATTTTGAAAATAGACGGTATAACCCAGCAAGCAAGGCTAAATGGGTCCCATATGGGCTGAGTCTGGGCAAAAAGCCCATATGGGTCCCATATAGGAGCCCATATGGGTACCATATAGGACCCATATGGTTGAGAATGTCCAGATGGAACCCATATAGCTGCTCATCTATATTTATTGGATACACAAAGGGAAACGAAGATCATTGTTATATGAAAATATGTAAACATCGTTACTATGTGAAAAAAATCATTATTTCATGAATAGGCTTCACATCTTTTGCCATGATATGCTCCAGATAGGTCCCATATGGGTCCCATATACTCGGCATTATCATTATAGTAGGGCAGTGTTAGATGGTATGGCACGATGTTGTGGCGATGATACATAAAAACACAAGGAACAGATATTTTTCTGTATTTTCATTTTTTTTATTACTTCTTAAATATAAGCCTTTTGCAATTTTGTTCTTAGTAGCAATTTTGTCACAAATAAAATAAATATGCGGAAAATTTGTCACGTGACATTTTATCGAAGCGCGGATGATGAACGTATTGAGTGAAAAAACGATGGTTAAATTCATCTTTAAAGAAAAGGTAAAGTTTCTTATTTAACTTTTAAAGCAACTGGTATTTATATTTATAGTAATTTGATTTTAAACAAGTGAATTACTGATGACTTCCATGTAGAAGTATTGTTTGTGCTACAATTTTGTATTTTGTCACATAATTTCGCGATAATATATAAATTATAAAGTAAAGGCATTCGGGATGGTAGATGCCAAAACAAAACAAAATTAAAAAAACAACGGCAATTTAATGGTTCATGCAGCTGTGGGGAACCTATTTACATATAGACCTCCAAAGAGACTTTAACATATTCTTTTCTCTTGAATTGATTCTGACAATCATTAATATTTTATCCAATTTAAAAGTGCACCAAGGATCGAGGCTGTACGAGAAAATACACCAGGATGAACAGCCTGCCACTGCTGCTAATAGTGATGATGAGGATGATGGCCATGTTACAGCCAAGACCAACACCCCCCCCCCCCAACATTCCAGTTACCCGTTCATTATTCGATGCTCGGCAGAGCAGAATCCAAAAAGGTAAATAGAAAATTTTAATGGAATGTAAAATGTTTTTCATAATTGAACCTTGCATCTTTTTATTATTATAAACATTAACAAACAGCCAATCACATTATTGGTTTAATGGTTCAATGTATATTACCTAAAGTGTCTTGTTTAAATTTTTATATTTGACAGAATGTTATTTGTTCCTGATCGGGACACCTGGATCTTTGTGATTTCTGAAAACCGGCAGGAGCAATTGCGACAGCATACGCAGCTCCTGCGTCTTATCCTGGCGAGAGGTTCAGCACAAGATGCAGTTCCGAGTGAGTTGCCAGAGGGGATATCTTTCCCCTTAAAACTGTGGTGGATTTGGCAGCCTTCAAAAAGTGAAAGTCACAAGTGAATGCTGCAACATCCGTTGTAAGTTTCCCAAACATAGTGGACGGATTTTTTATGAGGTGTCTTTAAATTTAAAAATGTTTAACTTGAGCTTTAAATTACATTTTGTGACATTATTCATTCAAGTTTGTTTTTTGAAACGTGATCTGATATTATCAATATAAGGGCAGGCACACCAACTGAGCCAGTATAGGGGGCGCTGACAGTGCTTCAAATTTTAATATTTAATTGTACCACATTGAGTGTGATACTATGGTTCTGCTTGAACGTTTTTGCTGTTTTGCATTTTTATGTGGATTAATAGGCATTTTCATGCACAATTTCTTGTTCAAGGTAAAATACTTGGCAGAATATAGTGGGAGTGACACAGTGGACACGGTTTCCCGGATAATGAAGACGGTGTTGACAGCAAATCTGGCCCGCCAGTACAACCTAAAGGGAACCAAACAAAAAAAGAAACTGGACAGACTCGACTTGATAATCATCTTTTTCAGTAGGTGGTTTTGTTGTTGTATATATTAAGGTGTGCTAAATGAAACTACCTATGCTGTGCATTTACATCAATGGATTTTAAAAAAAAATATAACTGAGTATTAGTGTTAAAAAATGACAAAAATTTTAAGATAGCTATCAAAATTTATCTGCCTAGCTAAAATTACCATATATAGTTGACGATAAAATGGTGCTTATTTATTACTAAACATTTGATAATCACTTTGATGAAATAACTGTCTCAGATATTCATCTACCCACTAACACTATTTACAGGATGTCTACAATTGAACCCAGCAACACGCTTTAGAACTGCAAGGAAATGGAGGGGGCCATTTAGAAGTTGCTTTCCGAGTCTCGAGGTCGCGAGGTTGGCCGCAAAGACCGAGTAAGGATCACCCCGATGCTTCCTGAGTAGAATGTTGACTTTCTTACCATAAAAATTCGGATTTACGACTCAGAATTAAACCAACAAAATTGTCAGAATATTTTTCAATTTGATTATGTACAATATGTATGCTTCTATTGTTTTGTCATAAACACATCAATGTCGTGTGACATGTTATGTAGTTTGTATGCAAAATGTATCACAATAATGTAATAATGAGATATCTCATACTTTTTCCCTAAATTTTCATATCGTTAAGGGTTACAAGAAGATCATTTCTTATCTATATTTATAGGCAAATCCATGTTGCTTTTACTTTTTTGTATAAACATAAGACAAACTGTCCATGACAAATAAGAGACACATCAACAAGACATATATGTTTAGTTCACATTTGGATGATTGATCTAAAAAAGACTCTTAATAAGCGAAACCTGTTGGCATTGAATAATTACCATAATATCTCGGAATGATGTCGGTTTTTGTTTTACTATAATATTCTTATCCTGGGTACACCATTTTAAACTTTGATACACTCACAATAAACTTATTTTAAGATGAAGTAAGAAATTTGCCTGAATGAAATAAGCTACTAAGGGTGTTACGCTTAAGAACTTTCGAGAAATTGGGGCCAGATGACCTTAATTATATCAACCCCATTTATTTCACTGGCGATAACAGTGATCCTAGATTTGTACATGGTAGATAAAAAAAATTAACCTATGGATTGAGTGTGTATATATTAATTTATCCTTTTTGATATACAACAATGAATCAAGTCTAAATGATATAATTCTACTATGTAAATATTTGTTATAACTTATATGCTGTTGCTCCACTTATGTTGCATATGTATTTTGTAATGTAACTCATCAAACATGGAGGAAATAAGGATATATATATATATATATATGTATAGGTTTGATGCATGTCTATACACAGTTTTCAACTTATTAGAATCAGATTTAGAATCAATTCAACTTCACAGTTCTGAACAAAATGTCATATGAAAAGCTTGTGTTTTACAAATTATAAATGGTTCATTTTACAAAAATTATGTCAAAGTTTATGAAGAGTTCCCAATAATTAACATAAGGTATATTATTCAAAGGAGATTAAGCAAGTTGCAGGTTATTCTCTATCGTAAATATGCATCTTTATTACCTAAGCTTTGCAATCCTTTCCATCTCTCTGAGTGGCTGAATTTGAATGACATGAATGTATAATATGGCTTTATATCACACTTAAAGGAAGAAAAGATCAAATAAAAAGAAGGGAAAATACCGATAAATAACAAAACTCCCAATGCATGAATTTACTGACTTACTAATTTGTTTAAACATATACTCACAATATTTTGTTGAAAAAGCTACAACAGCCAATAAAATATGAAGTTTCAAATCATTTCAAACACAACATTGAGTTGAAAAGAAATGACAGCAGAGTTAAAAAGAAATGACAGCAATTGAACTGATATCATAACAGGAATTCCAATCAATTTGAAAAGAGTAATGATGTTTGAAAGGTTGAATACTTTTTACAGAGAGTGATTGTAGAATGAAAGTATACTGAACATAAAAATGTTTCCTGAAAGTAATATGTTAAGTCATTGATGTGTTAAGATTTGAAACTTTCCCATCATTTTCAAAGTATTAGTTACTTAGTGATCAATTTTGAATTATATCCAATTACAATTGGAAGGCATCCAATTAACTGTTTCGAAGATTAAAAGAATGCTTACTTTCTTAGTTTTAAATGTGAAATGCCTATATATAAGGCAGCCTGAATTATTTTATTAACCCACTTAATTGATATAACCAATATAACACTTAATGGAAACTTGGCGTTGTAATTTGTTTAAGAGAGGTTTGGTTGTCGAGCTCTTTTAAATTAATAAAAATGGATTTGTCGGGCAATCCCATTGACAGAAGCATGCGCATAAACACTGTAGAACTTCAGCTTGACATATTCTTAATTAATTTTTTGGAATTGCTTTAATAAAAAATAACCGGCAAATCTCCATGAAGTCATTAGTTTATTTTTGAGCAGTTCAAGCACAAGTCCTGGCATTGGGATCATTGGAGGAGGCATGGAGCTGAACAAATTAACTATAACTGGACAGATTTTTATCAAAGTTTTAGAATGGCTCACATAAAAATAACTGTCAAATTTCCATTTAGTCATTAATTAGTATTTAAGCATTCAAGCACACATCCTGTCTAGCATTAAACACATTTGCGCAGTCACCTGATTGTTGTACTAAAATTGTTATATAATAAAATTGTGCACTATTCATCATAATATGCCTTATTATTTTTTGAAATTGAAGCAGGAACTTGTTTTAAAACTGAAAGTGACCATATAGATAAAGAACCCGGTCTGTTGATTTCTTTAAAACCGATCACAATATCCAATTTGATAATAAAAACAATTGCAGTTGACTAATGTACTTGAGTTACAAAACATTTGACCAAATTGCATGCACGTAAGAAAAAGCTATCTAAACTTAATAAAACAATGACATGCATACACCTACCTCAATCTTTACTCAAACTAATTTACTATTTACAGAGGTTGGCATTTTAAGTAAACAAGAATTACTTCCTTGGTCAATTCGGATGCTCTCGACTTGTAAGTTTGCATGCCTTATGAGTCTTAAAATTGTTCTTACTTTTGGCCACTTCCAGAAACGATGAGTTTATAAATAGCCGTTGCGGGAAAATGCGATAGATTACTGAATGAATTGGATGCTATCACTTTGTAGATAAAATGATTGAATTTTCAGAATCTCGATGATGCATTGGTGTTCTCTTTCGATTTGGACATGTAAATCAGCATGTTTGATCCCGAGATTTAGTTTAAAAAAAATAAAAACAGAAAAACTACATAAAAGTTATACCCACCGATGCAGGAGACGTCAATGTATGCTTGTAAAGTCATTGACAATCAAAACGATTCTTAAAATAGCCGAAAACGGAAGTATAAAATGTCAGTCAAAATGTCCAAAGACCGTCAGGAAAACGGCAAATTATAATAAAAATGCTTGTAAAACTTAGACCCCGTTTATATTGACTCGCAGAATGAAATGATTATTTTGGTACCGTTTTCAGCAGTTAGTATAAATGTTTGCGGGAGTTATATCCATTGGAGTGAGGGATCGTATTAGCATTGTGCAGTATGAAAGCGTGAAATACAAGGTCATGCTGTTATTGCTACTTATGAAGTAAACTAATAAATTACACATGACAACTATACTTATCTATAATCTACAACAAAAATGAATAATGAGAACCCAAACAGTCTATAACATATGAAATATATGCTTTAATCTTCATATACATGTTCAAAAAGAATTTTTACTATTATAAACATAGTGAGAGAAACAAAAAATATCATATTGTACTAATATTTGCTTAAAGTATTTAATTGCACGTAATTCAAGCTCTTTCTTTGATATTGAATTTATGCCACATAGCTTCCGTCACCGATGCATCGTAATAAATGATCGTTAACAATAGTACTTAGGAATTCCTCTTTTGGTAATGAATATGCGCCACATATAACAGAATGGTTTGTGGTGAAACATAATTAATTTATTGTTATCAATAGTGTTTTTGATGAATTAAATCTGATGTAAAGATGTCACAATTTGAATTTTGCCTCTTCAATGTCACTATAAATAATGTAAAATCAAACTGCTGAAACAAGATCAGATTTTTCATACTAATTACTCATTATGGTCCCTTTTATTACTTATATATTATTATATCAAAAGTTAGTATTTAATATTCATGGATATAATCAGGTACTGTTGCTAGTCGTTGCAAAGAGAGAAGTTCCGGAAGAGCTGCCTACAAAAGAAAGAAACCCAACAACTGGTACTCGCCGGTCCAAAACACCAGCGATCGGAAAGGACAGCTGGAAAGTTCTAGCGAAACAGAAAGAAGGGATGACAGTATGTTATTTGTACTTAAATAGTTAAAATTCAACATTTTGCTTCTTTCAACAAAAATGACTTTGTTTTGTGTTTAGGGTTCTTTACAATATATGTCAAGTAGAGTCCGACTTTGCGATCGAAATATGAACATGGTAGCATTATTTTAAAATAGTTGTTTTTAAGCTGAGCAATAATGCAAGTCAGCGAGTCGCTTATTTCAGTTGCAATTTTGTACGTGTTATATTGTTAAATTATCTTTAGAAACAAGTGAGCAAGCGGACAAAGCCGCAACTTCAGGCAGCAATTACGAGAGCAATCGAAACGGAGCCAGTGCGCATGCTACTTGTTTAAGCAGCCCCAGGCAATCAACCTGGAGATGGTGCCCACGAGCCCGAAAAAGGGATTGAACTCCACGCTGGTATGTGTGCGGCAACTGCTGGGACATGCCAACACAAAGAGAAAGAGTTTGTTGGAAGCTCGTCTTTTTTATACTGCTTTTAAAATATTATCGAAACTAAAATTCAACATGTATCTAAGACACGAGTGTAACTAAACGTCAAGTAAAGTAGTTATAGATAAACAATTTTATTAAATGTCATGAGTCATTAGAAGATAATTGTACATTATTTAATACTGCTGGTTAGTTCTTGAGATTTTTACTGAGAAATTGATACCTGAGAACTCATTTTCTACTGGTTACTGCTAGCATAGTCTTGTGAAGTTTCAAAGAATAGCATTCTGAGTATCATCATAAGGCTTAAAATATCTTAACATGCATGTAGTCACACACAGATAGAACAAATTGAATTGTTGGAAGATATGAACTATGGGCAGTTTTCTTGTATTAAACAGTTACAGGATATTTTAAATGCTGGCACAGTTTGTCTCTAAACTAAGTAATTAAAAGTACTGATACTATTGTAAAGGTGAGTACTGAGTATTGCTGAGTGCTTGCTTGAAAATTTGTACTGAAGTAAGTATGATGTAAATTAGCTCATCCCTGGATATTTCTTATTTAAAATCTTAGTTTAAGTATCTTCGATTAATGCCAGTGGCTTATGATATACATTTACTAGGACTTTGACCTCCTTGTTTTGAACAAGGGGGTTCTAGCCCTAACCCGTTTGATGAGGCGAGATATCCTCGTGTTTACTGAAGGGGAGGACCTGCGATGATCCAACCACCATCAGGCTCACAGATAATTTATATTGTGATGCATGGTTATTTTGGGGCTGGTGACAGGAGGGAATTCCCTTATGTGGTGTGGACACTTTCCCGGATCCATGTGGACAAACACTGGCTTATTGCCAGGTCGGGTTCAGTCGATGAACACAACTACTGCATAAACTATCAAGGATCTCTAGACATTTTTAAAATGTTAAAGTGAAATATGATATTAACACATAATGACCATGTCATGTTTATATATATTATTGTAAATGACTTGTTTTTCAAATACAAATTTGAACTGTTCTTGATTGATTGCTAAAATGTCATTAACTGATCATCCTTATTTCGATTTGTATGCCAGAAATCCTGCCTTTTATGTATATTCATGCTATTGTTAATATTTTCTTTTCTGCGCAAAAGCTCTTTCAAATGATACTTAAGTGATATGTCCGTTTGCATCCAACTTGCACATGTTTAAAATGTGCTTGATACCTTTGTCAACCTTGTTTAGAAACAATCAAATGGACTTATGGCACGCCTATTTTTGATACAGCCCATTAATTTAGGCCAAAATAAACCCCTGTGTTTCCGATAACCGGGACCGACCTTATTTTTTTCATCGCCGACCCTAATTTGTTAAGGCATAAAGGTTAAAATTTCAAAACTATATATATCGTCGTTATTTTCGTTGTTTCTCTGTCTCGGATCCTATGCGATCCGGAGAATAAACTTTCATTCCTAATATGTACGACAGAGACGCTTTGTCAACAGCAAGACAAAATGGCGGTGTGAATACTGTCTATGGACGTCATATAATCTCCACAATTTGCGGGCATATATGCCTAAGATCTTTTCTCAACAGCATTGAACTTTTAAGCGGAGGTCGGCGAACATTTCACCCTGTCCGATATCTTCGATCAGCAGGACTTGGTGATGACATTTTAAGATGGTTTGAATCCTACTTTTCAGATAGAAAGCAACTGGTTGATGTCTCCAGTACACATTCTACTACTTCTACTATTACATGTGGAGTTCCACAGGGTTCCATAATAGGCCCTCTTTTATTTTTGATTTATGTTAACGATATGTCAGCCGTAGTTAAAAACAAGCTCTTGTTATACGCTGATGATTCTGGCATACTTGTTTCAGGTAAATGTAAGTTGTCTGTGGAAACATCATTAAAAGATGACCTGCATATTGTCAGTCAATGGTTGGTTGATAATTTGTCACTTCATTTAGGCAAAACTGAGTCAATTTTATTTGGGTCTAAACATAAAGTAAGATCAAACTCAACACTTGATAGTACATGTAATGGTACCACTATTGAACCAACTTCCGCTGTTAAATATCTTGGCGCAACTATTAATCAGGCTCTATCTTTTGATTCTATGGCTCGTTCTATATTAAAAAAGGCTAATGCAAGATTGAAATATCTATATCGAAAGAAAGGTTACCTTACAAAACATACCAAGAAACTCCTTGTCATGGCATTAATTCAATGTCATTTTGATTATGCCTGTTCTATGTGGTATCATGGTCTGACCAAGTTACTTAAAACCAAGCTCCAAACCACACAAAATAAAATTATGAGTTTTTTTTTGGATCTAGATGCAAGGTCTCACATTGGCCCAGAACACTTTAAATTACTCAACTGGTTACCTGTCAACAAACGTGTAGACCAGATTAGTTTGGGTCATGTCTTTAGAATAAAAAATGGCATAGCCCCGGAATACATGGGAGATAATTTTATCTCCCAAGATACTGTGCACACACACAGGACAAGGTTATGTCAGAAAGGGGCTTATGCTGTTCCAGAGGTCAAAGGTTTTGGGATAAAGTCCTTCTTCTTTTCTGTTATTTCCTTATGGAACAATTTGCCATCTTGTATCGCACAGACTTAGAAATTATCTATTTTTAAATTGCTAGTAAAGAATCTTTTTTTTTTTAGATAATTTGGCATAATCAGTTATGCTATTAAAAGGTTTTGTTTGTTTGTTTTCATTTATTTATTCAAAGATTTTCAGTAAAGGAACTATTTTAAATTTTTAACTCGCATTTTATAAGTACTACATACTGTCATATTCATACTATATTGTGATAATTATATTTAACTTTCTCAACTTATAACTTCATGTTACTAAATTATGTAAAGTGAATGTGATACAACTAAGGCAATATTTATTTAATGCATAAAGACTAACTTTTAATATATTTGTGCAATTTCGAATACAGCTATATTATTACTTAAATATGCAATGCCTCCCTATGCCAAGCCACCAAAACAAAGGACCACAATGGAAATAAGAGTTTTCTCTTTTTTTGTGTCATCCTTGGTTCGGTGTGCCTGTCATGGCTATTGAAAATACCATGTATGTATAATGTTATTTACTATGCATGTATGTGCATTCCTTACTGAAAAAAATCTATCTATCTATATATTTCTAATGATCACAGAAGACACATTTTGCTGCCGTTATCTTGCAACTTTCGGATATTGTTCGCGGTGTTATTTATCCATGTCCGAAATACACTTACTTCTTTCTAACGATTAGGCTTTTCGTGTATCATGCAGGCTAACTGCCAGGTTTCAATACACATTTCATTAATCGTTACCATAATTTATCCGCAATTTTCAGATTTATTTATTTCGCCTAATTAAAGTCCCATCAACTGAAATGTGACGATTGCATCTGAAGTGCTTATTATATTTTGAAAGTAAATATCAACAGATGAATTATGTGGCTTCTGTAAAGTTGTAGACAAAACGTTTCTTGAAAACACTATTTGCTACACCATAAAAGACCAAACCACAGCACTGTACTGAAATGGTCAAACAATGTTTTTTATAAGGGAAACATCCCAAAAATTATAAGGCAGGTTAGGTAGAAATTTTATTTAAAAAAAACACATTTACTTTATGTTGAGATTATGTTCTTGCAACAACACCATTTCATGCAAGAGTCACTTATATATTGTTGTTTTATGGAGCTATATTATGTTTTGAAGACATTGAAGTATAAACTCTGATCATTTTCAAGTTAGGTAATAATCTAATTTAAAAACTCGTCAAACAATCGAACACATAATTATGTTAATATATTAATTGAGCCCGAGTAACTGTTTACTAATTAATCCGAAACACTCTTGATAACGATAGAGTTCATTTGTTTACCGCCAACTCTTCTATAAATGGAATTTGTATGGTTAACATTTAATAAAGAAGAATGTTATCTTGTCAAGTACTCTTCATAACAATCAATAAAATATGTACCATAGGTGACCCTTCTGTAACTTGAAACTATATGGCATATATGCACTATCAAAGTAAAAGCTTGAATAACGTGAAATTTGATACTTCTAGCAATAAAAATATACAGAATGATCTGTTTGCTTCTCGAACTATGCTTATATCAATTAAACACGTTTGGCACATGTATGACGATCAAAGCATGAACCTTATTAGTTAGACCCTGGTTCTCATTATTTAAATATGTGTAAAATGATATATTGGTATTTAATTTAAATAACACTGATAGTGACACATCAAACCATAACGGTACTTGACCATGACATTTTTAGTATACGATACAAATACATTTACATTAATAAATCCTTTAAATAAATGAAATTAATAATTGAATGATAATTCAATACTATACAAATAGAGAGTAGAAACGGAGAGAAACGCAATAGTTGTTTGCGCAAGCACGATCAAGTTTGGGTTCAAGGAAGTATAGTGATTATTTATTTTTTACTGCAATAAAATTTTCTTCATAAGGTCATCCACATGATACAATTTGGTATTGTTTTTCTGTTCTTTTAACCAACGGTGTAGAATGTCATGAATACAATACAAAGGTTACTTATCGAAATGTCGTGACCGTCTGTGAAGAAGCTGATTAATGATAGTGGTGTTTGATACCTTTGTCATACCATCTATGACCGACGTCCAGCATATTCCGTTATAGGAATACCGGGTGCCTCATCCTTCATTTCCCCAAATAAGTTTTTTTTTTTATGATGCGAGTGGTTTTTGATATGATTGTTATTTAAAAATGTCTTTTTATTTCAACAAATCCTCATATACACCATATACGTTTGTTTGTATCACATAACAAAGACAGTCAGTGTCTGTAAAAAGGAAATTTACAATATCTCTATCATTTTTCGTTAAAGAGTAATTGTTATGAAAATCATACATAAGGTACTTACTGTACTTATATGGGGTAATCTCATATATTTCCTGTTGAAATTTTAGGTCGGCCATTTTTAAATTTCTTTACTTCCAATTATTGTAACGCAAATCACATTCATGTCCAGATATGGTTATTCGTAATCCATACCAATCCCGAAGAAAGATTCACTACTTGTTGTTGTTATTTTTTCTAATACTTTTTAACACAAAAAAACGTTCAGTAAGATAAAGAAAAAGCATTGCATTATCGTATGTAGTGAACATAATTATCAGTTACTTCCCCTTTCATGTAGTATACCATTAGTCCTCCATAATAACAGGTTAGTGTTTAATTCATAGAAATCAATGCCTTATTGTTCTTCTTGTGTCAATGTTTGTTCTGCCTTGATTTTCAGAAAAAAAAAACAAGTTAATAGCATTGAAATTTGGTAGGGTGCGAATATAAATGCAATGCTAGGACTCCGGAATGGATTAAGAGGAAAGCAATTTCAGCACACTTTAATTTTGCCAAAACACTTCAAGCAGTTCCATTAGACGTTGAATGAACCAGTCAGTTAAAGATATACTGATGAAATTCAACATGTAGGATCCGACAAGAAGTAAGTATACACATTAGTAACTACACTAATAACACTTGATCAGTCAAGCCGCACAATAGTAGAGTCTTCTCAGGTCTAATTCACAGTTTGCAAAGTCAAGGCTTTGTTTGTTATCAAGAATGGTTCAGGACAAATATTGACGTTATAGAAATAATTCAGAAAAATAAAACGTTCTTTGTGTAGTTGCATTTTGAAAAAAAAAAATAAACGTGCCTAAATGCACTTAAATGCTTATAGATTTTACATACACTTTATAAATAGAACGCTGTTGTTACTTGTCAAGGTGCCGATTAATTCTTGATTTGTGACATCCACATCACGATATACCGGTAAGTTTATTTCTCAGAACCCCTTATTATTAGTTACAATTTTTGAAATGACATTGACAAATGTATTAAGTGTTTATTATATTAATGTTTTAGATGATTTTAACATAACAACTGAGATATTTTGAGCACATGTTACACGAGGTATTGAGGTCGTTCCACCAATTATAAAATCTTAATAACATTAGACCAAAATTGAATTGAAATTGAATTAAATTGAATTGAATTGATCAAATGAAATGTTAAGCTTAAAACCCGTATTTGCATGTGCTCATTTTAGTACAATCTTTGTGCGCTAAAGCGATACTTTTTAAAACAATGAGTGGCACTTTCTTACTCAACGTGAGCTCTGCAATAATATCATTTTAAGCCATGTTACTGCATGATGTTCATTACAGAATTTTGGTAGGTCACACCAGATACTGACATAACAGTTTATTGTATAAAATGCATACACTATGTAAATATACGTTGTATCAGATTCCGCTTATCCTGTAAGTGATTGTCGAGTGTTGGGAAAATCTTAATCGATCACTGATTTCTTTTTTATGATCTCAGATATTTGATTGTGTCGGTTTTTGAACATGTTAAGTTTTTTACAGTGTTTTACAATGCAATAAATAAAATTTGCAACCTCTCGTGTGTATTGTAGAGAAAATAACTCTAAATGATGAGTGAGAAATTGGTGAAAAACGTAGGGGAAGCAATAATTGATCTTATAAATCTTGTTCGACATGCAGATGAAACTAAATTATTAAGCAAAACCAATAATATTCAGCACTGACAATATATATGCAAAAAGCTACAAAAACATGCTCAGTAGCAAACAGTTTAAATATAAACCCGGTTTAGTGGCAATGGGTAAACGCCAAAGACATAGAACACAAATTCACAAACAAGAAACATAGAACAGCACAAAACTCTACAAACAGCACAGTGCATACATACTATATATATAAATAATTGGTATCAAGAATTAAAAAAAAGCATCTAATTTAAAATACATATTCATGTAACAACACTTAGTAAACATGCACACTTTATATGTTGTTTGGCTGTATGTTTAAATATTGATACGCAAAAATACAGAAACAATATGCTTAAATATAAGGCTGACCGACACGTAATAATCTTATAATATAGTTGGACAATAATTAATTTGTGAATGTCAGCTAACAGAGTTCATGCTAATTCAGTCGAGTATTACAACAAATAAAAACAATTGTTTTATACCATATAAGAATTCACTTGTCAAGTATGATTCACTAGAATTACACATACAATGAACTATAAACGAACACAAGAAAACAAATGCTAGTTTATATAAAACAATTGCCGAATAAGATCAACAAATAAAGCTAGCAATACGTCAATTCGGAACAAAAATAGTGATTCAGATTTGTTCAAGATACTTTTCCTGCAATGCATGTGTTTTTATGATAAAGGATTATCGTTATTCAAAGTATTTTATAATTCGAAATACTTTTTTCAAATAAAAAACACGTATTCGATTTACATATATTATAACTTGCTTCGGCTTTAAATATTTAAATGATGAAACACATTATGAAATAGCAGTACATACACTGACAATGTAAATAATGTTGATCGACCTTTTGAATGACGGCAAACAAATAAGTGTTATAGTTTAACTTGTTCCCGTGTATTGGGCAAGAAAGAAAATTTTGATTTTCCTTTGCTTTCTGTCCTTTTATATTGTAAATATTAATTATTTCTGTTCTTGCAATTCAAATACCAGATAAACAATAAGTCGGAATAAAAGACGATACGCCATTTAAGCATTCACAATATTTGTCAGAGATACTAGTTTTGAGTATATCAACGGTGATTCAATTAACTCGTACAAATAGGAAAAAATAAAAGACCATACTCAGTTGTTTACGTTCATTTTAAACGTATTGGCACTGCGACGGAAGCCGCGTTGGAGTTTATTCCAACAATATCTATCTAATATCTAGTGGATCCAATAATTGCCACCCACCGTCTACTGAAGTAAACCCAAGTGTCCGATGAATTAAAAAAAATGCAAAACTATAACAAAAATCACAGAACAAAATGAATAATAAGCTTAATTGACGATGGTAGAAATCATAATATATTCTTTTAAAAAGCTAATGCTCATAAATAAATTTCTTTATATAAAGAAGCATGATATTTCTGCTATATCTAAATAGAAATCTAAACTGAATAATCCAAATATATGAACTCTACACAATAATAAAATTCAAATATTTCATATATGCGTCACCATAAATTTAAGAAACATATTTGTTTTGGGATACTTGAATTCAGCATCAAACCCTATTATTTATATGTGACGTGCTATATATTTCTATTTTATAGGGATTAACGCTGAATTTAAATATAAAAAAATATATAATAAATTCACCAAAGACTTAGCTCGTCATGTATCTTGCATGTTTCATTTAACTTGGATCCTAAACGAACAAAAAGCTTTTTATCAAGTTGTTCGCCACCATTGGTTGCGTTCTCAAAACACATCAATTATACCTGTAGTTTTATGATGTATATGCACCAATAGCCAACTGTCATGAAATATTCACAAGAAAGAAAGTAGGAATCGACAAACAGGTAAAATACTACTCAATGTCTACGTAGCATTTCGCCTATAGACATAGCGTAAATTGTTACAGAAGATCGAAGTAGATATATTCACTTGCAATACAAACCTGCAAAACCTTTTCAAATTAAACAAAACACGCCAGTTCATCGAATTGAAGTCTTAAACAAATCCACCGATGTGCGATCCATGTAGTTTAAGAAAAGACAGTATAATATTTGTCTTTCTGTTTGGGACGCCAGAAAACGCGAAAAAAACTCAGACACTCACCGAAAATGAGTCAATGCTGAATTAAGATAAGACATTGTGCAAGGAAAGTGGATGACTCATACCATAATTTATCATACAAAGGTGGTTTATGTATGTGGCGGATAACAGAACATTTTTTAGCTGAACACATTTTTATAATTAAAGTTGAAAGCGATGTGAAATAAAATTAATAAACACACCAAATTTCATAAGTTATGTGCCTAAACGACCAAGACACATGATTATAAAATGCGCAAACGATGGAAAGAATTTAACTTGTTTTCGAATAAATGAAAAAAACAACAATACATGTGTGTTATAGGATATCTATATGAAAAAACTACGGACAAACGGCACTCATTCAATGTAAATATGTGATGGTTTTCATTTAAATAGACAGTAACAGTTCATAACTGTTTATATGATTTTCAGTATCATTCTTTGTATAACGTTATTTTGCAGGGTATAGTTTGCAAAATGACGGCATTTGTCTAGTTCAAAAAATGATGTTCCGAAATGTTTATGAAGAAAATTATTCATTTACACATATCATAAAAAAATATTCTACAAAACAATATGGGGTGAACAATAGATTTAGATGTCTACCATATAAGTTCCCGATCATATTTCATTGCATATAATCATTTATATTTCATAATTTATTGGATTGACAAATGTGACCAGTCACGGGATTTTTGGCCCGAAACCACTTTTTGGTCGAAAATGAGATATGAGTAATTTCTGGCTGTACTATTCTTTAGGGAAAAAAATACTGAAAAGAAAATTCAAAAATTCCTATTTTTAACGAAATTATGACAAAAACTAGCTGGAAATTCGGTGAAGTTCAAGAATTTATTGAAACATTTGTATTCACAGATGCAATAAATATTCATTACTACAATATACACAATTCCCACATTATAACGACAGCACTATATTATCAAAACCATTCTCAATTATTATTGAGAAAACAAATGAAAATTTACCTCAAATGTAATTTTTTGTACAGTCATTCATTGCTCATAAAACATGAAATGGTAGTATATATATATACTCTTAATTTAATAAACATAACAATCCTACACAATTTACACAATTGTAAATTTAGATCAGTTAATAAATGGGCACATTTACATTTTACAAAAATGAAAACAATTTATTTAACATACTAACTACTAAGCATGTACACGTCATTATGTAGTTTCAAGGGGTATGCAATTGGTCACATAGTACATGAAAAATTATATTTTCGATGCTTATTCCTAGGTAAAAGTTCAAGCTGAAAATGTTTATAGGGTTCAGGAAGGTTTTAATAATAAAGACATTGAAGAAAAACAGAAAACTTGCTAAGGTACATTTTATCAGGCTGTGAAGTAACTAATATTGACAAACAATATTATAAATGTCTTCAATTCAAGCATTTATAGGCTTCAACTGCCAGATTATTTTAAGTTTGTATTAATAATAATCATATAGTGGTCTCCATTATGGCAGAGGGGCTCTACCAACAAAAGACAGGGTGTAGCATCCTTCTATCACTCATTTGCTAAAACCACAGTTTTTCACTCAAAATCACTGGTAGCTTCATTTCACATGAACATGTTTCTATTGAATAAATAATTGTCAATAGAAAATTGATACACGTTTTCATCAGCTCAGTAACGGGCTCATTCTCAAATCTTATATTTAGTTTATAAAGATCACATATCAGTATATTAGTTTTTCACTTATTTAAGGGCTCAGAGCCTTTTTGCATTAAGTCCTTTTAGTTGGATGCGTTCAGGGTACTCTCCATGGAAAATCCATTGTTGTGGGCTTGTCAATTTTAACTTCAATCTCACTGTCCTTGGCATGCTCTCTCATGAATTCACTCACTTGGTTGTCAGCTGAAGTTCTGCAAAATAATGTTCATATATGTACATTACTTAGTGTTTGGAATAAACTATGCAAATTAACTTGAACATCAAAACTCACATCTGAATAAAATGGACAAAATATTTAAAATTGATTTTGACTTCTGTTCATAGATATACATACACAGGCAGTGATACTGTCTATAATACTTTTGTTATACCTGAAGTGATGATATTTCCTCAAGTTTGGAATGGACTTCAGGGGTCACTTGGTGTACTCCAACCAGTCAAAGAATATAACCAGTTTGCCTAGGTCATCAATCCACAAAGGATGTGTGCTGCCTCCATTTGGTCTAAATAAATAAACATGTTGTTTATATTATGATATAATGTTTTAACACAAGCTTATTTTTACATAATAAGGTATTATAACCAACTTCAGTGTTTAAATAAAGTACCAAACGTCAATATTGGTATGTACACAAAATCCTTTAATTTGGCTTTAAATCACGTTTAAAGCACCAAAATTAAAAACAAAACAAAAACAACAATATTCTTACAACTTACCTTCCACAGACCAAATCTCACACAGGACTGAACTTTATGCCACCTGCTTCCATTTAAGTAAATGCTGTTTCCCTCCCTTCAGAATACATCAGACCCTTAAACATAGAATAACATACAATTATTGAACTGATTGCCTTCAATCCATGACATTTAGAGAAGTAAGAGAACAGATTTAAGCCCAACTATTTTTATAAGACTAATGAATATTTTGAGATTTCTGATTACTTGTATTGAAAAAATAATAAATGTTACATTGTTTTGTTATTCCAATGTTTTCATGTGTCAATATGCAGTGCATAAGTGATGTACTTCAACACTGCTTTTGTCAATCATACCCAATGACTGCATTGGTTTTATTCCACCCAACACAGTTGTCAATGTGCAGGTATGCAGAGTCTTCTCTATATGGATGATGTTGAAAATGAGGTACCACACCATTGGCCACATAACAGCTAAACCCTTATCACTGAGATATCTGTGAACCTGAAAAAAACCACTTTGAAATAGAAAAGATTTGCTCTGCGGCGCTCTTGTTTAAATATTTTATATCACCTTTATTCAAAGTTCTTACTTGAACATAAAATTAAAGTGTAAATAAATATATATATATGTTCAAGTAAGAACTTTGAATAAAGGTGATATAAAATATTTAAACAAGAGCGCCGCAGAGCAAATGTGAGCGCTTCTGTTTTTTCAGTGAATTTACAAAATATATAGGTTTCCATTTCAAAGCAGGGCACTCTTGCTGTGCCTAGTATGGGTAGAAGACCTGCTCGGCATAGTCAATGCTGTAATGGATTGTTGTTCTATGTACAGCAGGTGCTTGACCTGAAATTCACATTTGATCATAATATTCTAAAAATATGTATTTACAGAAATGCATATCTTTAACTGTTTATAGTTGAGGTGATGCCCCGGCAGATCAACATGTACACAATATTGCATGCCAAAGAAATTTCCTGTTAGTCTGAATGTCATGCATACTCAAAAAGCAGCTTGCAGCTACAGTCATTAATATGGTCCTGGCTTTTAGAGTATTGTGCTCTAATTCTATATAAACATTTCCCCCATCTGCATTAGTCTATTATTTTCATAATCATCATGATCATCTTCATCATAACAGAAATTCATTTCAATGTACCTGAACCTCATGAGATGGTATGTTATACACATAAATCAACATTGCAATTTTTTTTTTATCTACAACTTTAAATTCATCAACATAGCTAAAAAGACAGTTAAACTGCAACTCAAAATTAATTCGTAAAATCCATCAATAATTGTATTGATAGTTGGCCGCGGTAAGATGATGAAAAATTGATTATGTCCTTTTTCAGTCATCATAAGTATGCAAAAACAGAATATCTACTGGATTTTGATCTGTTTACATTTTCAATGTCAGACTGTCAAATTTCACTTCAGCTTTCTTTTCCTGCTATCAATTTCCATCCATTTGACCGAATTTAGAATATATTCCATTACAATAAAGATATACACATTTGTAAAATTATATGCTTAAACAATGAAATAATTCTACTTACCAACAAATTCCTAATTTGATGTCAATGCCTTTGGTTCAGCTTGACCTACATGCTCAAATTTGGGTTAAAAAATAGCTCATGACAACTACGGGAGATAACACCAAAAGTAATAAACAATACGAAAGAAGTGGTTAAAAACACTATTTCTATAAACATTACATTTTAAAGAATATATTTGACTGAACAATCTAGGGTGACAAATTGTTTAATGGTTGTTTTTACGATAAAAACTTCATTACTTTCTTATTTTTTACGCTTCAACTTTGCGCACGTCTTTCTCGAAATCGAGGCTATCGGTTTCGGGCCAAAAGTCTCAAGACGCATCACAAATGTTACATGTTTTTCACGAAAATTGTGTTGGTTGCTTTCAAAGCACTTTACTATAAAATTGGTTTCGAACCTGGGACATAGGCTGACCTAAATAAAGGAATAGCTTGTACAACACTGAGAACGGGAGAATATATTCAGATCTCTAACACTTGCAACCTTATGACATCCGGTTACTGTTTTATCAAGAAGAATTTTAGTATCGCCAATCTGTATGGATTACAAGCCACAAACATGTTGGTCATAAAATCTTTCAGTCCATAATGACAATGATTTTAATTGACCAACATGGTTATTTGATTGCTCGCAACAAATAAAACTTTTGTTTAGTCCATTATTATGTTAAGACTAGGATATTTGTATATTGTATTATATTATGATTGTGTATTTAGTTTGTTTGCTGCATTATAACACTTCAAGTTTGATTAAAGCATAAGACAGAACAATTGCTAAAAGTACAATTTGTGTCCCGATATGTGAACTGAAGACAACAATATCGATCACATATTACCGTAAGTTTTAAAGAACAGAAAATCCATATTGAATATAAAGTTTTAAAACACTTTAGAATCAAACCTCAAATATGTATACACACAATATCAATTGTTGACTATAAATTGGATTTCAAAACAAAATGTTCGGTTGTATCATTTTAGTACAATACATGTGTCTTAAAAAACCGATAACTGATACTATATAGAAATATTGTTGGGTAAACGGATCTCCGCCCCGTAGGTATGTATTTATAATTTACGGATTTAGTAGGTGGCGCGATATTGGATATACGGGGCAAAGGAAATATATCGGGTGAGAGAGAATCTCGAATCAAAATATAGCTTTCTACTCCCAAAGCATGCTCATTTCTTGCCCCGTAACTTATAAAATGCTTCAATGACGTTGCGTCATTCATCTTGGAGGCAGAATATCATACACTATGATTGGATTACTCATGCATTAAAAGCATTGGTCGTCAAATGCCACTTTCGCTTCATTTTACTCGAATCCTAATCGCACAAAACGCTTTTATCATATTGTTCGCAATATTTAGTTGCAAACTAATGACACATCAATTAAACATACACATACTTACTTGCAGCCCCCTAACAAGAGAGTAGTATTTTAATAATTAAAGGCTACCGCTAAGGACGGTTGTATAACCAATACTATCATGATTGTTTTATGTATAATTTCAGCGCAGAGTGACGTGAAAGCCATGGTTCCTATTACTCATCTTTGTAATAGAACAATTGTCCATGACGTCAGACGGTTGGACGTCATTTTTCCTATGACGGTTAATTTTTGTCAAATTCTCTCTTGGTAACAACATGGTGTATATTTACAAACCGCAAACCGCCATGACAAATATACATCATATGGAAAACAGTAGGAAACCCCCAAACAAAACAGATCTTTGCAACGAACTTCTAAATAATTTCAATGAAAACTTTAACCAACGTAACCTGTGTCTTTATTGGATACATGAAGTAAACACTTATCAGATTTAGTTGTTGTTCACTTAGTCGCAGTTCATTCCATGCATCACCCTTGCATCGGTGAAACTAGTGTGAACGATATCATTTCAGTAAACACTGTATGATAATTGTCGTTCCTATTAAGAATGTCAGAAAATGAAATAATTCGGACACCATTGAAACGATAACAATGATGAATACAGATATTGTAAAAGAAAAAGATGATGACTCTTAACATAACATATTTACATTCACACTTCATTCCTTAACGATGGTTGTTGTTTATCAATTGCACTTTATTTCTGTTTAAAGTGCAATGGCATTTCCCATCGATATCGCGTGCGTTTGTTCGATACTTCTGTCCTGTCATTGGGCGCAATAACACCAAGGGGCGGGGCATATTTACTACGGAACTATTTTTTTAATGACATCGTAGTACAATTATTGGCAATATGCAAAACGTTTGTGTTTAAAAATGCTGTTAAATGTCACAAAAATGCAAAAAACAGTTAGTTAAAAATAACCTCTATAACGGGTGCTTGTATGACGTCATGAGTGATGTCATTGAAAAAGTTTTACATTAAGCTCGATTCGGGCCGCAACATAACTCGGCAGCTGCATTTTGTTTCGACGCCATTTTTTGCAGTGTTCATTCGTTTTGAAAGTGGTTTTTTTTTCGAAAATTGACTGGATTACTGGGATTATTTACACACAATACCTATTGGGTAATCAATTAATTAACCATTCAGTCCTACTTTAACCATTATTTGTTTTGATAACTAATTTAAGCCTGAACATTTTGTAAACATGTTCTTGATAAAATGTACAGCATCTTCAGCATCAGAGAAAAAATATTTGAAATTTCTTTGTTCATTGCATACGACATAATGGAATCATGTCCATATAAGTCGTATGTTCCGAATAAAATCGACAGAAATAACTAAAAGTTCGGAGGAGTTAGTCGTTTTAGACATAATTTAGTGCTTTTAATAGTCAAAACAACTTCATAAAAAAACTATTTGGTAAACACATCAGCTTGCCAGGAAAAAAAACTCAGCAGAAAATATTTATATAGTTATATGACTTTTGTGGTTTATTTCCTGTTTTGGTATTTGTATGCAGCTACATTATATATTCTAAAAAATGTTTTTGTGCAAAAGTTTGCATCGTTGACCAACTTTCGGTCAGAAACCAGGTCTCTCAGCCTTCATTGTTATTATGCGGGCCCTGAAAGCGCATATGTAAAACAAAAAAAGAGCATTACCGGCACGTGAATTTACTGAATAATGCACGTTTTCTACTGATAACGCCCGGGTTTTTGCGTTTTAATACACCACGATAACGGACCGAAAACACACATTGTATGCAATAATACGTATTCATAATATTCTTGACCTTGAAAAGATAGAAAATAAACATATAAATAAGGAACTATTTTATCTGTGCATTCATTGTCGTATAAAATTAGGTTACGATAGCTGTTCTAATTTACCCACCGTTGAGAACAACGAGAGAAAGAAAAGAGAAAATGCTCTTGAATAATCAATTAATTTTAGCAGAAATGTAGATTTAAATGAATGTAAATAAAAGATTTAAAATTCGACATGTTGCATTTTATTGGGGTATCCTTAAATAACATACAAAGGTATTCTAGGTGTGCTGTGGATAACAGAACTCTGTGTACGAACAACATTTATAGTTTAAATAGACTGCTACGTGCTATGGAATTGACTACATACCAACTGTCAAAAGTTTTGTGTCTAATGACCAAATAACACATGTATAATAAACAGAACAAATAGACAGGATGTGTCACATGTTTCGGAGAGTGATTTTGGAATAAAGATTTTTTTTATCATAACAATTAAATGAGCCAAACGTCATCTATTTGAATGTTTAAATGTGATGTGTGTATCGGAAAAATGATTTATAACTATTTAAATGTGCTTCCGTTTTTCAATTGATTCATGATTTTTTTGAACAAATAAGCCGTTAATGTATGCCTTTGTTATTTTTTTTTAATTTACAGACATCTTAAACGTTATCATTTAAACTCACATTTAGATTTAAAAACATCTAACCTATATATTTTTAGATATTTCTTTGTATACTTCGTTAAGAACAAGTTGTTGAATACTTACTATGCACGTCAATTGAGAATTTGTTTTAAACATGGGAAACGCTAAACTATTAGATGTATAATTTGTACAACACAAAGGCAAGGATAATGAAGCAGAAGCGGTTGACGGCATATCTCCTAAAATCAGCTAGAAGAGTAAGATATTAACATTTTAGAGAATTTCCTTGCACAATGATTGTATTTGATGCTATAATAGGAATGTTTGTGTCTCGTCCATATATTCACATTTGATTATATTGTCACCAAATGACATCAGCTTTCATTTTACCTGGATCCTACACGCAAAACCGGACGCAGTTAAACATACACAAACTTACTAGTAAACGTGTTATCCCATTTAGAAGAGAGTACTATTTTGTTTGTTTAATGATTTCATCTTAGAACTATAGTCGCTGCATCCAATAAAATCACAATTTGATTTATTTATGCTTTACTATTCTTCTTTACACAGCTCAAAGTGACATGAAAACCATGGCTCCTAATCGTCATCATTATAAACGTTCATAGGCAATATTCAAACGTCACAGTGCGTTATGTTTATTTTCCGACATCTGCGTTTGGCATCGTTGTTTGTTCTTTCCCATAAACAGCATGATGAATCGCCAACCGTCATACAATATCCAACTTCAATGAAAGAAAGGAGATATCGGCTGAATTCAAAATGATACTACTTATACAATTCGTATTGATAAAATGATGGTGAAATCTACGACGCATTTCTACTCCAAGACAAAGCGTAGGGTGTATGCTCAGCAATGAAATATTCAAATGTGATTCAATGACAAAAAAAATAAATTCAAAGTTAAAAAAATGAATAAAAACAAGTTCTAATAAAAATCACCGAAATTATTAAACCAAAATTCCCTGCTTCTGTTTGACACGATATAAAATAAAAATTATAGATCAGTCTGCATCAAGGAAAGAGTTATCATTCTTAGTTGTTGTTCATCCTTCCATCAGGGTAACTAAAGCGAAACATATTTCAACGGAAATCGCCTAAAAATAATGTCATCATTGTATGATGCCAGGGAGTAAAAATACACAAACACTTATTGAGCATGTTGATTAAAGACACCTTAAGAGGAAATGTGGCTCTTACCATATTCTAGCATTGAAAAGTGCGACATGAGTAAAGCCATAATGAAATCAACAAGTGGAATAAAAATTACCATTCTTAATATTGAAGACAGAATTGTTGCTTTTAAACAAAACTGCAGTGTACATCATTCAAATAGATCATATTATGTATACTCAAATGAATCGTTATACTGTTCATCGTTGGCAAATTCAAATCGATGATATCTCTGACATATTTTCTCTATGTTCAAATCTTGAATAGTCCTGCCTTTAAACTTTCCGTCTAATTAGTATTTGTAGTGCAATAACAGAAAGGATAAAATTTACAATACATTTGAAACTAGTTAACGATAATTGAAAAATTGGCCTTGTACTGTCATGAAAAAAGAGGGGAACAAGTTAAACTGTAACCTAGCATTATAAGACAAATGATATAAGAACAATTACAATGCGGAAGCGTGATATAAAAAAAAGATATGTGTCCATTTGGATAAAATTTTAAAAAAAAATCTCTTTTTTATTCTTACGATGTTTTAAATTGACGATTTCGTAAAGGAACGAACAACATCTTTTGTGTTAAATATAGACTGAGATTAATTGCGAGGTTGCTGGTTTCGCTGTTGTTTTTCTTGTTAAAAACTCTTGCTTCAGGCAAGAATAAATGAACAATGATCACTGTATACATACAATATAAACATAACTATATGCATCCGATTAAAATAACTGCACACGTTTTGTCAATAGAAAAACTCGTTAAAGACAATTAATTCCCTGTGAAATAAGTGCGAAAAGCTAGCATTGATGAACATCCTCGGCTATACGTAACGGTTTCCATAAACAAAAGTGATTAGTGTACACCGATCTATAAATCCCCTGCAAGGTGAATAGACACGCACATCTACCTTTCAAATCAAGTAGGGATCATCCTTTTCAATACCTGAAAATATAAGTTGGTAGAAATGTGATTCATCTTCATACATCATACATCCGGTATGATCGTGTTTTCGTTGTTTCCGTACGCGTTAATCATTCTATCATAGCGGTAATCAGAAAAGGGGATCTGACCAATAAGTAGCCTGTTGATGATTAACAATGATATATCAATATAAACACTATACTCATGTTGAATGAATGGTAAGGTTAAAAGAATTGTTCAAAACAGTCACTATTCTCAACCATTGATTAGAACTAATGAACCTATGTAACAAAACACAGTGATTTCATTGTATTTCGAAACGAACAATAATAAAAATAATTACATTTCTACATGTTTTCTAGTTCGGTATGATTTTTTGCTGTGCTGTGTTATCAGCTTGAGTGATTTAACATAAATCAAGTGTCCCAAATTTAACTTATCATTTAATTGTTCATTTGTGTTGCTCTTTTGTCTTAAGATACATATTGTGTGGCTTTTATATATTTAAGGATATATTTTCTCATTTTACGCGCTTCAATAAAGACCTTTGTAATCGAAATAACGAAATAATAGTCTGCCAGAATTTGCAACCCATCGCTTACCACAAGCATTGAGTTTTGCGGTGGTTTAAACATAGGTCAGCGGAATGTTATCTGTATAAACCTCGAACGGAATACCATACGTGTAATCATGAAACTTGTAAGTGATGGCCCACTTTAGAGCCAAGAATTCAAGATTAGTTGAATGGTAATTCCGCTTGGAGTGTTTTTGACTACGGCTTGCGAATACCACAACTATCATATGCCTGATAAAGAACAGCACCTAAGCGACTTGGTGAAGTGTCTGTGTGAAGCAAGAAAGGCTTACTGTAGTCCGCATATGCCAAGGCTGGAACACAGAACAGCTTTTCAACGACATTATCGAGCGCTGTTTGTTGAGCAGCTTCCCAGCTGAAGACGGGTTTCCTCGACTTCTGCGATTTGCCAAAGTTTCAAACTAAGGGATTGTTTAACGGTCGAACTATTGATGCAAAATTTTCAATAGACCAGAGAAATCTTCGTACCTGCTTAATGGTCTTTGGGATTGGTCTGTTCCTTACAGCTTCCGTTTTGGAAGAGTCCGCATGGCAGAGGTAGGTCACTTCCTTCTGCGGGAATTCACACTTTGATGCCTTCAGCTTGAGGTTACAGGACTTCAACTGGTGAAAGACTGTTTCAAGTCGCTCTAGGTGCAGATCAAAAATAGAGGCAAATATGACTACATCATCAAGTATGTCATGCATTCCTTGAGGTTCATCGCACCCATGGAAACAATTATTGGAAGGTTGCTGGTGCATTGCAAAAGCAAAAAGGCATAACATTCACTTCAAAGAATCCCAAATTTCCGACCTGGAAGGCTGTTTCCTCCTTGTCAGCATCTAACATTTCAACCTGTCAGTAACATACTTTAAGGTATTAGCCATATAATACAACTCGGGAAACATCGGGTAACATCGACATATATCGCCACTCGCCGTAACAGATCGCGACGAACATCGGGCGTATTCGGCCTGTACCGGATGTTGCTATTTTTAGAAACAGAAGGTATTTCCCGGCTATTCATAGGTCAATAATGGAATTTCTACATCGTAGGATTTGGAAACATTGTGATGTTTTTCTCATGGATATACGTTTAAAATAAATAAACACTAAAAGTACACACTGACAGTTGATTACGATACATCTAACAATTTGAGTCATTACAGTAAAACATGGATTATAAGTGAAATATGCGCGTAAGAGATGATTTTCTCTCGAAAAAACGAACTGTCAACAATCGGCATGGAACTGGGATATTCAGATATTCGTATCAAAAGGCTCTGAATGTAAGTATCCTTGATCAGTTTTGTACGTTGATGTGTTCAAAAACGTTTTTTTTTAATTTATCTTTGGAATTCTTAAATCATTTTTATTAGCTAAATGTTTAGACAGCATGTTCATATTTTACATGTACTTATGTACATGTTACATATTTTTATATGTACTTATGTACATAACTTATGTTTAAGATATGATATGAGTATGTAATCTTTTAATTGATTGTTTTATCTTAGAAAAATATTAGACTTAAAATTTTGTTTTAAAATGATGTGTTTTGGTACGTGACCTATTTCTAACATACCATAATACATGTACATACCCGTTATTTGTTCACAAAATGCATATTTTCAAAATTAACCTGTGAAAAAACGTTGTATGTGGTTTTGGGCTTGAAGCCGCATCTGCTAGGACACTATTGACATTCATTGGCTTGGTGTAGGTCTCGTTAAAACCCCATACTGTTGTGAATCATTATCAACCATATGCACAACAACTACACATTTGTGCCTACCAACCCTTACTCTTGGCTAAAACAGATATTAGTGCAGAATGTATAATACTTGTGCATTTGTATTTTACGGTGGTAGTTTCTGCTGGTTGATAATAAGAAGTCTAATTTCTTTCAGGCAGGAAAATGACTGAATATTACTTAGTCAACAACACTGGGTTATGCAGAATTCCGGCCTGCATTAAATACCATGTTGGATCTTTGAGAGCGGATTTGACAGCCATGTCCATCCACAAGGCAGTCGCATCTGATCGAGATGATGTGAGTATTTCATATAAAACATATTTGACTTGGGTTTTGTTTTTATAAACACACTGTATTCAATAATCAAGTGGTGGTGGTGGTGGTTGTGATGGTGGTCAAGTGGTGGTGGTGGTGGTGGTGGTGGTGGTCTTGATGATGATGATGATGATGATGAATATGATGATGATGATGATGAATTTTATTGATAAATTTAATAATTTTCTTTATATATAATATTATACATGTATGTATCAGCTTGTTGTTGTTTTTTTTTCAAAATAATGTCGAGAAATATTAAACTGTTTATATTTTATTTTGTATATGTATGGCAGTATAATTATCTATACTAATTAGTAAGAAAGGCTTTAAAGTACAACTTGTTTCCTTTACAGCACTAAACATTCTTGATGGGTAACGTACCTGAAGCTGCATGAAAACCAAATCAGCATTGACTCAGCATTGAGTAGTTATCATCTGTGCACACACTACAATTACAAAGCATGGGAACAGGCCAAACGTCAAATGTTGAAGAGTGAAGAATTATTGTGAAAAAAAACTAAATGTTAGAATACCAATGACAAAATAAAACAGATAGACATCAAATTACCCACAGAGACTGTTTACATGTTATAATATTAAAAAAACAACAACATTAGTTGAAAACTTTCACTCTGATATTTTTGGAGGGGCGAGCCCACTTAGTGTTCTTGTTTCTTCACATATTTTAGTTTAAAAGTACACTCATTTGTTTTAAACTCTGTATTCTGAGTTAGTATCATAAGTAAAATTCATTTATTTGAAAGAGTACATTTTATGAATAAGTCCAATTAAGCTTTATAAATTTTTACAAGAAAAAGGTTGATGTTTAAGCATTTTATTAGCTATAAAAATGTATGGTAACATGACATTACGTATATTTTCTTCAAAACTGGACGGTAAACTATCATAAATTGTCTTTTAAATTGTTCAATAGACATCATAGGTAATATCTAAAATGATTTCAGCAGCTTGCCTTATAGTCAACTATTTTTTATGAATTTTATAAAACTGCTATATATTTTCAAACATCGAAAAACTGCTCTTTTCCGAAGAATCATAAGATCAATCAAAATGATCTTTTTCCATGTGTATCAATAATGTGTTCGTTTGAACTTTAGTTTTCTGTTAACTGAAGTTTATTTTACCAGAAACTGTTGTGTTTATTTCATAATCTCTGATAATGCGAAAAAAAATCAAATATAGACAAAATATTTACTCGTCGCTTTTTGTAGCCCTTGGAGTTTGGGGGTGGGTGTAATGAAACATAAATAACTTTTTTAATTCACGGTAAAAAATCTTCAAAATTTAAATAAAAGTCCCATAGTGTACCGTGAACATAACTATGTTGTCGGTTAAAGCTTTCAAAAAAGTGTGTATGACGCGGCTAATACCTTAAGTACAACTTTGTGAAATATTTAAGGACTGCGAGAAAACGATGAGTGGAGTTTATACGAGGGAGGTGATATGCATGTTTTTTTCGAGAATTAGGTTTCTGATTGTCAATACAGAAGCGAATCCTTCTATCCTTCTTCCGTACAAATACGACGTTAGGGCTAAATGGACTGTTGGATGGTCTACTCCCATAGAAAGCATTTCCTAAAGGTGCTCCCGAACTCAATTTAAAGCGAATAACTGAAACACTTATGACCACAATCCATTTAACATATCATTAATTTACACTTTCTAACACGTTGACTTAAGATCTTTCGGGGTCTGCTGACATAATACAAATAATATGAAGATAAACAATTATCATTAAACATGTATGATATTATTATCATGCGATGACCCACGACCCGAACATTTCCGATGATGTTGCGTTCATCGGATGATAATCGCAATCGCCGGAAGGCAATTCATTAAACGAGTGGAAGTTGAGGTGTCATATTAAGCAAGTTTCTTAAGTCATTAAAGTATGTGTTTTCTGTTCTTAATGAGATTCACATTATTTATGTAAACAATAAGCGTTTTCAAATGATAGTAAAATCATATGGCATATATCCAAATTTCACACGTGGTAAGCTTTGATCTTGACGTAGACAAATTCACATTTTCACATCATTTTATTTAAACTTCTATTTTGATATTATCCAAGTCACAAACAATTACCTATTATCTGACAGTTATCATTTTTTTGTACGATTCATATATGTTTTGCTCTTAAATATGTCCCTTTAATTTATAATCAAATCTTCTAATTTACCTTATTATCATTCATGAACTATCTTATAATAGACATACTAATATTGTTAACACAAACATAAAAAATACCCTTTTCGAATTATATTTCGGTTTTGAAATTATTTTCACGTTTCTGTGTGCTGCTATAAATAATTGATCTCTCATCGACTGTCATGTTTCGTGTTTCTACACAACTTGTGTGTGTTATACTGTACAACTAATGTGTTAAATTTTAATCCTAATACGAATTATATTGATGTTTGTTGAAAACTTTCAACATTGTTCGCACAACAATCAAGACCTTTGTTGTTTTGTCTTTCAAACTTGAGGCTTAACACACCACGAGCGCCAAATATTTTATTAAATGCTATCATAAATATAATTGTGTGGTATGTTTTGAATTTTGTATTTTTTCCACCCTTACTGATGCTATAAAGACTTTTTTATCGTTCTATTCATCAAATTTTCACATTGTGTTCACCAAATTAAAAATAGGTGTTAACCTTTGGGACATTTATTTATGTTTGTTACAATTTTTGAGCTTGACCGTTTTCTTCAACAGCACATATTTTTACTTTGTTCTTGACTAAATACTTTAGTTAATATTTTGTACCTTTTTCATTTGTTTCTAAGTTGTCATTTTACAATAAACATCTTTGATGTTTTATCATCGAATCTTAAGGGTTAGACATTGATTGATCAATTTATTTACTGTAAATGTATGAAATGATCGTCCTGACCTCAATACAAAAACAAATCTCTCTTTGTAACATTTGTTATAATTGCCACACTTTTCGGGCCGCAAGGGTTCCCCTTACCCCTAAATTTAACCCTTAAAAGGTCGTTAACTTAAAATACCTGCTTGGACAGGAAATCGTAAAATAATGTATGCCTTGTTATTTTAGTTGGTGCTTTTAAAAAACATGGTGTATGCCAATTTAACTTACAACACACGTGACGACTTATGTTTTTGAATTGGAAACAAAACTTATCATGTTTCCGAAATTGTTGGATTTTGTTATTTTACAAACGATTTGAGGCAAATAATTATTCTTAACATTCTTTAAAATTTAATACTGACCTATAAACGAAGTTTTGTAGAATTTTAACTCTGATTGCTCAATTAACTAATTTAAAGAGTTTTAATTTTTATATTTCCATAGATATGGCATATATCAAATTTATGTGGCATAATTTGGTATATATAGTTAGCCGGCACATCTGAAACCTTACAATATTTATGCGATAAACTACAGAAACAAATACCTTAAATAACGTGAATACTATTAACAGACGTCTGCATGTCGGTATCTTTTACTGTAAAATACCCCTTCTTTCAGACACAAAGTCTCCAAAACAATCTGGTATTTCGGGATTTTAAGAGTCCTGAGCCCAAATCATACTCGATAGCGCCAACACAACTTAATAGCACTTTCGCCAGAGTAGCATCACCACCACTTTTTATACGTGTATATTTCCCTTAAGAGTGAATATGTTCTTGCGTAAGAACTATAAATAAAAAAAAATATGTTCTGGCCTCAGAATGTTTTACGGCGTTTATATGTCCCAAAGGATAGTTAATATTCAGCCAGGTATCAAATTACACGTTTTTAAATGCACCACAGTTCGGACAATATTAAAACGAAATCGTAGCAAATCTATAATAATAAAATGATCATACACGGAACTATATTCTCCGAATTTCGAATTATTTCCATTAAATAAAAAATAAGATAAATAAAAATATAAGATATACTCACGGGTGTTCAAAAAACAAAATCCAGAGCTGCACCGTAGGAGTATTTCATACTCATTTTATTTGCACCACCGATACTATGAAGACGTTCGAGCTTGCGTTTAGTAGGCGTGTGTGTCGGTTTGCAAACTATGACAAATTAACTGGTTACACACGTTTTAATATTTAGTCTTGACCTTCGCATGGATTTAAAACATTTCAGTGAATGTAAGTGAACAAACAGGACTTTCTTTTTAACCGAAACCAACAGAGAATACAAATGCCAAATGCCAAATAGAAATCTGTCATCAAATATATCACGTCAGTATATAGTTGCATCTCAATAAAATAAAAACTAGTTCATAAATTATCGGATACAGAGTGGTTGGAAAATACCAATTTCAATACACTCATATGTTCTAGCTTATTTGCTACTCCTATCAAACACGTATTGTAAAAAAATGGACATCTGTTCAAAATCAAACTTACCTAATACCTCCATAACCGAATATATGCTACGTCCATTTCATATTCGGAAAACTATAGTTTTAAGTTACAGAAGGGTTGACGTAAAACTAGTTTTATTTTGATCGCTATTAAGCGGATTTTGTATGAGTTGGAACAGATACTCGGGCTCAAATCATCCATTTACAGAAGATGTCTTCAACTGAGTTGAATACTAGGAGTTGGTAAAAACAATATTATAATTGCTTGACTTTATACATTGATGTATTCAAGTGACATTTTAATACTGCTAGTGATTGTGCTTAGATTGTTCCTGCTGCTATAAAACACTTTATTATTTTATTTTTGATTTGTGTGGTTTTACAAGCTGCATTTTCTATTTTAAATGTTTTAATCAGTGGAAACGTTTTTTGTTGATTTCAATTCAAAAAATTTGGGTTTGTATCGATACATACCAAATGCCAGAAGACCTCAGCTGTTTGACTGTCATCTTTTGTTGTTGTACTCACGGTGATTGCCAACACAACCCATACCTGCACACGTGTTAATTGTTCGGTTTTGACTTAGACACTAAAATAACCAAAGAAAATAGTTTCCACATTTTTGTGCTGCAAAAATGTTTGAATTGATTGGTCATCGAATTTAATGCTATTTTGTGTATAGATACATATGTTAAGGGGTATATTTCACATTTGATGCGCCTTTATAAACACACTTTTCTTCAATTGTTAGGAATTACATACTGCGCATTACAAATATATTTTTCGAAAACAAACCTTATGTCATTTTTCCAACATTTTTGCGATTGTTTCCACCTTTGTTCGTACTGAAATATAGATTATTCTTGTGTTTCTATCAGGTTGTATCGTTTAACGCACTATAAGTGCATACTTTACTTTCTTCACATTGGCTAAATGTTCGTATTTATGTAAATACGATAAAGATAGATTTTGATTTTATTTTACGTTTTTCGGAAATTGTTCGAACTGCTAAAAAGAACTTTGTTGTTTTCCATCGATACTTTTGGGTTTACATATAATGTATGCAAAATCACGTTATACACACTTGTTTACGATTGGTCTTGATGAAAATATTTATGTGGCTTTTATATCCATCAATTGTATTCTTTAACAAGAACAAAACAAAGTCACGAACATAGAAAAAACCCATGTGCCGCTCATATACGGAGACGGACAGTAACATTCATAGGCTTACCTTACCAGTAACATAACTTCCTGCAGTAGTCGTACTTTTAAAAATACACCCTGTTTATGGACACAAGGCTAGGTCCAAAACGAAAATGAACAAGCGACAAAAACACCAGCAACAGATCACAAACTCACTAAAATAATTTAACCGATCAATCTGAAAATACCTACAATTCTTGAAACAATAACAAGTTCTTACATCGGATTGGTTGAACAACTGATCATTGAACAGAAAATCAGTGACATCACAAAAAATACGTTTTTGAAGGCATTTAAAACGTTCCAGTTAAACTAAGATCAGGTCTTCAAGAATGTCGGTATAGTATGGAAATAAAAAGAGTCAGTGTTTGTCAAATTGAGCCCTCAGATTGGGTGAGCTGCGCAACCATTGTCAAATTCGAAAGAAATGTGTCTTGATCCGGAAACGTGAAATCGCAATAATGACCCAACAACTTTTGAAGAAAACAGTTATACTGTCAAGGAATCAAGGAGAAAAAATATTGCTACATCTCCTGTTAGGCAGACTAAGATGGAAGAATGCTGCTCAGAATTATTGATAATTTATATAAGAGTTTGAAGATACAAACGCTTAGTATTTGGAATAGTCATGCAATGAGCAATATCATACTAGCCAGAAGGAGTGGATCAAGGATAAAATACCTGTCACCTAAAAACTTAGGTAGAACAGGATAAAGTACAGAGTTGGCTTTTAAAGGTTCAAGAAAGTAATTATTTTATATGATTTGTTCATTCGACTAAGGAAAAATGTTTCTTAAGATGTATATGATTTCCCGACAAATATTGCTAAATCTATGTGATCTTTTATTTCAACTATTTACTTTAGTTTTCAAGTTTTATATTTAACCTTTCGGCTACTGGGCTTGTTTCTGTAGTTTTTCATATGAATATTCCATTTTGAAAAATAGTTTGAGTTTAAAGTTACTAATATCATAGACGTTAATCTGGTTAAAACAATCCCTTATTGATGTATGGAGGTAACTTTGGAATTTCAAGTAAGACAGCTTCGCAGTAAATTTTATTTCTTAAAGTAGGTATCTGCTGCTTTCTTTCTTGTTCTAAGTAAAATAAATGCATATTTTTAAAATGCATTTGATAAAGTTTGAGTCATACCTGTACTTTTTACATCTCTTTTATGACTTTATCGACAGCAAGCAATTACTTCTTTGACAACACTTGACTTCCAAATTAGTCGAATTCCATTTTCTCCCCGGGAACAAACAACAGATAATGCCTTGACTTCTCTAGAATAAGCGATAGCTATCATCAAATTACTAGGCATCCACTTATTTCCTAAGCAAGCAGCACTATTCTTGATAAGCTATGCATTGTTGGTCATATAAATATGGAACCGGTGCAACAAACAAAATTTCACGATCAAAATCGAACTTTGCTGCATCGAACGTGGAGAAAACGTCAAATCATCGAAGATCGAATACATTCAATGTATAAAATGAAATATGGTTTAAACAACAACATCGTGACAATGTCTGTTATGTTTTCTATCGCTTTAAATACCTGAACAATATGTGACGAAATTTCCTTAAGAGATATGTATTATATTTTGACATTTTCATTTATTTATGTTTGCAATATTTTGTTGTTGCCTTTTTATTATATAAAGTATCTATAAATCTATACAAAACACTGTATAGTGTGTATATTTGAATTGTTTTCGTATGAGACCTTCGCAATTGTTGAGCGCTTAACTACAATCGTGAAAGAGTATAAATCGTATTTGCAAGAATTCCTACATGACAAGAATATAAGCTTTAGACCTAAGTTTAAGTAACAAAACACTTCAGGTTTTTACCCTAAACCTCATATATTGCACAAGTTACAGGTTTGACAATTAAATACTTTGCAAAGATTTCTCCAAAATATTTTTTCTTACTAAGAATTAATTTATATTACATTGTTTTATCACAAAATGATTTATAATTGGGTCATTGTCATTAACTGGTTGTCCACTATCCAATTGATTACCTGGTATCTAGTACCTGGGAGTGTGGAAAAAATGGCAACTTCGCGAAATGAGTGTCTATTTTACATCTTTATTATTACCGTTCTGACCACATTTCTAATTCATTCTAATCCTACTTAGTTTAGGTTATCCACAAAAAATCATACGCAGACTTTTCCATCAATCTGTTCTTTCTAGTAAATACACACTTTTTTCTCTTTGATGCACTATATTGTCATTATATATTATCAAAATAATATTTGTAACGCTATTGCTGTTCGTCCCCAGTAATTGCCCCTAAATTAAATAATTCATGTATAATTCAATTTCCCTTGTAAATTATGTGTCCTTTTTTATTTCAGACATTTTTTGATCCTAAGATTAACTTAAAAAAAGTCAATTTATTCATCAGGATGATTGTATATTTTGTTACGCACTAACCTTGAAAGCTACACTCTCACAGATTGAACGTTTTGACAACGTTTTCATTTTTTATCTTGGAACAAGTCGTTTTATACAAAAATGCATAGACACGCGTGATATAAGACTGCTAACAAAAATTAGATCGCAGATTTTCATATTTAAGTTCAAAATTGATGTTTTATGAATTTAAAAACATTAATATTAAAACGGAAATAAGAAAATCTGCGACCTGATCTTTTATCAGCAGTCTTTTATCACTGGTTTGCAGATATTAACGCAAATATTTGCTCATTCTTTGACAAGAAATAAAAAAGTTGTCAAAAAGTAAAACTGTGATAATGCAGCTTTAATAATATTAGAATGCTTTTTACTTCTTTTCTGTGTTTCCATCTAAGAGAGTTGTGTAAACAAATCGTTGCTTACCTTTGAGTAAACATTCTTTGTATCAATTTTGTATTTATTTAAATCAATCAAATTATACTCATATATCAACTATTTTATTCAATACAATGATGTCATTGTTTTTAGCTATAAATTTATTTTGACTAACTTATTGGGGAATGTCAATTGATAAAATTCAATTTTCAAATTTTGATCGATTAAACTGTTATGATAATAAGACGATAACTTCTCCTACATATCAAGACTAGCGCTTTGTTTAAATTAAATGTCATGTTTTTAATTACCAATTTTTTTTTTTTTGCTGCCGATCTTTGTTTCTTTTAAAGTAATTCTTTCCTTTTCAGTAATGACATTATAGCATACATTAAAAAACAAACAAACATGAAATACTAACAATATCATTATTGTCTTATTACCTTATCTTTAGTGTCAATTTTACTTTATCTTTAGAGTGTCATAATTACACTATCCTTAGACATTTATCAACAATTATTAACACTTATTTACTTTATTGTCAATAGATAAATAACTGAATATTTAAAAAATGTGTACATGTTACACTAATAACGTCATTCGTTGGATAGTTTTTTTTATTTTAAGTCTTTGTAGAGTATGTCATAGTATGAATAACCTCAATGTAGCTTCTTAAAAATGAACAAAAATTGCCAAAAAATACTCACGTCACTCCGTTACATTTATTAGGCTGCATTTGAGGGGAAGTATGTACTTTGTTCGATTGAGGTAACCCAAATGTATCAAGATAAAGTAAGAAATAATGCAGCACCATGTTGTGAATTTCCAGTATGGTCATTTAAGATAAGACACTCATTTTTATCTAAAATATTCTTATCTGCGTTACCCATCAAACATTGTCAAAGTTAGAGACTGAAATAGTAGTAGATAAGACAAATTCACAGTTGAAAAAGAAAGTTATTTAAAAGTGGGATGTAGATTACAGAGATAAGTTCCGTGATGATATTACACGTGAGTTAAACACAATTATTGCCATAATAAATGACGATAACAAGAGTATTGATGAAAAAGTGAACGTTCTGAGTGAAATAATCACATCGAAAGCGAAAGGGTACTTTCAACGTAACGTTATATACACTGCGCACAAAACATAGTCTGACACAGAATGCCGAAGAAAGCAATCATTATATAAGCAGTCGTTACAGACTTTTCTATGTCACAGAAATGACGAGTGTAAACATCAATTCCTACAACACAAACGTTACTATACATACCATGTTAGAAAGGTTAAACGTCAATTTAACAGGAATAGAGCTAGGTCGATGAATGAAATGCGTTACTAAAACCACGCGAGTTCTGGAAATATATAAAGGCCCGCGCAATTCTAAAACAGATACGGATACATTAAAAAGTGAGGACATCCTTAAACAATTTGAACAATTCTCGCAGGGAACGGCGAACGATGAGCCAGATGTAGTTGAATTTGTGGAAGGATTTAACGATGGGGAACGAATCGACCAACCATCATATGTAGAACTCGATTATCGAATTACACTCGAATAAGTCCGGAAAGCGTATAGTAAACTGAAACGCAACAAAGAAGCTGGTAAAGATAATTTGTTAAACGAGGATTTCTAGAAACAGTAGACATTTTAGTCCATCCATTCGCAGAACTCTTTAACCAGATTTTATAACACCTGTATGTACCCAACAAAATGGTCAATCGGAGTTATTATTCCACTTTTAAAGAAACAACCTGCTGACGACCTCAACAATTACAGGCTGATAACTCTGCAATTTTGTCTTGCGAAGTTATTCACTACTGTTATAAATGAGCGTTTAAATGGGCTAATGCAAATGATAAACTTTCAGAAGCCCAGTTTGGATTTAAGCAAAAGCAAGGATCATCTGATGCTGTTTTTGTTTTACATGCCTTAATAGAAAGATGTCTTATTGACAAGACACCGTTATATGTTGCATTTGTGGACTTTCGAGAGGCATACGATTCTATCTCTAGAGTATTATTGTGGTACAAGTTAATTAAAGCAGGAGTCGACGGCAAGATGTTTGTCATATTGCGGGATTTGTATAATGACGTAAAATTATGTGTTACATACTGTGAAAATGTCTCTGAGCTCTTCGCAAATAACATAGGCTTATTTCAAGGGGAGATAACTGCATAATGTTTTCCATTTTCCTAAAATTTAGGTTGTCCGGTTAGCGCAGTGGTTAGCGCACTCGCTTCTCACCTAGGCGACCCGGGTTCGATTCCCGGCTTGGGCGCTTGTGAGTTTGGTTTGTGGTCACCAAGCCGGACAAGTGGGTTTTCTCCGGGTTCTCCGGTTTCCCCCACAACACAAGACCACACTCTCGCATTAAATCGTGCCAACGAGAGTGATTACTATAATGTTGTAATAACTTGTTTCACAATCGTTGTAAAATAAATATGTTTAAACTAAAATTTTCCTAAATGACTTGGAACACTCACTTCAAGATAACGTGTTTTCTGGATTATCAGTAGACGAAATAAACATTTTCCATATATTGTACGCCGACGACAGTTTATTGTTGAGTGAAACACCGGAAGGGCTCCAATATATATGCAAAAAGCTACAGAAACATGCTCAGTAGCAAAAAGTTTAAACATAAACCCGGTTTAGTGACAATGGGCAACGCCAAAGACATAGAACACAAATTCACAAACAAGAAACATAGAACAGAACACAACCAAGACCATCTAAACTCGTTATCACGTTGTTGCGACAGGTGGAAACTACATGCTTATGTATATTAAATAATTGTTTTCAAAAAGAGGGGGCGAGCAGCATTGAACAATTCATTTGGACCTTTAATGGCACAGCGGTCGACGGATTTATTTATCTTGGGTTCATGTTCAGTTCGAACGGGTCTTTTAAAAAAGGGATAGGTGCCTTAGCGTCTAAAGCGGAAACATCTTTACACTCGTTGTTCGGCATTACAAAGGGGATTGAAGTGCCGTTAAACATTATGACAAACCTGTTTGATTCATATATGACATCAATTTTGTGCTACTGTGGCGAAGTATGGGGGTTCTCAGCACAAAAGGCTGAAATGGTGCACAGGAAGTGTCATGGTTTCAATAGTGAACGCAGCGGTTTATGGAGAGACCGGACGCTACCCGCTAATCATTACTAGGCAATGCAAAATTATCAACTACTGGTTTAAGCTTGTTACTTAATGACTCACCAACTCTCGCATTATATAAGGAAGTTAAACTTGTATTTGAGTTTTCTGCACACTTATCAATTATAGAAAACAAGAAGCATAGAAATACATTTACAAAATTGAGACTATTATCCCACTGTTTAGAAATTGAACATGGGCGCCATAGAGGAATTGAAAGAAGAAATAGACTGTGTACTTTGTGTGACAAAGGTGTGATCGAAGATGAATACCATTTTGTTATCGACTGTGAAGCATACTAATGAACGTAGACTTAGATTTATTCCCCCAAGATATAGGATTCGACCAAACATGTTTAAATTTGTGGAGTAATTGTCAACTAAAAATAAGGCAATTCCCAACAGTTTATCTAATTTCTTGTTTAAATGTTTTATTAAGCGTCTTAATTTGATAAAAAGTATAACTTAAAGCAAATCACAGTCCTGTCAATTGTATTTGTTAACATATCGCTCTCAGGTTATTTTATGTATGTTTACTATCATGCACTGACTTGAATGTTTTTGTAAACTTTGTCCATGCATTCGTTATTGTGTTTATTTATTTGAACATTTCTTGACGTTATGCCAAAACTTTCTATTGAATCATCGATATGCTATATATGCATAAGATTATAAACATTCTGTCTGTTCTGATAAAAATCGTTATCCGGGAACTTATTTAATCGCCTTATTTGCTCTTCTACTTATAATTGTTTACCACATCCACTTGCAATTTTCGCCCAAGATCCCTTGAATCTTTTACCGAATATATTGGTGCTAGTATAGATGCCGCTAATGCCAATAAAAGTTGTAGAAAAGTCCTTAATTTTGCTGTTGAGAAAATGTTCATCTAAGTGGAGAGTCACCGTTTGATTAAGTAAGAGGGCTTACTTGTCCAGTTGTGAGACATGGAGCTGCAGTTGTCAAAATGTATGTTTATTTGTTTTGTTTTGATCAATAGTAACATTGTCTACCGTACCTGTACTAAATATTTTACAAATTCCTGTACTTTCTAAACCACTATATATACACATAACAAGTGGAGGTAATATCTTTGGAGCAAACTTTGCTGCCATTTGAAGCACTGTTTAAGCTGCAAGTACTACTAAATCCCCGAATTATCAACCATTCTTCGATTATGCACTTATTTATGTCTTTGATTAAGTTTTAAGTCTACCAACATTACAGTTCATTTGGATTTGTATATATTTTGACGTTCGCTAACGTAAGTCAAAAGTTTTTGGCCATTTATAATCTGAGAGTTATTGGATTTTCTTTGGTAATATTCTTCGGAAAAAATTGCTTTTGGCCACCCGTTAAATGTGATGAATTAGTGTTTCACAAGTATTAAGTCATTATTTTATACTTTTGATTATTATCATTTTCATTATTATTTTCATCAGTATTGAATTATCCTACAATTATTAATATAATTTATTTAAAATAAATTCTTGATTTATGTAAATATTTTTGCATCATTTACTAAAATGTCGTGGTCATGTGCCGTTATGATTTGATGTGTCAATATCAGTGTTATTTAAATTGAATACCAATATATCATTTAAGACATATTTGAATAATGAGAACCAGAGTCTAAATAAAAAAGTTCATGCTTTTATCGTCATACATGTGCCAAAAGTGTTTTAATAGAAATCAGCTAAGTGCGAAAAAACGTATCAATTTTCACGTTATTCAAGCTCTCCTTTTGATATTTCATATATGCCATATAGTTTCAAGTTACAAGTTATAGAAGGGTTGGTGGTTAACATTTGAACTTTATCGTTATTAAGAGTGTTTAAGATTAGTAAGAAAACACTTACTCGAGCTCAATGTATCTATTAACATAATAATGTGTTCGATTGATTGATGAGTTTTTAAGTAGATTATAACTTAAAAACGATGACAGTGTATACTTCAATGTCTTCAAAATATAAATGTAGATAATATAGCTCCATAACAACAGCAATGACTCTTGCAGCAAAGAATGGTGCTGTTTGCAAGAAAATTATCGTAACATAAGTTAAATGATTTTTTTTTTAATTCCCTACCTAGCCTGCCTTATAATTTCGGGGATGTAAAATTTCTTTGTGGGAGGATGTTTATTGTATTTCTGATATTGAACTCCCAAGGTAATCCCAGGATAGCAATGTAAATACCAATGTGTCGAATGGCGATAAATATTATGGTTGATCGGTCGGATGTTTTTTCAATTTCGATTTCAAATAACAGATTCATGCAATATTCTGCTGCATCGGATCAACTATCTTATATGTAAGCGTTTCATGATTCACAAAAAAGTCAGAAAAAAACAGCTTTGTAAAATGTCTGAAATCATAACCTTTCCTTTTACTTTTATCTCGCCTATGTTGCCCATTTTATCTGGTGATTTTTTGCATAGACTCGTTAATAAGACGGGGTCGATTTCTAAGCCTGTCCAGAACTTCACGTACTCCAGTTCTGTGATAGTGTTCAAGCTTAACAGTCAATTATCAAATAAATTTGTAAATTTGCTTGAAGAAAATCGCCGATTCTCTCGTCAACTGTGAGCTCTCTAATGTGTATTTTTTTATCGATCGGATGGTATTTTCTAAACAGCCTACACGAAATCGGGGAAGTAGAATGGGATCATAAGGTATCCGACTGACAGATTTTAATACAAACCATTTCCACGCGCCTTTGATCTAATCACCGCTCATGCTCTGATGTCACAGATTGTATCGTTTGATATGCAGCCGACTTATTCCCAAACATGTGATAATAACTCAAATTTCGCATTTGTTTGTTCGGATTTCAGTTGATGGTACTTTAATTCAGCGAAATAAATAGCAGTTGATAATTGCGGACAAATTATAGTAACGATTATTGAAATATATATTTAAACCTGGCAGTTAGTTTTAATTCGGACATGGATAAATAACATTGCGAAAAATATCCGAAATATTTTCATTATAACGGCAGCAAAATGTGTCAGCTGTTAATAATTACGTGTTTGGACCGATAAGAAGCGTTTGCCATTAAGAAGATATCGGGCAGGTTGAGATGTTCGCCGAACTCCGCTTTAAAGTTCAATGCTGTTGAGAAAATATCTTAGGCATTTATGACCGCAAAATGCGGACATCTTATTACGTCAACTGACAGTTTTGACACCGCCATTTTGTTTTCCAGTTAACAAAGCGTCTTAGTCATACATATCACGAATGCAAGTTTATTCTCCGGATCGCATATAATCCGGGACCAGAGACAGAGAAACAACAAATATAACAGCGATGTATCTTATTTTTGAATTTTAGCCTTTATGCCTGAAGTAAGGTTAGGGTCGGCGAGGAAAAAATAGGGTCCGTCGGGTTACCGGAAACACAGGGTGTTTTTTTGGCTTTAAGTAATGGGCTGTATCAAAATTGAGTCCATTTGATTGTTTCTAAACAAGATTGACAGACATAAATATATATATGCAAGTTGGATGCAAACAGACATATCACTTTAGTATCATTTGAAAGAGCTTTTGATCCGAATTTTTTTTATAAACAATGACATTTACATACATAATAGGCAGGTGTTTTGGCCTTCAAATTTAAATAAGGATGACCAGTTAATGACATTTTAGCAACCAAAGACAGTACAAATATATATTTTGAAAACAAGTCTTTTACAATAATATACACAAACGACATGGTCATTATGTTTTTATATCATGTTTTAACATTTTAAAAATGTCTAGAGATCCTTGACTTGGCACAAAGCCAGTACTTTGCCACATAGATGCGGGAAGGTTTCCCGGATTCTCCATACACAACATGAGTGAATTACACTCCTGTTACCAGCCCCCAAATAACCATGCGTCCATAATATAAATTACCTATAGGCCTGATGGCGGTTTGATCATCGCAGGTCCTCCGCTTCAATGAGCACCACGATACCTCGTCTCATCAAACGGGCAAGGGCTATAACTCCCTCGTTCAAAACGTCAAAAGTCCTAAAAGAGGAAAGGTATAGCATAGCCCGTTGCTTTAATCAAGAATACTTAAGCTAAGATTTAAAATAAGAAATATCCAGGGACAAGCTAATTCAAATCATACTACCTTCAGCACCAATTTTCAGTTAAGTATTCAGCAATACTCAGTACTCACCTTAACAAGAGTACCAGAACTTTTTATTACTTATTAAAGAGACAAACCATTCCAGCATTTAAAATACCTTACAACCGTTTAATACAATATCACTGCCCATATTTCATATCTGCCAACAATTCAATTTGCTCCATCTGTATGTGACTACTTGCATGTTTAGTTGTCATAAACCGTATGACAATACTCAGAATATTGTTCTTTGAAAATACACAAGACTACGTAAGCAGTAATCAGTACAGACATGATAGTGAGTTCCGAAGTATCCATTTCTCAGTAAAAATCTCAAGAACTGACCAGCAGTATTAAATAATGTTCAACTATCTTATAATGTACTCGAAAACGATAGTACTTCAGGAAGCCAGCTTAAAAGAAAAGAAAAGAAATTTCAGTGAAAGAAGTTGATTCACATGGACCATCAGTTCAACGAAAACATTAGGAATTATATTTTCAAATGATAATTCATCGTTTTCAATTAATGATATTATACCTTAAATACAGGAGTTTAAAAATGTCTTAAACAGTGGCAACACAGAAAGTTTACCTTGCTAGGTAAGGTCTCTGTAACTAAAACGTTTGCTCTTACAAAATTAGTGTTTACATTGACTGTGCTACCAAATCCCCCAGGTAAACTAATAAACAAAATGATAAAATGTATATTTGCCTTCTTATGGGAAAATACAAAGATAGAATAAAGCGAGAACAATTATGTTATACCCGAGAAAATGTTGGATTGAACTTTCCAAATTTAAAAATATTTCTATGTGCCATAACAGCAAGTTGGAGTTTTATGAAAATAATCGTGGTAAATGGAAAACATACTTGTCTTATATATAAAATTAAAAAGGAGGAAACATTATATTTGAATGTTGTCTTGATGAAAGCGATATAAAGGGTATATGTGGTCAAAATGTGTTTATTCATTAAATCTTAGAACATACTTAAACCAAAACAAGAACAAGTTTATCATATGGATCAACTCAGAAAATCAATGCATTCATCAGACCATATATTATAAAGAATGGCATGAGAACGAAATACTGTACATAGAACACATATTTGACTTCATGTTCATGTTTGTGATTTTTTTGTTTTTTGTGTTCTATGTCTTTGGCGTTTACCCAGTGCCATTAAACCGTGTTTATGTTTAAACCTTTTGCTACTGAGCTTGTTTTTGTAGTTTTTCACATCAATTTTCAGAGAAAAAATACTTGTTATTTAATAATATCCAATTTTATACCAAAATCCTAATGGTGATTATTTAAAATATCAGCAACGTATCCACAGCATACCATACTTTATAAAATCAAATCTTTAGTCTTCAGATATCACGATTCCGGCTAAATATATATAAATCCTTGAAAGAATTAATTCCAAAAAAAACCCATCTAAATTCCTCTGTAAAACACTTACACACTTTTGCAGTATGATCATTCAAATTTTAAGCCGGCGACATGTTATATTTGAAAGACAAAGAGGTTCTTAGAAACAATTGGCCTCTTTGTGTTGTTTTGAGGGTGATTCCAAGTAGTTATCACAAATTAAGAAAGGTAGCAGTTAAGACTTTCAAAGAAGGCAGGTGTCTGACATATCTACGCCCTATTTCTGACTTTATTTTGCTATTTTCAGAGTAATGAGTGCACTGTGGCAACCCATTGAGGCATTTCTTCGAAAGAATCATGACATTCACACATGTTTTAATATGGGACTGTACTGTGGAAAATTTAATAAAAGATCATTGATCATATCTGTGCAAAGATCTTGAAGGGTTTGTTAGAAAGATTTTTAATTAATTAATAATTTTAAGCCATTTATACTTTCAGTTATTTTACACAGTGATAAATTCAAAATATCCCATGGGGGCGGGGGTATTGCGCACCATCAATCTCGTATACATTCAAAAGATAGTTCATGCTAAAGACGTTAATGAATTCCGTCTGGACTAGTTTCAAAATATTACCAATTGTGTGCTGAATTAATGTTAGGTTTTAGGTGACATGTCTATGTGACATTTTTCGACTAGTTCGTGATTTGTTCAAGCTATTATAAGTATATTTGATATTTTACCATCGCATTTTGATGTTTAACACAATGTTTCGGACCATTTAACTTACTACACACGTGTCAATTTTGATATTGATGTACGTACAAAAACATATCCATTTTGCGTGACATCTTCCGGCTTAAATGTGATTTCCTCTGCATATAACGACCAGCAATGGCTTCTGTTGTTTAATCATCCGTTTTATTGGTATAACTTCCTGTGATTGCAATTTGTTTTACAAACGAGTTATGTGTTGGTCGTGTCATTGAAGTTACTACTACCATCGTTCAAATTGGAAAACGAACTATTCTAACCACCCTCTTTGTCAGTGTTGCCTCTGTCGTCTCTGTTACCACTACCAACGCCGCTGTTAGAGCAATCGTCATATTCGTTACCTCGTCGTGTCGCAATTCCAAGTGCTGCCGTTGTCCTTGCCACTATTCGCAATAAGCACAATCAAAAGGTTTCATACTGGCATTGCAATTCACCCCGTGAAAGATTTACAGCAAACATGAAGGTAAAGCACACGCGTCCACAACTGGACTGGTGTGCTTACGCAACCACATCAATCATCTCGTTGAACATCTCAGAAGACGTATATCGAAACCATGCTTTGAAGCCTCATGAAATACCTTTATTAAACATACTTTGGAAAACAATAAAGACGTTTACTTTATTATTGCTATTCTAATATTTGTATATAGTCTGATACCATTTCGTTGTTATGTCACAGGTTTGTAGATACGAAGGAGTTACTCATAAATAATGCAGGAGTAACGCAAGCGTTACTTGATACTTAAAGGCCTAGTTTAATCCTCCCCCACCCCCCAAAAAACAGCAACAACAAAAAAAACCAAAAAAAAAACCCAACAACAACAACATCTATGTATAGTACACAACCTCTGTGTATTGATCTTAATCTCATTGCCTAATTGTCTTATCAGATCTCCGATCTAATGGTCCTGTTTCGGAGGTTTTATTATCGAGATGGACCCTAAATGGCCCTGAACCAATAAACAAATACACAGGAAATCGGCCCCTTCTGTTACACAAGTGCAAATAGCAGAAGATGCAAAGCAGGGGATTGAATCATTCATTAAACTAGGCCTTAAAATGATTTGTTTTGCCTAAATTAGTTTCATTCTTACCATACTATATTTCTTATTTCACATGTGTTATCTTTGGTATTGACGTAGGTAGGTAGATGTTCAATATTGCGAAATATTTTGGCTTTATCTTTTTTTATACATATTTTGTGCTACAATGTTTTTTGATTTCCCCCCAATTACCTTTTAACACACATGTTTAGAGATATATTTCGACTGCAATTGTATAGTATACCACCACCTAAGGTCTAGTTAAGAAAATGCATCTCATACGTTACAAGTATATAATGCCAATTTTAATTTCAATAATAAATGATAAATAAAGAAATTATTTCCTTCGTGTCGGTATTCATTTATCTCGAACGGAACTGTTACGCTTCTTAATGCATTGACAGTTGTATTAAAGTGCTTAAATCAAACCGTCTGGGCATGTTTGGAGAGCGAACCCACTAGGATCGCACCGATAATGTACGTCTGCTACCACGTGTTTCATATACTAGTATGATCAATATGTTTTGTGCAATATGTCTAAGAAACAATCATATGATGATATATTGCAGAAAGAAGTATTCACGGTAGGAATTCAGAGACAGACATTCATCACATAATTATGGTATATACCAAAACACAAATAAATATAGCTATTTATAATAATTTTGTACTGAATGATATGAAAACAAATGTACTTGTGTAAATGTTTCTGAAAATCACCACATATGTTTCAATAATATTGATAGCAGTGATAACAAAACATAATGTATGGCTTATTCATTATTGATACGCAAAGCTCTTCTTGCACTCACGATTGTCAATATTGTTTTGAAAATATTCCGAAAAATCAGGCTTTCGGCAAAATTGATATTGGTAAAAGTCAATGTTATGACATTTTTGAGTTCAATAACAGAGGATTACACCTTTTCAATTTAACTATTCAAAACTTGATGCCAAAACTAGATAAGATTAGTTGCTTATTTAACACTGTTGCCATCGATGTTTTAGGATTATGTGAGATGTTTCTACATGAAGAAATCAGTGATGAAGATTGGTAGATTAGGAACTATACAATTGTTCGTCGAGATAGACATTATAAAAAGGGTGAAGGGGTTCTCATATTTATAAAAAAAAACTCCATTCCGTTTAAATACAGGAATGTCTTGAATTTTCCAACCTTAGAGTCTGTCTTGATTGAGATAACATTTCCTAAAATAAACTTATTTCTTATTCACGAAACTAAGTAAGCCTCTTATTATGCCCAGACTAGTTCAATCAGCTGAACATATATATCTAGAGGGCAATTATAGCATTATATTTGCTATGAATTCCCATTTCACAAAAATCTCAAATATCGTTGAAAAGGTAAAATATGAGTGACAGATATTAAAACAAAACATTGCTGAATGATTTGGATTCAGAAGCTTCTTGGTGCTTTAACAATAACATTTAAATTCATTCTGGAAAATAAAAATGCATTATATATACATTCACACATGTAATATATATATTATTCAGAAAAAAGGTGCCAAAATAATTCTACAAAAACCTGTTAACACGTCATCCAGTCCATTGTTCAAGGAATTAGGCTGGCTATCGTTTGACAATAGATGTAAATGTTATGTTGGACTTGGTATCTATAAGTTTTTGCATGGTCTTATGCCTGAATACTTAAGTGAAGTAATTTCACTTACCAACTACACAAACTATTCATTGCGGTCTGCAACACATAATAATTTAAGTTCCTTTCGCTAACTATGGTAAGAAGTCATTACTTGGTTTGCTAAATCTGTATGGAATTCTATACCGCTTTTTATTCGCGAATCATCATGTTCACTTGCATTTAAAACACAATTCATAAAACACCTTATGACAAAACGATGAATTTAGTGAATGACTATATGTTGAAGTTGTTTGTTTAATACCGTTTATTCTTGTCTGTTATAATTTTGAAAATTGTACTTGTAGTATATATTGTGTTTTAATGTCGTCGTGAATGTTATTGATAGAATAAGTAATACGTTTGTAGACCACATTGTAACGAAGATTTTTATACAACTTAATGTGTTCTCTTCATGAGATAAAGTTATTATTTCTATTTCTATTATTAAAATTATTATTTTTATTAATATTATTTAAGCCCGCAGTAGACTCGAGTTCCAGTGAACTCGTGTTTCACTGACAGTTCGGAGGCGGTAAAGCTATTTTGAAGTATGCTTATGTAAAAAAACTACAGAAACAAGCTCAGTTGCCAAAATTTTAAACATAAAGCCCGTTTAATGACACAGGGTAAACGCCAAAGACAAAAGTCGTGGTGCTTGGATTTGTGTATGTGGTGTGTTCACGATTATTTTTCTATTGTATAGACGACTGCCTTCATAAAGAGTTTTTGCGTATTGTTAGTTTTTGCCTTCTTTTCTCTGTAGTTTTATTTGTATTTTTTATACAATTGATCAAATAAATCAACAGGACAAGTTCGTACAAGTTTCAACACTGAAATGATTATTTGATATTGTCTTTGCACACTTAGGAGTGGAATTATCAACTTGAGGAATTACATTTATATGAAGGGTAGTTATTTTCCCTTGATGAAAACTAAACTTATCACCTTTGAACAAGTAATTGTTGCCAAGAATATTAATTTAATATTTAAAAAAAATTGTTACATATGCGAAAATAAAGCTATATTTGGTAATAAGCAAACTTATTGTTTAAAAGTTGCATATTGTTGCACAATGTTAGATATATGTACTAAACTTTTGTAGTCATTTTAAACTCATTTATTTCTTGTGTCTTCCTAAACTTTTATTCTTAAATTGATAACGATGCTTTTTGATTTGTTATATATTTAACATGTTTAATTACGTCTTGAATCCAGTATAAAAAGTTTTTTCTAAAATATGTCCACACAACTTGCAAAATGTCAATTTAAGAATCGAAAGTCAATCAACAGGGCAATGACATATGCTTCTAGTGTATATGCTTGCTATTGAGCAGTACTCCATTGCAAAACATTATTGTCTGTAAATCAATTTTCTTTCTTAAATTCTTGTCATGTACATGAAACACGAATATGATATTAACTATGAGAGGCATTCTTATTTTTCTTTTTCACATCATATTCTTGACTACGTTTCCAACATTCAATTAGAGTTTTCCTCTGTTTATTTGTACTTCAGACTACAGGCTTTCTTTATTTTTTTCAAATGTCCTTATTTAAATTTATGAACATAGACAACAGTCTTCATAACTAGTACAATATAAGATATTCTATGTCCTCCATACTCACTACCATAGGACTCATATACGTGCTCTTTGCTTTCTTTGTATTCTCTCTTTCTTTCACTGTCAGTGTAGCGGTGCTGTAGTTCTGGATGATTAATGTTCTAGTGAAGAAATATCTTGGTCGTTCCTTGTTTGTAACATTGTGTCGCAGATGGTACTAGCAAATATTATTTTTATAGTTCAATTTCATGAATAGTTAAACAAGAACGCCGTTCCAAATGTTAAATATAGGTACAACGGCAAATTCCATTTTACTGTGCATCTTTTCATCCTACTGAGCTAAGGGATGTTTACTCTTTACGGTTATATCTCAAAGTTATATCTATCTCAGGTAATATTGCACGTCTAAGAATCCAAGCTAAATTTGATCAATGTAAGCGTTCGCATGGCATTTGAACATAAAGTCACACGGCTGGTGATTTTTTTTTACAATTCAAGTTTATTAAATACTACTTGTGCTTTATGTTTTCCAATGGTAGTATTAACTTTGTTGCATATTTTTCTTTCACTGTCATGTGATATTCAACCTAATCCAGGCCCCAGTTCAATACACGACACTTCCCTTGATAGTTCACATACTGATATTTCCAATTATCTATCAAGTTTCCTGTGTTGTCCCAAATACCTTCCATTATGCACTATAGTAATTAAAGTCATCTACCGAAAAGGGATTTATTGACAACTTAACTAAGTTTCTTCGATATCCTTACCATTTCTCATTTTTATAGTTCCCATTGTCATATTTCCATATTCTACGACGAGTGACCTTCTATCCCGGTTTATGGATTGGAATTATCAAGTTTCGTCACGAAGAGATAGTAGAAAGAAGAAAAGAGTCAGACAACAGCTGAGATTTGCAATGGATGTTGTAGATATATTATTTATGCAAAAAGCTACAGAAACAAGCTCAGTAGCAAAAAGTTTAAACATAAACCCGGTTTAGTGGCACGGGGCAAACGCCAAAGACATAGAACACAAAATCAAGAAACATAGAAGAACAGAACAAAACTCCACAAACAGCACAGTGCATACATATTATATATATAGAAATAGATATATCTCCAACACGGGAGGGTTTCATAGACGATACGGCAGATTAGATGTATACAATTTTTAGAAAGCTACGGAAATACTTCTATAGCCTCGTGTTGATTTAATCGAGTTCTTTTTAAATGATTCAACACACAGTTGATATCGAGGAATAAAATACTATTGATCGTTAACCCTTCTGTAACTTCTGAAACTTTAAGGCATGAAATTAATATGAAAGGAAGAGCTTAAATGACTAAGAATTTGATACTGTAAGCAAATGTTTTATAACATATGATGTGTGTTTCTCTCACTATGTTTAATTCCATTTCAGATATAACAAAGGCAATTATTGTGGGAGGAAATGTGTTAAAATGTTAGAAGAACTCAATTAATGTCGCACAATCGCATTTATTTTGTTTCTTTGTGAAGAACAAAATTCATCTCGTGATTAATAATTTTAATTTGCATATCATACCGACTGTGTTTACAATAACAACGTTTACATGTTATAAGACCACCGGCCTATTACAAAATATATATACAGATATTCAGTATTCATACAGCTCTATATGTTTTTATATAGATAGTTATTTTGGAATTTCATTCTTCAAATCGAACTGTTCTTTTAACAATAACAACATCTGATGATGGCATCAGTATTATTAAGTTGATAATGTTAGGATTAGTATAATATGTCTTTTGGATATATTTGGATAGCGGATTCTCATAGAAGTCACAGTGTTTTCAAATTACATACCTTCCATAATCTTCGTGCCCTTGGGATATCAGTATAAAGACCCTTTTCAAATTCTAAATCATGGATACTAGTTCTAAATGATACATATATAAATCTAAATTTTCGGATGTTTTAAACATCCAAATATATTTCGTATCCAAACGATGACTTAAACTCGAACTTTGAGCATAATTTTCTACTATTACTTACTTGACTATATATTCTGTTCGGTGTTTCATAGTTCTAGAAGTATAAATGTAGAAAAATTTAATACTTGAAGTGTAGAATGTAAATACGCTGCATTCGAAAAGTGTGAACTTAAGAACCAGTTTGATTGTTGGTATTATTCTAAAAATACATTTGTAGTAAACACTACGTTATATAGTTATTACTGTATTCAAAATTTTCATCCAGGGCTTCAGTCTATTTTAATTCTGACGCTGGTGATGTTGTTGTTGTTGTTTGGATCAATATTGCGTATAGTATATCATTATTGGATTCTACTTTTTTCTCGAAGAGACGTGGAATTTGTTAATTCCTTCTTTGTTTAATTATATTTTCGTTTCTGTCGATAAAGGTTTTATAAGAGTCTGATATCTTATATATCGATGCTTATTATGCCGTACATATATTCAATTTGATTAAAGCATAAAAACTATTGGTTCTATAATCTTATGTATATATATATATATATATATATATATATATATATATATATATATATATATATATATATATATATATATATATATATATATATATATGCAAAAAGCTACAGAAACATGCTCAGTAGCAAAAGGTTTAAACATAAACCCGGTTTAGTGGCAATGGGCAACGCCAAAGACATAGAACACAAATTCACAAACAAGAAACATAGAACAGCACACAACTCTACAAACAGCACAGTGCATAAATACTATACATATATATATAAATAATTGGTATGTTTATCAAGAATTGTTAGGTACCGCCTTGGAACGGTCAGTAAAATGTAAATTTACTGGGGGTTTAAAAAAGTGTATGTGCACAAACCTCACTCTTATCCCAACAATTCTTAATAAAGATAAAACGCAAAAGATAAATCTTATCAAAGTATGCATTAACTTGAGGAACTTTATCAATAAAACAAATAATAATAAAAAACTAAAGTTCTTCAATGATCAGAGATCCCAACTCTATCTGCAGACGGAGGGAAACAATTCAGAGCACCTAATGCAAATACGTTTCAAAGATACGATGATATGTTTACATTTTTTTCATACCAAAGTTTGTAGAATAGCGATTTCCTAAATAATATTATTTTTTTTATTCAATATAACTGTTTTGGCTAATTTCTTTTGCAAGTCATAAACTTGTTTTATTTGGCTTTATGTTTTAAGGACATTGTTCAATAATGTACAATGTCATGACACTTTAGTAATGAAAGATGTATCCATTTCACATTCAAATAAAAATTGGCTGACATATGTTTTAATTTTTAATTTGCTTATATTGTAGTCATCCGAAATCGTTTAACCAATAACGCTTTTATTGAGTCAAGACAATACTCAACGTTTGTTAGTTTCAATCCTCAATATTCGTAAGTTTGCTACTGTATTTGTCTTTTTATGTCTGCATTTCCATCCCAGATAAATTTGAAAAAGCTCTTTTAACAGTTCCAATAACTGGTTTGCTTGGATTCGCCACACAGTAAATGAATATATTATCTTTGGTAGCGCATACGTTTTTACAACAGTCATTTTACCCATCAATGTAAGTTTTCTTTGACCCCATTGTCGTAAAGCCTTATGTAATCCTATTGACTTCGTGTAGGTATTTTTGTCGATTATTTGTTGGTTATTATTGTAGAAGGTGATACCTAATGCTGTCTCACATTCAGAAGTCGTTTAAAAGGGTTTTCGTTGCACTAATGGAAAAGAAGTAAAAACAATCACAAACAGTTTAAATTTGTCACGACAATAACTTTTAAGTCATTGAAGTACAAAGTGTAACAATATTTAAAGATATATTCAATTTTAAGATTGCATTAGGCAGTCGCACACGCCTTCTGCAAATGAATGAATTGAGCCAGGGCAACATTTTAAATTCATCCAAAACACCCTTGATAACGATACATAAAAATGTTCGATCTTCCTAACAAAAGTCATATTCATTTGATATTAATTCATTCAGAATATTTTAGGATGTCCTTACAAATTTAAACATTTGAAATCATAAAAAAGCATTCACAATCAGTACATAAATGTACCAAATTTTCGGTCGCCCGATCAAAAAAAAATTAGAAAGGTGCAAAATATAAATCAAAATCACAACATGAATTGAAAGGTCGACCTTGTGAATTTGAAATACATAAAATTTCAGAGCTTTTAAAATTAAATATAAAACTATAAAATCCCTAAAAGTTCGGTCGTCTGAACATAAGTCATATATCAAATTTATAATTTCACAAAGTGTTTGGTCGTCCTAACAGATTTGAATCAGTTAAAATAGAAATATATTCACATTCAGTTTTTTAAATGTATCAAATGTTCGGTGAACCGAACAAATAAGAAATGGACTAAATTTAAACTAAAATCAAAACAGGAATTGATAGAAAATGTAAGGTCGACAAACCCATTTGAAAAAAGTCAGATTTCAAAGTTATTTAAAATCACAAAATGTTTGGTTGGCAGACAAAATCATATCCATTTAATATTAACAATATGAAATCAAAAAATATTTGGTCGTCCTAACAAATTTGAAACAGTAAAAAAAAAAAAAAAAAAAAAAAAAAAAAAAAAACATTCGCAATCAGTTTTGAAATGAAGCGAATCTTTGGTCGTCCTAACGAATTTGAAATCGACAAAGGTTAAACTAAAATTTAAACATGAATAGATAGAAAGTGTTCAGACGACCGAACAAAACAGGTAAATATTCAAAACTATTGATAATAATCAAAATATGAAATCATAAAATGTTCGGTAGTCCGAACAAATGTCATATATTGAATGTCAAAAATATAAGATGTTTGGTCATCCAAGCAAAATTCAAATCCATTGAATATCAATAATTTAAATTCACAAATGTCTGGTTGTTGAAATAAAAATCATTCAAAATCAGTATCGTACATGTTCCAAAAGCTCACTTGTAAGAAAAAAATTGGAACTAACAAAATTTACGTTTTCGTTTCAGCAAATTGATATGGATAAAAAATGAATTAAATTCAATTGTGAAAGTTTTTGCCAGATTTGAAATACCCAAAAAAGAAATAATTGAAAATCAAAGGATGAACAAATAAAATGTACTAGACAAGTAGAAAGCTGTTGATTTAGATGTGTTCAGTCATCGTTTTTATTAAGAACAATAGGACGCGCCTTTCCAGTTTTCTCCAGCTGCTGTATTAAAGGATCGTTTAATCAATATATTCACGATCAGCAATTTTATTGTCCATTGATACTTGTATCGGTGTACATACCATCTTGTCTACCATTAAAATTCTAGTAATCTCATCCTTAAACATGTATATTAAAACAATATTTACGCTTTTAGGTACACACATCTCCATCTTGATTATTGTGTTTTGAAAATGCACCTTTTACTCCGTTTGTACCTTAGCAACACATTTTAAATAACCCTGGCTCTGTATTCAAACCTTTGCCAGCAGCATACATAATTTTGAAATGCAATCGTAGACAACAAAGTCAACATTCAGGAGTATAGTACAGCATAGTACGTTTGTCTTTACACCGGCTCGGTATTGAAATTGATCGATTGAGAAACGTACCAAGAGAAGAACGGTTATGCGCTACATATAATAATAAGAAGACGAATGCCATTTGCTATTTGAATGCATATTGTATAATTATATACGAGCTAAATATACCAAGCGATACTTTAAAGAAAGACCAAGTATGTCTATAACTAATAAGTTGTTAACATCTTATAATGCAAATGTTGTGAAGTAAAAACTGATTTAATAATTTCTTTTTCATAATATCTCTTTGCATTGTCATTTTATGTGCGTTTAAATGAATATGTTTAAAATTTCTATGTTGGGCTTTAAGTAATTTCTTGAAGTGAGTTTTATTTCGCAAAACAGTAATTTCTGCAGGAATGGCACCAGTATTTGCTAAAACAACTGGTGCAGCTTGTACTAAAGCCATATCTTATATCTATTTATATAAGCTGCAACTAATTTTGTTGAATGAGTTAAAAGCTGTCCTAAATTTCCTATTTTAAACTATATCATTATATTATTTATATTTAAACAAGCTAACCCAAAAAGTGTACACCAAATAAGCAACTGTAAAAGGCAAAGGGAATAAACCGTAGTAGTATATATATATATTATATGCTAATATTTATTCTATGTTTTATGATGGTCGTTGTGGGGATTGACTTATTTGTAGTTTAATTTTGTTGAGTATTGCGAGATAGATTTTTAATTGACAAAATCATAACATGGCTATGTTCAAAATAATTGAAAAGTCCATGCATAGAAGATTCATTTAAATCTACTTTCTCGCAACGCTATATTCTAGACAAGCTCCAAACTGGCCAAACTGCGCAAGGACGAATATACTCCATACAATCGGCACTGGTCACCTGCGAACTTGACTTCAAATGAGCGATTCGAAGTCTCGAAGCGAAGAATTCTAGGTCCCTTTTGACTTCAACTGCAAAAGGGAGGTTTGACACCTTAAGTGGTAGGGCACGGGTCACATGCAACTGCATCGACATAAAAGGTAAATGGACGCCTGCATCCTTAGTGATTTATGCTACATGCAATTTCTACCGGTGACACGCGTTTAGTCCTTTAAAGTGAAAGTTGCAGTTGACCTTTGAGGTAATTGGACGTCTGCAACTGTAGGGATGTATGCTACCTGCAACCTCTAGCAGATCTAAAAAAAAGCGAAAGTTGCAAGTGGCCTTTGAAGTGCGACCTCAACTGGAAACTTGAAATCTTACGCCTGCAACCGTAAACTGGAAATGTGTTTTCATATCCTCAAACCACAGAACCATAGGTCACATGCAATCTCCACTGGAAAGGGGTCAGTTGGCACCTTGAACCGCAGCGTTACTAGTCACCTGCGGCATCCACTGGAAATGGGCATTCGTAGGCATGCAATCGCAGGGCCACAGTTCACATTCGACCTCAAATAAGAAAGGGTGAATCGGCGCCTACAAAAACACGGCCATTGGTCACCTGCGACCTCATCTGTAAAAAAAGTTGTTCGCCGCCTCGAACAGTAAGACCATAGGTCGTCTGCGGCCTCCTCTGAAAAAGGGTAATTTAGGCGGCTGTAACCGTAGGGATATATGACAACCAGCGTCTCCTCTGGAAAAGGGCTTTCTGACGCCTGCGACCGTACGGCTAAAGGTCACCTGCGGCCTCCCTCAGAAAAGTTAAATTGGACGGCTGTCACCGCCGGGATATAGGTCACCTGCTGCCTTCACTTGAGAAGGATAATGTAAAGTTTGCAACCGCAGGGCACATGTCACCTTCGACTTCAATTATAAATGGGTTACACGCTGCCTCCAACCGCAGGGCCATTAGTGCAGCCTCCACTTGAAAATGGTTTATGACGCATGCAACCGCAATGTTATAGGCCATATGCAGCCTACCTTGGAAAAGTTTTTTGACGTCGGCAACCGCAGGGCTTAAGATCACCTATGGCGTCAACTAGAAATGGGCATTCATAGATATGCAATCACATTGGTTGTTCGCCCACTTAAACATAAGGCCCATAAGGCATCTGTGGCCTCCACAGGAAAAGTGTATTTTTACGCCTGCAACTGCAGATCTATAGATCACCTGTAACCTCTGCCTAAAAAGTGGTATTTGACGTATGCAACCGCAAGTCTTTGGTTCACTAGAAGCCTTCAGTTGGAAAGGGTGGATCGTGGCTTTGAACAGCAGGGGGACTGGTCGCCTGCGACCTCAAGTGTAAAAAGGGAGACTCGACGTCTCGAGCCGCAGGGTTCTAGCTTACCTTTGACTTTCACAAAAAAAGGGCGTTTTGACGTCTCGAGTGGCAGTGCATGTCAAATGTGACTTTCACTGGAAGAGGGTAAATTGACGCGTGTAACCGTAGGGATGTGTGTAACATGTAACTTCTACCGGCGACACAGTCCAGTCGCCCTTAAAAGTTGAAGTGTAAGGTGACGTATTAGGTAAATGGACGCCTTCATCCGATGGGATGTATGTTAAATGCACACTCTATCGGTTTCACGCGTCTAGTCGCCCTTAACAGAGCAGGTTTCAGGGGCCTTTTATGTCAAGGTGCTGACTTCCATACGTCCCAAGCGTCACAAGCGAATGTTGTGCCGCCTATAACCGCATGGCCATAGGTCATTTGCGGTTTCCACTAGAAAATATTTTTTTGTTTTTTGACGCCAGCATCGCAGGGCTAAAGGTCACCTGCGGCCTCCTCTTGAATAGGACATTCGTAGGCATGCAATCGCAGGACCACTAATCAACTGCGGCCTAAACAGTGAAAGGATGGATAGTCGCTCTCAAATTGGAAAAAGGTTGTTAGCCGCTTCGATCCGCAGGGCAATAGGTCACTTGCGGCCTCCACTGGAAAAGTTATTTTGATGCCTGTAGCTGCAGGGTTATAGTTTAACTGTGGCCTCTACTGAAAATGGGCATTCGTAGGTATGCAATCGCAGGGCCACTGGTTACGTACGACATAAACTAAAAACGGGAAGAACGACGCCCAGAACAGCAGCGCAACATGTTCACCTGCGCCCTCCATTGGAAAAAGTTTTTCGCCGCATCGAAACGCAGGGGTATTTGAGGCCTGCAACCGCAGTGCTATAGGTTACCCGCGCCTACACTTCAAATAGTCATCTGTAGGCATGCAATCGCAGGGCCAATGGTCACCTGCGAACCCTTCTGGGAAAGGGAGGATCAACACCTAGAACAGCAAGGTAACTGGTCAACTGCGACCTCAACTGGAAAGAAGGTTGTTTGCCGCATCGAACTGCAGGGCAAATTGTCACCTGCTGCCTCCCCAGGAAAAGGGTCATATGACGCCTGCAACCGCATGGCTATAATTCACCTACGGCATCCACTTGATATGGGCACTCGTAGGCATGCAATCGCAGGGTCTCTGGATAATTCGACCTTAACTGGGAAAGGTAGATCGACGCCAATAACATCAAGGCCACTGGTCACCAGCAGCGTCCACTGGAAAAAGGTTGTTCGCCGCCTTGAGCAGCAGGGCCATAGGTCACCTGTGGCGTCCTTTGGAAAATGATTGATCGAAGGCTTCAGCTGAGGGGCCACTGCTCAGCTGCGATCTCATCTTGACATTGTATGTTCGCCATCTCTAATCTAAGGGTAAGGGTTAGCAGTAAAGTTTTTTTTTTGACGCACTGGTCACTTGTGACCTCAACTGAGAAATGGTAGATCCACACCGCTAAAAGCACTGCCACTGGTCACATTTGGCCTCAATTGGAAAATGGTTGTTTGCCGTCACGAACTGTATGCTCATTTTCATCTTCGGAAAAGGTTTTTTACACCCACAACTGCAAAGCTGTTGGTCACCTGCAACATCAACTGGAAAATTGCAATTGTGCACCTGAATTTTCCGGGCCACCGGTCACCTTTTACCGGAACTGGGAAAGGATGGATCGACGCAAGGATTCGAATTGCTATTGGTCTCCTATAGCCTCCACTACAAACGAGTTATTTGCATATACAACAGTAGGGCCATTGGTCCGCTGTGTCATCAACAGGAAATGCTGAGATCGACGCCTCAAACCACAGAGCCATTAGTCGTCTGCGGACATTTGAAAATTATAGTATGACGTTTAGTACCATAGGGCTAGAGGTCATCTATCGCCTCCATTGAAAAAGGGATATTTAACACCTCGAGCTGCAGGACACACGTACGCCTGCGACTTCCACTGTTTAAGTGTACTGTTATTGGACACCTGCAACCGCAGGAATAAAGGTCACATATGAACATCCAATGGAAAAGAACAATCTTACGTCTGCGTCCGCAGGACCACTGGTTACCTGCGACCGCAACTGGAAAGACTTCCAGGCTTCCTTTGTAGAAAGTAATTAAACGGCAGTTGAAAGGGTAAGCGTATGTATCTACAGGTTTAAATAGATACTGCCCAGTTTCGATTCTAAAATATAATATAACAATGCATAACTGTGCCAAAGTTCAAATAGCAATCTGCTTGAACATTGTCTACGTTCTTAATTTCGGAATAGATTTAACCTTGATCAAATGTGTATGCAATGGTTCCGCACAAGATAACACTCAAATTTCATTGATGTTTACATGCAAATACCAATGTGCTTAACTTAGTATTGAAAATAGTTTTTGAACGTTTATAATTATGCCGTTGTAAACATTAAATCTGCTCTTATCTTTCAGTCGTTTATTGTGTTAATAATATGAACGGATATAAACACTCACGAGCGGTTGGTAAGTTGCAAACTGTTTCGAATATAAAGGTTTAATTTCAGTTTCTTTGGTGCTTGGTTATTATTTGAGTTTAAACTGGATCATACGTTGCAAACCTTTAAAGTGCGTTGGTTATTTCATTACAGACAGTATACATGGGTCAGAGCACCACCCTTCATGCATCTCAGCAGACTGACGACCTTAGTCATGTGATGTTCATATTTCAGCTCCTTCATAGCGGCCCTCGTGGCCAGTGCCATCTGTGTCGGTCATCTAGTCTTAATACGCCGGAAGTACTGCCGAAATACCACGCAGGATTTTTGCATCTGATCGCGAGCGTGTGCATGTTGACAATTGCCGAAAATTACATGATATGACGCGTAAAACAGAGCGTCGGCTCGTGCTTAGATTACTCGATGACGGCGGCGTTTGCAAACGGGGTGGTGCTCGTGTTTATCGTGCATAATGTATTTGTTCAGAACTTTAAATGGTCGATGTCTACGTGTCTAGCATACGCAGGCACACTTGGTTGCATCATCACAGGAAGTTTTTCCGTAATCAAGATTGTGTCGCAAAAAAGCCCACTTCCAGTTGCACAACATTCGCTTGTGACGCTTGGGACGTATGGAAGTCAGCACTTTGACGTATTTTTGTCCGTCTGTCAGAAAAACGTTTACGAGGAAAGATGGGCTATTCTGGTGGAATATTTAGTGATATACGTACCCGTCATGGTCACCGTGCTGGTTGCTCTTTGCAGGAACAGGACAAAACAAACGGGTATGATAACTTGTATAAATTAATTTGAATTATTGTTTTTATTATTTATCTTGAAAAAAAATGAACTGAAAGTGTTCTAGTCGACATGTCCCCCCATTGTTGACACATAAATCACATTTGATTAGTCTACCTGGATAAAAGTAGTTGTTTACTTCCAAATACTATATACATTTGTCACATTTCTGAGTCTCCTAATTATCACATCATGTTAGTCTGACTCCGTGACGTATTGTTGGATCTCGAAATACTTATAAATGTAACTGAATGTCTTTCTGTTTTTTTCTTTGCAGAAGTCACCATCACAGAGCTTAAGATTCTCTCAAACAAGGAGTGCAACGTTTCAGTGTTTAACTGTAATTATGTTAAATTGAACTCAGCCATGGTTGCCGTTCTTTTATACATTACTATTGTCTTACTCATAGTACGTCCAGGATACATTCTGTTTGCGCACGTAACTTCGGGTTACTTCTGAGACATATTGCCAAGGTTGTTACAGACAGTAATTTTCACTTTTATTTGCTCAGAATATATTGGAAAGGTCCTCATTCGACCACAATATTGGAATAATGAGGTGAAATCAAACGGCTATCGTGATTGTAAACATAAGTGCAACCCTCTTATGCAGGTTTGATTTAAACCCTCAGTAAATTCACATTTTACTGACCGTTCCAAGGCGGTACCTAACAATCCTTGATAAACATACCTAGTTTTTTATATATATATATATCATGTATGCACTGTGCTGTTGGTGGAGTATTGCTCTGTTCTTCCATGATTCTTGCTTGTGATTTTTTGTTTTTGTGTTCTATGTTTTTGGCGTTTACACAGTGCCATTAAACATAGTTTATGTTTAAACTTTTTGCTACTGAGCTTGTTTCTGTAGATTTTCACATAAGTATTGATAAGCTGTAAATTTCTGTGGACAGGTTCTTTAGAGATGTGTTGTTTAAAAGTAAAGACACACTTGCTTGGAATGGGAAATCCATAGTTATGTTTCCACAAAACTGTGATACTATGCTCAAATATGTTTGTACCACTTTTGTAACTGGGTCAATAATTAGCACATAAACGTATCATATTGACGGAGTTAAAGTCGAAATATTGTCAAATATTAACACTTGGTGTCATCTTCGTTGAATTTCGTCTTTTAAGACATTACAATGTGGGCAAAGTCTTTGTTATAAAATTGTATTATTCCACCAACCAACTTCTATATTTAACCGATGCGACGATAATCCTTATTGGCTTAAAGCAATTCTGAATATTTGTACATAAACACACTTAAGATAGGGTTTTAATTCAAAATCAGATATGTTTCTATAAAATAAAGCTCTTGAGGAGTCCGACAATCTGCTGTTTAAATTTTGAACATAAACGTCTCATATTCTTTGCTTCAAAAATGACACAAAACTGGAAATATTACCAACATCTTGTGCAAGCCAGACGTGAGAAACCCCATATTACTCAATATTGTTTTAACATGTACTGCCCAGTTTGGAAATTTTACAACATCATTTATCATTACATTATAGATGGTTCTTACATATTAATCATTCGGCATACTTAAAACTTTGAGCCAGTACTTAATAATACTTTGATGCATTGCGACATTAGATTTAATCTGCCCGTCTCTGCATATACAAAGTCATTTTGTGCTGTTGTTTTAACCGGAAGTACATATTTTATGAATTGGGTGTGTATCCTTTTAATTGGCAATCGTTTTGAAAATCCCCAAACTTCTGAACCATATAATAGGATAGTTCTAATGAGTCAAAAAGTTCCAATTTATGTTCAGGTGTTATATTAGTAAATTTGTTCAAATATTTTCTTAATTTAAAAATAGCTTTATGTGCTTGACCAGATAACGTTTTGGTAGCATATATAAGTGAACCCCTTGAGCTAAAGACTACCTAAATATGTAAATTTGTTTACAACCACCAATGGTGATCCCTAATAGATTGAAACTGAAGATTTGAAGGTAATCTACCCCCTTTCCTAAAAACCAATTTCTTTGTTTTGCATTTATTGACCGTAAGTTTCCATATGTTACAATATTCCTCTAAAATATTAATATTCGCTTGCAGTTCTGCTGCTGAATTAGCAAAAATTACAATATCGTCTGCATATAAGAGTAGAAAGAACTTTAACAATCCTGTGTCGACCCCTTTGGCCCCTTTGAGATATAATACTTCCTCCAAGTCGTTAATATACAATAAAAATAATAATGGCGATAGGCATTCGCCTTGACGTACACCTAAATGACTTTCAAACACTGCACCTAACTCGTTTTGGTGTTTAACTCTTGAATACATATGATTATACATAGACTTTATAACTGAAAAGAGATTGCCCCGTAGTTCTAATATATACAGTTTATAACACATATTGTATCGTACTATATAATCTAACGCTTTTGTAAAATCTACAAAAACACAAAATAACTGCTTTTTTTCATTAAGAACATGATTAATTCAATTTGTAATACAAACATGTTATCAACGGTACTCATTTAAGCTCTGAATCCAGCTTGTGCCTCGATGTATACATGGTAATATTCGGCCCAAGTTGAAAGCCGGCTATTAATAATATTTGTGAATATTTTTTCCACAACACTTAATAATGTGATTCCTCGAAATTTTCCAACTTCGTTTAGATTTCCCTTTTTACGTATTGGGACTATATAACCCTCAGTCCACTTTTCCGGAAAATACCCGGTTATTAATAGTTTATTAAATAGCCTTAAAAGAAAAGACGATAGTCTACGTTTACCATATATCAAAAAATCATTAAGTATCCTATCTTGACCAGCACTTTTGCCCAAATTCAAATTTGAAATACCTTTTAGAACGTCGTCCTCAGTGAATCGCAAATCTAATTCAGAAAACATTATCGTTAATTCATTTTGTAAAATAGTATTATTAAAGTATAATATGTCTTCATCTGGCTGAAAAACCTTTCATTAAGATCATTAATTGCCTGAAAGTAAGCTGTAAACGATTGAAGAGATATAATGTTAGGAGTGTTATGTTTTTAGCATATTAATTGATCCGTCCGCTTATTCATATTTAGGTAGTTTTAATAATTTTCGGCGTTTAAAGTACTTACATAATCTTTCTTTGAATTACGCCACGAAAATGAATAATCCATATTAATATGTAAACGACTTTCGTTATTTTCTATTTTTTCATGTATATTTGGTGACCGTTCTAATGCAAATTCAATTAAGCAGTCGTCTGTCAAAACATTCGGTCCATGAACATAGGAATTTACAAATGTAGTGAGCAAAACCTCATCTACAATGCAGTAATCTATGACACTTGACACATTTGCACCCACAAATGTAAAAGGGCCAATATTTCTATTACCCCCTACGTGCCCGTTTGCTATTCTAAGTCCTGTTTCAATAAAAAAAATCAATAAGCAGTCGACCATTTGTATTAACAACATTATCTTCAGATGTTCATGGCACATAATTATCAGCTGTATATTCTTAAGGTAAAAGGTTTTGATTTCTTAATGTGTAATTATCTTGCAAAATCTTGCAAATGTCCCACCTTTCAATTTAAATCAGTATCATAAACAAACAATTACTGTCATCATTTTGTTGCTTAATTGTGATAATATTTTGTTCAATAATATCATCAATGTTATTTTCAACTTGAGTGTTCCGGCTAGAATTAGAGGGTACAATATAACATAAAAAAACAACTAAACTATCCCCTAAACATAGTAAAGCTTTATCAATTTTTATCCATAAATGCGAGTCGCTGTTAGGCATCACTAAAGAGACATTTTTGGCATAATTTTGCCTTACATACAATAATAAACCACCAGAATTTCTCTTTGTACCAGCAATTTTCTCTAACCTATTTAAAATAAAACATTCAAAATCTTCGACATCGTAGTCACTACATCCCCAACTTTCCTTGAAACAAATATTATCATTGTCTTCAAATAATGTTCGAACCTCTTTGGATTTTTGTCATTGTATTTCGTAACTAAACCTTGAAAGTTCATTAAAGCGAAACGTATGTCATTGATATTAACACATTTACTACAAATGTTCTATTTACTGGTCGTCTGCGTCGTTTGGGAGAAATTCTGGGTGTTGATTGTTTCATTATTCGCGGTCTTTCGTGGAGCTCGATTGCTGACTGACCGTGGCTTCCTCTGATTGGTCGATGGCGTCGTTCTCGATTTTGACCGACCACGTGCTTGAGCCTAAACAGCTGCTAAAGTTTGCGGGGGAGTGAACACGTGATCTGGGTCAGTGTTGTCAGGTAGATTTAGACTGGCACCCTGAACGTTATTTGTATTTTCACTCGCAGGAGCATGTTGGTTCGTTACCATAGTATTCTGTGACTGTGTGTGCGCGCTATTTACAACACTTGCAAATGTAGGTTGGGGTTCCCTGCGATCCAACGACGGAGAATCTCAGACTTCCTGACGTTCATTTGAAAAACCTCCACTCTGCGTGTTGTCTATTCGCGAGGAATATCGACGATCGGGGATGAAACGCGCGGGGTTTACCACTTCCTGCCACTGTGGAAATTCATCAGAGATCAGCTGGTCACTCACATACAAAGCGGCCGGAAACTTTAACCATACACGGTTGTTTCTATTCTGCCTGTATGCCTTCTGTTGGGTCCACAGGCGTTTCCTGGCTGCCCTTATATCCTCAGGGTAGTCTCTATCAACAGATATACGTTTACCCGCTAATCGTTTTGCGTTATGCATAACTATGTCGACTTCAAACTTGTATTTGAATGTTACCAGGATGGGCCTCTTTTGAACTACATACGTTTCGTCATTAGTAAGTAAAGAAGGCTGTGAAAATTGAATAATATCCAATTGAAATAATATTTAATTGTCGATGTAATTTTTATGTGTACATTTGAATTTGTAGTAAAAGCATAATGTCACTGTATTTAGATAAACTGTTATAACAACGATCGTGCATACACATTTTGAATCATGTTTATGCGTTATTCATAGTATTTTTATGTGTTGAGTCATTTCTATCCCTAATATGTATCGTTTTAGAAAAATGCAGCAGTAAATCGCATTAAGATTCTTTGTTCACTGTTTGCAGGCTATTGTCCACTACATAATTTCCCTATAGAAAAGTGTCCTACATTTAATTGACCGTTTTGCACGCGAAATAACACTAATATATAATGTTACTAGACCGTCAACACCTTATAGGGGATGATAATCTGACATGTGTACCAAACATTAAACGGCATTAAAACAATCCTTAAAATTGGCAGAACGTAGACACTTTGTACTGAATATAGTAAAACCATAAAGCAACAAGACAACTATTGGTACGGTAGGTATTTTAGACACGACATTGTACTATCAGACGATTTGAGAAAAAAACAGTTCTTGGGTACATTTTCGGTTTGAATTTAAAAGGGAGCTCTGAATTACCGCACGCATTTATTGTTCATATATCATTGACTAAACCATTTAATTGCAATGCAAGGTCCTTTTCCTTTTAAGATTAGGCGTGCTTTGATCGTTCGTAAAATTGAAATAAATCCATGCGTTATATATAGTTTTCTTTGGTAATGTTTGCACACATCGTGTGTAAAATCTCATTTACACAAGTATCATTTTCAGACGCTGAATAGTCTACTACTCACTTGGCAAATGTTAATAATATATGTTTACCCGTAAAGGTTGTCACTATTCGCAATCAGCACAACCAAAAGGTTTCATAACGACATTGCAATTTACCCGGTGAAATATCAACAGCAAACATAAAAGCAAAGCTCATGCGTTATGTCCACAACTGGCAAAATACGCAACCACATCAACAATCTCGTTAGAACTTCACAGAGACGCATATCAAAACCATGCGTTGAAAACTGAAAAGCCTTTATTAAATATACTTTGGAAAACAATAAAGACGTTTGCTTTATAAGTGATATTATTATAAAAAAATTTATATTTTGAAACGAATTCGTAGTTATGTCGCAGGTCTGTTGAAACTTGAAACTTAAATGGAAATTTTCGCCTAAATTAGTTTCATTGTTACCATACTATACTTCCTATTTCTCTTGTGCTAACTTTGATATTGACCGGTAAATGTTCAATTTTGAAACATTGTTTTGCTTTTTCTGTATTTTTCTACATATTTCGTTCTACAATCTTGTTTTTTCCACCCACTTACCTTATTACACAAATGTGTAGAGATACATTAATATTTCGACTGCAGTTGTAAACAAGAACTATTTAAGGTCTAGATAAAGAACGCATCTTATTTGTTATAAATATAAAATGCAATTCAATATTACCAGACTCCTGTTTTCAACTGTGTATCAATACGATGCGCATTAAAATTCACAAATACTCGGAAGGTCGCAATGTAAAATGGTGTGTTTATTGAATAGCCAAACAATTGATATATCTAATTAGGAATATATGAAAACTACATTTCAGTATACGGCAGTTCACCCAGCTAGAGTGTCCCTTGGACCCAAACTTGGTTGCGGTATGTACCGAATTTAAAATTCCCGACGCCGTTATACCGACTGCGTCATACCGACCGCGTCATACCGAACGACTCTGAAAAAGGTACTTTATTGACTGGCGTCAAGTTTTTATTGCTGAACAATTGCATCGGACACTTGTTTTCCATGTATATATGCTTTACACTCAAGGGTTCTATTCGATAAGAGATGGGATATCGCATCCAGATCGGCTTGTATATCATGCTGTTTATGGCAGTTACATTATGGTGTTTAAGGTCACTTTTAGATGTGATGACACGTATGTCAATTCAAAAAGCAAACGAGACCTTTCATAGATTACTTAAAAATAAAATAAACAAGAGCAACAACTGTCGCAAAATGCTAGGGACCAAGCTGTATGTCGGCCAAGTTTAGAGACGGAAACTGTAAATACAGTTGTTTTGCCAATTCGACTACTGTAGTGACTATGAAGACGTTGATGGTTATCGAACCTGACTGAGATATTCTGCCAATAAAACTATTGACTTAATACGGTGATGATTGGACAAAGGCTTCTATATCTATAGGTCAAACAGCATAGTTGCCTCCAAAGTTTAAACGTAGTAATTATATTAACAGTTTTCTTACATATTGCACAAAGGTTAACAACTTATTAATAATTAAAAAAAAAGCATAATTACATATCTAAGGATACTTGACTTTCACATGGAATATGCCCAATTTGTGCCTGAAGATACGTTGAAATATAAAACAATAATAAAGACAATTCAATGCATTAAAGTATAATTTATCAAGACCCCAAATTACGATCTTACACTATATTCAACAAGTATATACTATATCATCAGCCTAAAAATAACGCAAAAGTAATATTATTGATAAGCAAAAATATTTATGTAGCGTAATGCTGGATAAGATTCGATATTCAAAACATTTCTCGTCTCGCTGGTTCCTATATAAGAAAATGATAGAAAACCATATGTCATAGTATATACATTTCGCCTACAGTATCATAGTCCTTGTAACTAAAGCTCTATAATAATAATAACAAATTTCGTACTTAATATTCTCTAGTTAATTATTGTGCAAATTGTATTTTGTTTTTGTTTTTCACATTGATCGTGCTGCATTAAAAGCCCTGGTTGTTTTGTCACCGATTGTTGTGGTTTTACAAGCTGTATTTGCCAAATTAACTTATCTAACTAGTATTAACTTTTGATATTCACTAAAATACGAAAACTATCAAATAATGTTACATTTTTTTAGCCAGTTCAAGTGTATCTGGTTAAGTTAAAGCTTCAGAAATAAGGGATCGGATCGTCTGCGGCGTCAAAAGTGACAATGCATTTGTTAAAGAAAATATCACATTTTGAGAGGGTTATTGGTATATGAAGAATATCGGAATAATCTGACAATAATGTTAAAACAATGAAAGTAACTTCGTGTGACATGTATTTGAAGTCTGTCAACAAAATGAGAGAAAAAGGCGATATTGAAATGCCATCAATTGGGACAAATCACGAGTTGACGAAGTGTCCGGCATACGGAAAAAGTATCATGAAACGTTTCGTAACGACCACTTTGCAAAAAAATGTACAAATGAATAGGCCTTGAACCTAAAAACAACTTAGAAAACGAATAGTTAATTCAGTGGAATTAGATTCGAGTGCTGATTTTTATACTGATAATATAAAAATATCTTCGAGTAAACCCATGCCTGCATATTGTATGAAAAGAGGCAAAAAGGCAACACTTTAGATTTGAAGAAATGTTATGTCTAATGTTTCCCGCATAACAACCATAGATTTCTCAAAACTCAAACCCATTTAAGTTTAACAATGAAAAAGGTATGTCACAATGTCCTAAAACAATTCATTCACTTTGAAGATTAGCACCGCAATTTTGCAAGGAATCCTTGTTGCATCAGTCTGGACGACGGCATTTTTTAGTCAAGCAGAAAATATTTATTTATTGTAATAGAATGGAATTCTTTTCTCAGAGTGCAGTTATTGGATTGATTGAAAAGTATAACAACTATAAATTATTGTGCATCACTCAGAATTAAGCGAAATATCAATCTGAATTAGCAATCGCAATCTTAGACATAGAGAGGGCATCGTAGGTCACATCCTGGTACTTAGCATTATGCTAAAACGTACATATGTGAGTGACACTGGGGCTAAATGTAATGTGGTATTAATAACACCATGTGAAAAGTCATTTGCAATGGGTTGATCATAACTCAATGCCTTAGGATATGTTGCCTTTTCCACACAGTTTGGCCTTCTTTCGATGCTAAATGTTTATTTCCCATCCATTTTAGAAATAGGAAATATTTCGCAAATGCAATAAATAACGTACATAACGATCTCTGAAATAGCGAGGCACACCGGAAACATATTCAATTTGTTAAATATGCTAAAAGTGATATCGAGGTACGATATTAATATTATGTTTGATAACGTTCACTGTTGTAGTAGGAGATAGTTAAATGTATGCTCTTTTCCCAACCTATGACAATAACAAGAATGCCATTTCCTTCCAATCGAACAAATTCCAAAACTATTAAATAGAGTGTTTTCCCAAAATGCCAAAAAGTAACTTTATATGCAATCACTGCAAACGTATACAGCTATTTACTTGTTGGCGACTTTGAGTTTACAACATGTATAATATAACAGCATGGTAATACCGTATTTCAAAACGAAAAATATAAAGTGCAATTCATATAATAATCTCTCAACTTGACGTTTTTGAACGATTAATAAAGACAAAGTATGATCAAGCAGTTTGATGAAAATACTTAGTACACTTAAAGGCTGATTGAAATAATCATATATGTTAATTAAGACAAATAATTCACAAATTATTATTTCACATAATTATTAAAGATGTTAATAGGCAAAGCATATAGTTATATACAACAACAACAACAACAACAACAACATTGAATGCATTTCAGGCAATTATGCCCAAAGCATACGAATAGTTGACGAGCAAACAGGTAAAAATTAGCGAAAAGCATAATAATAAAATGAAGACAAAAAGATAAATGATTAGTAATCAGTAGTAGTGAACTATTTTGCAATTAAAGGTAAATCTAGCAATTAGCAATTTGCTCGAACAAAAATTTAAACAAGATATTCACCAAAGTCCGAATGTTTGTTTTACAGATGTTAAAGGAGTAATATTTATCCAATCGTGAATATCATAAGCCAATTCGTGTTTATGTATGTTCGTGTTTATTACTACAACTGGCCAACTTGCTATGAATGAAAAGTATTATAAAATTTCGAATGACATTTCATTCAGTGAATTTTTTGCAGCAATGTATGGTACGTTGCAATAATTCTTATAATAACATTTTGTCCTTCTAGTGTAATTGAATAATGTCATGTGTGTTAAGTTCTATGGTTATTTGCATGGTATATATATTTTGCCATATTCATGGTTGTGTAAATGGTTTCTTCGCATATTAATTTTGCAAACTTGTGTATATTAGGCCAGTGGCAATAGTATGGTTTAAAAAATTGTTTACGTATATCCCGGAAGTTTTGGAAAAGTAAAAGAAAATGGTATTCCGATTTTACTTGGTTTTGACTGCAGTTTGTACAATTTCTCTGTGTTCTTGGTATATTGTTATAACTTCCCGTTTTTATTTGTAGTGTGTGAGAACTGGTTCTAAATTTTGTTAATGCTATTCTGATTTTGTTTTACATTTAATTCGGTCTAGATACTTTCCAAGAACAAAAGTGTGTTTAAGTAGACAGTATGTTTCAAGTTTTTCTTGAGTTGTTTATTCTTGAGTACCATGATTGTTTATAAATATCTGTTATTCTTTGAATAATTTTGTAGTGTTAATTTAAGTACTCGTTTGGTTTAAATGAAATGCCCAGTTGGCTTAATTTATCGATCCATTGTCCACTGTACTTTTAAGCATACTATACGAATTGAATAATAAAGAGTTTTAGTCACTTTTAAGTCATTTAGACGAGTATTTATTCAGAATTGTATCCCAAGATCTCCATTTAATGCGTCTATGTTGTTGATGTTTACACATAATAGTTTTTTCATAGTTATTATGAATTAGTTTGATATCTTTACGTTCATGATAACAAATTATTTCAGCGCCATGGTTTAGTATGTGTTGAACAGTTCATTTTTCTGAAAGTGGTAAATTCGTTTGATTATAAATCATACAAAGATTAAGACCCTAAGCTGCAAAATGATTCTGCCCCCCCAGGGAGATTTTCTTAAAGCTTAAGCAAAACGCCACACAATGAGATATGTTTACGCTCTGGGGAGCGAGTAACGGACTATTTAACTGCGTTATCCCAAGGATTTACTTTTAAGTTTTATCTGTACTATTTCTTCCATGTATTATGATCGTTTATAAGATTGAAATTGGTAAATCGTCGTTCTTAAGTTCTATGAAGGTTTTCTAATAATTCATACCGCGCGAATTGGTGAAAATTACGTTACTGTTAAAACATTACATAAAAAACAACGTTTTTTATGGAAATAATATGTTACACAGAGTGCTTATACAAATAAGGTCATGATATTTTGCTTGATGAAAGAGGTATTCTATATTTTAAATACGTATTTGACAATGTCAGCAATAAATCCCTAAACTTTCTTATGGTTGTGCAGATAACGCGAGTGTAATTTACGTTACGTTATATAGCTATATTTTGCATATTAACGATTGATGCTGGTAAACTATTAATACCCTTTACACGCTTTAGTTATACACACCTTAAAGTCTGGTTTCATTTGTAATTTAAACCAGTGATAAAACCTAACCATGATGACGTTACTTAGACAGAGATTTAAATATTACTGTTAAGTTTTATGTATACAATGGGTAAGATCAAATAGAGTTGCAATCAATTTAATGTTAAAGCACAATAATATAAAAACATATGCATTTGTTCAACAGATATTGTTAAAATGTATATCAAATACATATTTTATACATTTAATACATATTTTAAATTATTTCTCAATACAGCGTGATATTCATTTATATGCAGTTTACAAATATAAACATAAATTGATAAATAAGGGGGAACTGAATTTTGTAAATAAATCAGATTTAAAATTGAGCTCATGGAGCGGGCCAGGCAACTATGGAAGAGTTCATTTACAATCTAATTGTGAACAAAACTGCCATTTACCTATTGTCAAGTTTCAAAGTCCTTAGAAACTGCTGATAGAATGCCTTTTAAAATCATGTGAGGATGTTGCACATATATTTGTCGGCAATGCAAAACTTCAAAGCCTACCATGAGTACCTGATATATTCGGAAAGCTCGTCGATTACCCTGATTTATTCAAGTAAGTTGAATGCCAAAAAAGAACTGCGCCATCATTCTTGATATCTGGTCCCGAAACAAGAACTCCTACGGACTGGATGGCTTTATTGGCAACAATGACATACTAGTAACCAAAATGTCATGTTTACTTTACAACCAGTGGAAAATTGACAACTTTTGACAAGTTTTGAGACCCTGTTGTGTTGAGAGAAATATGTTAAAATCTTACAAGTCTTGAAGGTGCCAATGTTGAAATATTTCACAGGAAGGCGTTGTTTTCATCCTTACAAGAGGCAGGCATAAAAACATTCAATGTTAGATCTTCAGATATCCTAGTGGTTTGAGCGGTGTATTTCAGTTGTTTTTTTTCATACTGGTGTAGGTAATGAGCGGCCATTTATTTTGGTAAAATTGGTCAAAACAAAGGAGAAGATATTTGTTCAGTAATGTTAGCCGAATAGCTTCACAAGGTACGAGACAACAATTGCGCCTCTTTAAATCCTAGAAACAGACTATTTAGAGGTTAATGATTGATGTTGGGTTACGGTTAGGGTTTCCGATATTTTCTTTATTTGGGAATGTAAGTTGTCATTTAATTTCTGGTGATGGCTTGATTTTGTTTTTTCGTTGTATCGAATATAGAAATTTATTTGTTTGTTTCGATTCCTTTATCATATCTGTATTTTTGGGGGGTCTGTTTTGACTGATATTTTCGGATTTAATCTTGTTTTCAAATGAATTGGGATACAATTAACTAGTGTCGGATATTTTCATTTACCCTTTAGTCGTATATGTTTTCGAATAATTGTATGCCTTTTTGATACCATCCTTAAAAAAACAGTGTATGGCCGTTTTGTTTTATCTCTTCTCAAGACTTCTCTTCATAAAATGTGGTTTTTATTTTTAACCAAGATTTTATTACATCATTCTGATGTTATATAATTTATAACTGTTTGATCAAAATCTGATTCTAGCGGGTGTTCATGACCGTAGTTCTTTATTTTTCTATGGAAGAATATTTTCCAGTATCCGATTAGGGTCTATATATCTTTTCATCCATAATGCTTTAATTGAGTTTAAAAATGATTCGATATCTGCATGCTTAAGTCCACCGTGTTCATAGTCTTGGTAAAGGATATGTCTTTTTTATTTTATCCAGTTTTCCAGCCTACATAAAATCAAATATGTATTTTTTTATATCATCTATCATATGTTTAGTTGGATAAGCTTGTACAGTAAATAGATAAATGAGCTTAGGTAAAGCAAATGTTTTAATTACCGTAACTTTTCCGATCAGTGACAGTTTTCTGTGGTGCCATTGTTTTAATACGTTTCTAAACTCTATGGAAGAATATTTTCCAGTATCCGATTAGGGTCTATATATCTTTTCATCCATAATGCTTTAATTGAGTTTAAAAATGATTCGATATCTGCATGCTTAAGTCCACCGTGTTCATAGTCTTGGTAAAGGATATGTCTTTTTTATTTTATCCAGTTTTCCAGCCTACATAAAATCAAATATGTATTTTTTTATATCATCTATCATATGTTTAGTTGGATAAGCTTGTACAGTAAATAGATAAATGAGCTTAGGTAAAGCAAATGTTTTAATTACCGTAACTTTTCCGATCAGTGACAGTTTTCTGTGGTGCCATTGTTTTAATACGTTTCTAAACTCTTGATTTTTTTATTAATATTTCTTGAAATATTTGCATTTTTATCATTTGTAAGTGTCATTCCTAAAGTGGTAGCATAAGCGGATGTCCATACAATTTGTTGGTTTACGAAATTGTATTTTTGAGGTGTTTAATGATCCCTACCTCATAATGATTGATTTATTGGTGTTCAGTGTTAGGCCTGAGCATTTTGAGAACATTTCTAAGGTTTGTAAAAGTGTTTCAAAGAATTTCTTGTCACCATTATTGAAAAATGTTGACTCATCGGCAAAAAGGTTTGCTTTATAATTTTGGCATTACTTTAAATTCCTTTTATGTCATAGTTTAGTACAACATAGTTAAATAATGTTTGAAAGCAAATTATAAACAATTTCGCCGACAATAGGCAGCCCTGTCGAACACCTTTTTCTAGTCCAAATGACTGCTATATATGTCCATTATTATTTATCAGACTCAGAATGTTGTTGTAGAATATGGTTACCCATTTAAAAATATCTGGTCCAAACTTCAATGATTTTATTCATTCAATGATAAAACTGTGGTTTAAGTTGTCAAAAGCTTTAGCAAAGTCGGCAAAACATAAGAGTCCTGTTTTTTTGTTTCATTGTTAATATTCTATGATTTCAATAATTACCCTCCTATTATTCTCCTATATATCTTCCCTTAACAATCCCAGATTGTTTATGGCTTATAATTGATGGTAAAACTTTTTATATTCGACTGTTTATGGGTTTAGTTGCTATTTTATAATCTATCTTTAGTAGAGTAATGGGTCTTCAATTAGTAAATTCATCAAGGTCCTTATTCAGTTTCGGTAAGAGTGTAATTAGCCCCTGTTTCTGAAGTTGTGTTAATTGTCCTATAGTGAAAAGTGGTTTAATAAGGTATTGTTGTATATCTTTCCAAAAGGTTTTATAAAATTCTTCAGTTAATGTATCAGAACCCGGACTTTTTTGGTTTTCATCTTCTTTAAGTGTTCTATAAGGGGTTTCATGTCGTTTTTTGTTTTTTTTCATTATCTTTAGAGTATAATTTTGTATCATATCGCAATTTCTCGTTTATGATTTTTTCTATACCTGTTATTCTTTTATTTTCAACCTTTAGAGTATTTATTGATTTTCCTTCAGCGCGTTTCTGCTCAAGGTTAGCAAAATATTTCATGCACTTTCCGTTGTGTTCAACGTGAATTGATTTAGCTCTTAATATGATACCGTTTAGTTGTGTTTGTGTTATTTCATCTATCTTTTGTTTCTTATTTATAATAATTTCAGATATGTGATCAATTTCATTTTTGTTATTCGTATTGAGTTTTGTTTCTAAAGTTTGTCTTCTTTTTATAGTTTTGTTTTTTCATTATTTTGAATCTTTTTAAGATGAGTTGTTAATTTAATTGTTTCATTTCTCATTGAACCCTTTATCATTTCCCAAAGCGTCTTTGCATTACATTCGGTGTTATTACTAACCGTTTCTTTTATGCTGGTTGTTATGCTGTTTAATTTAATAAATTGGGTCTAATAGGACAGAGTTATTATTTTTTTAAATATCCCGGGCCTCGTTTTATCTTCGATGTGTTTAATCTAATTGATACTAGTGAGTGGTCTGTTTTATAAGCGGGCTTTATAAAGGTTTCTTCTTAAATGTTTATTAAGTTATCAGAAACTAAGAAGTAGTCAAGTCTACTGTGAATGTGAGGTTTCGTGTTCGAGTGCCAAGTAAATTGTATTTTTTCGGGGTGTTTAAGTCTCCATGCATCGCTTAAATTTGAGGAGCTTAACATTTCAAATGTTTTTGCTCTGCATTTATTATGAGTTCCAGTTTTGCCATTTTTCTTGACTAAGTCTTCGTTTAAAACTGTGTTAAAGTCTCCACCTATAATAAATGTTTTGTCGTTGTTGTTAAGAATATAGCTTTCAAGCGGTAAGAACAGCTGTGGTTCATCTTTATTTGACCCATATGTGTTTATCAATGAAAGTTCTGGGTCATGTATTGTTATGTCAACAAAAAAGTCTACCTTCTATCATTTCTGTTTCTTGTTTTATTTCAATCTTGTTTTTTGGGTAATAAATGCAACAACCTTACTCTTTGATTTGTTTCCGCTGAATATGCAATCAGCCCCCATTCTGTTTTCCATTTTGGAATCAATTCCTTTTTACATTGTACTTCTTGAAGCATACATAACTCATAATGATTTGTTTTAAAGGGGCTGTACTTCATACGATGAAATAGCGAAACAAAAGATAAAATTATCGAAAATTGACATAAACTTGGTATCGATGTGTACTATGCATTGAAACTTACTAACTGAAGTACCACATAGCTTACAATTAATATATTTTTCGCAGTTTTTTCGTATATTTCCATTAAAAAATATTACTAGGTATGTCTACCTAGTACAATTCATTCCTTATGCGTGATTGGCTAGTCAATGTTATCACATAATATTACCAAGTAAGGTATATAGCTTAAGTATTCCAACCGTTACGGGTAAGCCTTCGTAGCACAGTGGATACAACACTGGATTGCAATTTTGGCGACACCGGTTCGAACCCGGTCTCCGACTCGATTTTTTTTTATATTTTGGTATTACTTTTTACAATTATGATATGAAAGAGTAAAATATTTTATTAAAAAAATTGTCGTGAGATTCGTTACAGAAGAAAAAAAATTTGGTGCCAATCTGGTGTACAGTCCCTTAAAGCCATTAAAACATGTGTATCCGTTTCTGATAATTGCCTAAACCATGAACATTAGGTATTGCTATTTTCGTTCTCATATGCCAAAACATATCAAGTTCAAAATCATTGTAATAAGAAACCATAACACATTATAAAAGATGTAGATTGTATGAATCAGTGTTTTTTTTATTAAAACCATTAGATCCTTTATTACTTTTAATTGCTTTTTAAACGATGCCTATCAAATATTAGCTATTTATATGAGAGATAAGGTGAGTTTTATTGATATCTATTCAGGGTGTATGTTAACGTATGTTTATATTCATTTAAAGGGAAGTATGATATGGGTTTTCAAAAAAGGTAAACTAGAAAGCACAATGTATTGTTGTTAAAATAGTGTGAGAACATTGGGTCCAATTTATATTAAATTGAATACTGTGGTACTTTTTAATTTATATACTTTTTTATGTATTTCTTTGCATGTCAATTCTATCACAGTTGTATTAGAAATCATTAAATACGATTGATTTATGCCTACTGCATTGCGCAAATTGATATAACATTTAGATGCGTTGGTTGTATTAACACCTTAATTCTAGATAAGATGTTATATCTTAGTTTTCATTTAGTGTGTTCATGTATTTATATTAAAAATGATAGGTGAAAAAAAGGATGTGGGCTGTTAATTTGCCATACGAAAAAAAATGCAATGTATGATATTGTCAAGTATTTTCAATCTAATGACGAAATCTGTAATACATATACAAAAGTATGGCCCAGTAAATTTACATTTTACTGACCATTCCAAGGCAGTACCTAACAGTTCTTGATAAACATACCAATGGTACTGTATTTATGCACTGTGCTGTTTGTAGAGTTTATTGCTGTTTATGTTTCTTGTTTGTTATTTTGTGTTCTATGTCATTAGCGTTGCCCATTGCCACTAAACCGGGTTTATGTTTAACCTTTTTGCTACTGAGCATGTTTCTGTAACTTTTTGCATAAATATTCTTAGTATATAATGCTCTATTCACTGTTTCTGATGTTCTACTAAATGCACTTTTAAAACATATTACATGCATTGTGTAAAATAACCTTTTCATATAAGATGTGTCAATAACCAACATGTCCAAGAATGTAAACACACAAAATCATTAATAATACGTAGTAATGCGAGGTAGGTTTTGATTTTGCGTCTATTCCTTGCAAAAGGTAGCGAAAATTGGAACAGACTCGTTACAAAAATAACCCGTCTTACAATTTGGCATTGGTATAAACCATTTTTATATCCTGATGACACTTTTACCGAAACTAAATAAGGACCTTGATGAATTTACTAATTGGAGACCCATTACTTTACTTAACGTAGATTGATAAAGTACACAGAAAAAGGGTTTCTTGACAATATGATGAAAATAATATAACCAAAGTTTTCAAATATGTCTATCTGTTAAGTTTAAGAGTAGTGTCCATATAACTTAGGTCGTACACATGTATAGGTCCTGCACATGCATTTGTAATGTGTTATATTTAGATTCTATTCTTGTATTCATTTACACGTTTACATGCATTTCTGAATACGCTGTTTAAGTTGTATACGCGTACAATTATTTTGCCCATTCATTGTATTATATATTATTAATCAAATATTACTGTCACTTTTTTGACCGAGACAAGTGCGGTACCAATCCCGGGCAATTGAAGGCAATATATGCCAGAACTCGCTCAATATCAACCAAACTCGGCCAATATCAACATAACTTGGCTAATATGAGTTTGCTCCGATTTGATTGCCTACAAAACTCGCATAATATAGAATTTGAAAAATGGGCCATTATCATTAGCTGTCGAAACTCGCCTTATATGAGAAATATGCTGGAAAATATTTGAGTTTGTACACCGACAAATTGGACGACGAAGGTGAAACATTTGACTTTTTGGCAAACGATTTAAGAAATTAAGACAAAAAGACATGTTTCCTTACAATATACAGTGCTTTATTCATGAGTATGTGCAGACAACATGAATGAATAAGGGATAAAAACGGCTTCAATGTGGACTAACGGTAAATTATGAGAATGTTTTTAACCAAGATAGTTATAGTTAATTAATAAAATACTTATTAATTAGGTGATTTCATATTGGCCCAGTTATTTTTCCTCGGTCAGCTAACCACAGACAAATATCTAGGCCAATATGAAATCACCTAATTAATAACATTATATTAAAACATTAAAAGGTATTCAATATATTAAGCGGTTTAAATCACATGTATTTATAAGCATACTGCTGTTGATAGTCAATCGATAGCCTCCAGTCGCTGTATGAGTACACTGAGCATCACAGATAATGTCTCCCAATTCTTTTCCTCACGCGTGTAGTCCACTTGATACCCATCCAACTATTGTAATCGCGGTGTTGTATCTGGCGAATATTCCCGTTTTGTCTTTTATGAAAGAGTTTCCGTTCCCATGCCCATGCTCTTTCTGTCGTACGTTCAGGGTTTTGTAGGGTTTTCCTAATAGTACCCAAGACGTGTCTATTCAGGCGTGTGAGGTCCGCGTTTATAAAATTAAGTGTCCCTTTGAATTCTTTTCTGCGCTTTATGAGGGCATTGCGTTTTATTTTTGAGACGTACTTCACAATAATAGGCCTTGGTTTTGGTCCAGGTCTACCAAGTCGGTGGCACGTATCAATATCAATTTCATGTAAATTTAAACCTTCAAGTTTCTCATTTAATTTTTTTACTATAGATTTTGTTGTTGTTTCTGGAGTTTCAGGTTCATTGCTTTCTTAAATGCCCGTAATGACAACATTGTTTCTTCTAGAGTATTGTTCAAGTTCGTTTATCCTACCTTCTTGTGTAAACACCTTATGTTCTTAATAAGTGCGAAAAACTACAGAAACAAGCTCAGTAGCAAACAGTTTAAACATAAACCCGGTTTAATGGCACTGGGTAGACGCCAAAGACATAGCACATAAAAACAAAAAATCACAAACAAGAAACATGGAAGAATAGCACAAAACTCAACAAACAGCACAGTGCATACATACTATATATATAAAACCAGGTATGTTTATCAAGGATTGTTAGGTACCGCCTTGGAACGGTCAGTAAAATGTTAATTTACTGGTGGTATAAACCATTGCGTGTGCACAACCTCACTCTTATTCCAGCAATAAGTCAACTATTATTTGATTTTTCTTGTCGGATTGAAGTTTTCGAAGATTGTCTTTTTCATTTTCGATATCAAATAATCTGGACTCTAATCTATCGATCTTGTCGTCAAACGCTTTGATGACTTCCGATTTCACCTCACTCACTATCTCTTTAATAATCTCTTTTAACGCCTGTTTTTTTTCATACAACTTCATTCAATTTTTCATTCATATGTTTCAGCTCTTCTTGACTTTTATTCATAGAGAGAGCGGTTGTGAATCCGTAAGATTTTCATAATCGTCGTTTTCTAAAACAGTTTCTTTTTCTTGTGTTTCTGTGGACTTTTCTGTTTTTTATTTCATTTCTGAGGCTTCGTCTGTCTATCTCACCAGTACTCCCGTGTTGGCTTCTTTCTTATTCCCTTCCTTTTTGCGTCGTTTTGTCGACAATTTTTGATACTATTTGTGCTATTATCGAATTCACTCACGCTGCTTTCATCCTCTCTTATACTTATAGTATAATATTGCTAGACTGAACTAACTTTATCGATAACCAATTGTTACGTAAGCTATTTTACAACATCGATTCGCATCAGTGCCTTCGATCTAATGGTCTAACGAAATGCTTTACAAAGTCATTATTTTACTGTTTTCAAAGCAATATTTTGTTTGTATTGTTACCTTGTAACTAAGTGTCCTTTTTGTTTTATAGAAGACAAGTATTCCATTCTATTTTTCATTATTAAATCACAAAAACAGATTTGTTTACAAAAAGGTGTGTATTTGTCAAGGGGACACCACTCTTCAAACAAAATGGTTATATTCGAGCACACGGAACATTACTATTTATCAGCTACGAAACAGACAGTTATGAAAACGCATTGCGATAAGTAACTTTTTGTTATATTGATGACATTCTACACCGTTGGTTCAGGTATAGGAAAACAGTACCAAATGTTATCCATTTTATGACCTTATGAAGAAAGCTTTATTGCTTTTATACATAACAAATAACTATTTTATCTAATCAAACTTGACCACATCAACCGACTACAAGCTTCGTTCATTTCATCTTTCGAGAACTATTGCGTTTACTTATTTAAATGGTATAATATTACATTATAGCAAATCTTAAGTATAGAAAGATCGTATTGTGTGAAGTTTAAAACATTACATAAAATGACAATTTCTGGATTTGTCAATAATTTGGTCAAATGTTCAACAAAATTACCAGAATTACTGATTTTTATATTATTATATCAAAGTATAACATACCTAAAGTATGAAATCATCGTGTTGTAAGCAGTGCGATTTTTAGGGTGAAACATAAAAAACATTGACTAATAATCTATCAATTACATGTTCAATTGCCAAGTATTGAAAAATAATTTACTTTTAACTATAGAAACAGCTCATATGGCTGAATATAATGTGAAATATTAACCAAATAAGAAAAGAAAAAAGAAGAAATATATTTGCGAAGTTCTGTTATTTGCCTATTATCGACCTGGATCAACGACTGAACAGTTATATCACAAAAACGACTTTTTATCAGAACTGACATGAGCTGCATTTCGTGGAAAATAACGTTGGAAAACTGTATGCTATCAGATCAAACAGGACATGTTGTAATGAGATAAAAAGTAATGAAAGCAAAAACGAAAATGTTGATTTCTGTAATTTGATCACAAACAGTGAATACAAGCCTGAAATATGTAACTTTTTAAATTTTATGTTTTATTCTAAAAGTGAATTTGTAGATATTTTGTAACATAATTGGTTAATTTTTACATACATTGATCTTTGTTTTTAAATGATTTGAGTAGAAATGTTAGTGGCTTATTGTAGCAAAAGCTATGCACAACCTAAAACTCCGATGGCGTTCCCACAACAATTGCATGCGAAGCAGGCCTTACACAATCTAATCCAACCCTCTTGCAGCTGTATGCTACTCTATGGCAGACAGTTTGACAAGCGCACTGTTCGACTTTCATAATATGAGCCTGAACTGGTGCTGTTTCAGTTGTCATTGGATATAGTACCTTGTGACTCACTACTTCCCAAACCCCTTTTAACGGGTTCAAAACAGTGTTTCCTTTCCCGTTTGAACATGTTCTATGTCTTTGGCGATTACCTAGTGCCATTAAACCGGGTTTATGTTTAAACATTTTGCTACTGAGCTTGTTTCTGTAGCTTTTCGCATAAATATTGTAGAAATACCCGCAAACTGTTATACTTAACACATAGTACTTCATCATCACTTTTGACCCAAGCATGGTCATTCATAAGCACAACGGTGTCTTTCTTTCTAAACGTGAGTTCTTTCATAGTTTTGCCAACCACTCTAGCTACCACATTTTCACAAATCTGTTTTGCTTCATTAGCATTACCCTGATATGATGCAACTACACTGGCTATACTCTTCGTATCTGCTTCACATTATGTTTCTTGCAAGTTCAGTGTAACAAACTCTTATCTTTGTTTTTGTCACAGCATGAAGGTCACGACAGAATCCCAACAGCATTTAAAGTCTTATTCATACCGCGACCACTTGTCAAACCTCCAACACGTTCAGACTTCACATTAACATATGCTCATTCCACATGAGCATCTGCGCAATAACTAAGTCCTCGTGATTAAATATCATATAAAAGTTTATTAGTCCAATTTGTTGTGTGTATATCATATTTCTGTTTATATCAACGTTATTGGTTTTGATGCAAAACGAGACGCCGTTATATTAAACATTGCATGACGTTGACTTCAATTCCTTGCCAAGATTGAGTATACATCTAACGATGAATAAGTTTAAATAATAAAAATATTAATAATAATAATAATAATAATAATAATAATAATAATAATAATAATAATTATTCCAGAAATTTTAGCTTCTGTTTATAATTTTAACTAAGCTGATATGTCAACGCTAAATTCCATTATGACTTTTGGCAAATTCAAACATTTCTCACGCTAATTTATAGTTAGTATATGACACTTTAACCAAATAATCACCTTTCTCATATTATGATAATCTGTAACTTAAGTTTGTTGTAGAGTAGTTTTATACAGTGACTTAGGTACCCTTTCAGTATAATTTCGTCCAGTTCTTGGCATACTCAAGAAATTCCCACTTTATTTTGTTTTCAAACATTTTCCCCCAAAACTCATATTTAATTAATGTCAGTATATAAGGTATGTTATGGTGCGTATACTATTTATTAGATACAGTTTATTGCTAAAATGAACTTCAATGTAGAAAATTACCAGAAATGTATACTTTTGCTTACATATTTTAACTTTTTACCTCCTTTTTCACAACAGATGATATGTCTATACATTAGATATGTTATGTTGCTGTAAACTATCTTATACATATATTTTTGTCTGTTATCTATATATATATATATATCTAATTTTGATATAGACAAATCACTGAAATTCATACTTTACTTTTTTACCATTTTACCCCAAAAATCACAATTAACAATATAAATAATGCTGAGTCTACACATAAGATATGTTATGGTGTTGTGCAATATCTAATTAGTATAGTTATTCTGATATTTCTATCGCTAGATCCAATTTTGAAAGAGACAAATCCCAGAAATTCATACTTTTGTTTACATTTTTTAAATTTTTACCACAAAAATCCCAATTAACAAAATATGATGAGTCTAAACATTAGATATGATATGGTGTTGTTAACCATCTAACAAATATAGTTATTCTGATTTTTCTTTTGCTAGATGTTATTTTGATAAAGACAAATAACAAAAAAAAATAACTTGCAAAATCACGTTTAACAACGTTATAATGTGACTAAATATTAGGTATGTTACGATGCCGTATAATATCCATTAAATAGAGTATTTTGGGGGTTTTATTGCTAAATCCACATTAGATACAAACAAATTCCAGAAATTCATACTTATGTTTACAATTTTTAACTTTTTTACCCCAAAAATAGCATTTTTCACTTTTGTCCACACACAGCAGATATCAAACAACACAAATGTGCCAAAATTAATTTATTGCATTTTCTTTCTTCTTTAAATAGAGTTATTATGATGTGACTTAATATAAGGTATGCTATTATGCTGTATAATATCTATTAAATAGAGTTGTTATGGGTTTTTTATTGCTAAATCCACATTTGATACTGTACAGACAAATTCTAGAAATTCATACTTATGTTAACAATTTTTAACTTTGATGCTGTATCACGTTTAGCAACATTATGATGTGACTTAATAATAGGTATGTTATGCTGCTGTATAATATCTATTAAATAGAGAGGTTTTTAACATGCAAAATCACGTTTAACAACATTATGATGTGACTTAATAGCATTTTGCACTTTTTTCCGCACACAGCAGATATCAAACAACACAAATGTGCAAGAATTATTTCAGTGCATTTTTCTCTCCTTTATTTGCATTTTCAGCCACAGGGTCACTGGACTATTATGAATTATATTTAATTGATCGTCATCAAGAGTACTTCGCACATCTCTTTCTTTGTTATTGAATGTACACTATATAGTTTTATGCTATGGACCGGTGAACCATATTTGATACTGGTTATCAAGCGTGTTTTGATAAATTAGAACAGTTGCTTATGCTAGATTCGTACATTTACAGACAATGTGTAGGACTGATTGATAAGTTTTTAAAATTGATTATAGCTTTTAAAACTGATTCGACGTCATGATTCAATGTCTTTAAAATTATCCTGTTGACTAATTGGTTTTGCTGGTGATTGATTTAACCTTTTTTATTGCTTAAATTAAAGCAACTTTTGTTCTGACATCGATTGTTTTCAAGTTATGATTTCCAGACCAATGTTGAATTTGAGTTTCGACTTAGGTTTGACATATAGGCAGCGTTGTGACATTTTTCGAGCTCTTTGTGATGTTTATGTCCTCGGATACCTTTCGGCATTTATCCTTTTTTTCAACAATATGTTTTTATGAGTTTTGTGATTTTACCCACATATTTAACACTTTTAAAATACCAATTTGATAGTTGACATATTATGTCTTCCCAATTCATTTTATACACACGAGTTAACGCATTATTGTCACCTGAGGCTGTAAGATATCCATTTCTTTTAGGATATAATTTTTTTAGATATTTCTTAATATAAAATATTATAATGATGTCAGGTTATCGACTTTGATGGTATAACACAATGTCGAGACAACCATAACAACATATCGACCAAAGAATTGGTAAGGCACTTTATTAAATACTAATAAAGCGGCGGACATAAATGAACATTTGATAGATGTTGAAACAGATGAAGACTTGGATGAGATAAAAGAATATGATATTTAATACTGACCAAAAGAAAGAGCAGCGCGACTTGATTACACTATACCAGAGATTTTAATGTATGCAATTGATGAAATAAATAGTTTACTTGTTCAATTATTTAACCGACGTATAGGAACTGCGAGAAGACGAGGTAACGATTATGACGATAGCTTTAACAGCGGCGTTGGTAGTGATAACAGAGACGACAGAGGCAACACTGACAAAGAGGTGGTTAGAATAGTACGTGTTTCATTTTGAACGATGGTAGTAGTAACTACAATGACACGAGCAAAACATAACTCGATTGTCAAACAAATTGCAATCACAATAGAGGGAGTAATACCAATCAAATGGATGACTAAACAACAAAAACCATTTTTGGTCGTAATATGCAGAGGAAAGCGCATTTAAGTCGAAAAATGTCACGCAAATAAATTTGTTTTTGTATGTATATCCATATAAAAATTGACACGTGTGTAGTAACATTAATGGTCCGAAACATTGTGTAAAACAACCATATGCGATGGTTTAATAACAAATATACTTATAATAGATAACAAATCACAAACCTGTCGAAAAATGTCACATAGATTATTTTTGTATCACCTCGAAGACAAAACAATTGTCCCTCATTTTTTGAAAATCAATATATATATACTTAATTAAGTTTAAACATTATGGGGTAAAATAAAATCGGTAAATATCACAAAACTGGATAAGTTTGGTATTGATATGCATACATAATAACCTTAAACCTAACCCTAATTCAGCACACAGGTTATATTTCGAAACTAGTCCAGACGGAATTCTTAAACGTCTATGGCATAAAATATCTTTTGAATGTATCCGAGATTATGGTCCACAATACCCCCTCCATCTGATATTTTATAAAATATCACTGTATAAATTAGCTGAAAGTATAAAAGTATTAAAATATTAATTAAAAATCGTCTTTACAAACCTTTCAAGATCTTTGCACAAATATGATCAATGGCCTTTAATCAATATTTCCACAATACAGTCTCATATTAAAACAGGTGTAAATGTCATGATTCTTTCAAATAAATATCTTAAAGGGTTGCCACAGTATACTCATTACTCTGAAGCCAGCTTAATAAAGTCAGAAATAGGGCGTAGATATGTCTGACACTTGCCTTCTTTGAAAGTCTTAACTTCTACTTTTCTTACCTTGTGAGCACTACTTAAAAACACCCTCAAAACAACACAAAGAGGCCAATTGTTTCTATGAACGTCTTTATCTTTCAAGATAACAAGTCACCAGCTTTAAGCAGAAACACATAACAACATGGCATTTAAAATAGTCCTGATACTCATTATCATCAATTCCCAGACGCCTCCCAAGTGGCAAGTGGGGGGGGGGGGGCGGTTGTGAAAAATTGAACAACCGCAGACAACCTTTTTCAAAAAGAAACTTCTTGAAAATAACATCTTCGACACAGAAATACTCAATTTATAAAGACAACTCCTCCACTGCTCAAACAAAACATGGACGATAAGTTAGTTCCTTACACCTTATTCCTTTTTCGAATAAGGAATAGGTAACTAGTTTCTTATTCCTTATTCAAAATAAATAATTGTAGATATGCATCAAATTACTTCTTTGTTATGTGTTTCGTATTTTCATAACAATTAAACAGCTTTGTAAATAAAATAATGCACGAAAAAAAAAATCGAATACGGAATAAAGAACTTGTTCCCTATTCCTTATTCAAACTCGAATAAGGAATACAAATGTTTTAAGTAATACGTTTTTTGCAAATAACAATGCAGAAGTGGTCTACATAAATAGTTTACAGAAATGCATTGTCTATTCAAGAGAATTTTAGTGCTTAAGGTGCTTTGAAAACGCTCCAAAATCCGAATAAGTAACAGAATTTACGAAAAAAACTCGATTTCAATGTGCTTAATTTATTCGTTTTTTAACGAAATATAAAAAATGATCTTATTAAACAATTTGAATAAATGCATTAACTTATTTAAAGGGATAGAGTGTTTCAAGTACTTAAACCGCACAATAAGTTGAATAAGGAATGAAGAACAGAAACGGTGAATTTTTTCAACTTTTTAGGAAAGACATTTTTTGATCAAATAACTATGCAGAAGTGGTCTTCATAAAAAGTTTAAAGAAATGCAGTGTCTACTCAAGAGAGTGTTAGTACTTAAAGTGCTTTAATCATGTACCGACCTCCGAATAAGAAACAGAAATTTTGAAAACGTCAAAAAGTTAACTTACTCGTTTTATCACTTTTCGACAAAAACACTTTGCAGAAGTTGTCTTTATATTTTTTTTAAGAAATGCACTGTCCATTCAAGAGAGTTTTAGCACTTAAAGTGCTATAAAAACGCTCAAAAACGAATAAAGAACAGGATATACGAATAAATACTCAAATTCTATGTGCTTCATATGCTATTTGTTGATAAAATATCAAGTGCACATTGATCTTATCAAATAATTTGAATAAATGCGTTGTCTTATTGAGCGGGATGGAGTGTTCCAAGTACTTCGTAACGCACACTAAGTCGAATAAGGAATTAGGAACTAGTTCCTTATTTCTTATTCAAACTCAAATAAGGAACAGAAAGAGTGAATTTTTAACTTTTAAAGTAAGACATATTTTATATAAATAATAATAAATATGCAGAAGTGGTCTACATAAAAAGTTTACAGAAATACAATTTCTATTTAAGACAGTTTTAGTACTTAAAGTGCTTTAAAAACGTACCAAACTCAAAATAAGGAACATAAATCTTGAAAACGTAAAGAAAATCTCTTACTCGTTTTATCACTTTTTGATAAAATAACTGTGCAGGAGTGGTCTATTAAAACGTTTAAAGAAATGCATTGTCTTTTCCAGAGCACTTTGAAATTGAGTATTTTTCGTTACTTATTCGGATTTTGGAGCGTTTTAAAAGCACTTTAAGCACTAAAACTCTCTGGAATAGACAATGCATAGTTATTTGACAAAAATGCATTACTTGAAAAGTTTTTATTCCTTATTCGGGTTTGAATTAGGAATAGGGAACTAGTTCCTTATTCCTTATTCGATTTATTTCTATTTTTGTGCATTATTTTATTCACAAAGTTATTTAATTGTTATGAAAATACGAAACATATAACAAAGAAATCTTTTGTATGCATATCAACAATTATTTATTTTGAATAAGGAAGAAGGAAGAAGGAATTAGGAAAATCGAACTAATTTATTGTCCATAAACAAAACTTGTTCCTCTACCTCTGATTGCAATCAATCTACGCATTGCATTTATGAAAGAAGGAGCACTCATGGACTCGACAACCTCTATATGCAACTTCTTATCACAAGGTATGTGAACATATTAACCCAACGTTTACTACAAGCATGGCCTCCTCTCGTCCGACGAATCACAACTTCCCAAGGTCCAAACGCATCTACAACAATATAAGGACAGGGTGGACCGGGAGAAAGGCGATAATGTTTATGAAACAATATAACCTTTCCTTATTTACATTTCTCTGTACTTGCTGTTAAATGAACGTTTCTGTGTCTATCGTGAAGTCACGAGTTTGAGCACTAGGTGACATACGACTTGGATAAGAACAAGCTACATTTTTCAAGAGAGCAATAACAACGACTATTCTGCTACATCCAGAACTAAATGAAAAACTTTCAGACGTGGTAGTGACGAAGGTGTTCACTTTAGCACCAACCTCTTTGTTAACCTCAAGATTTATCAAAGGAAAGCATTCCGGTACATCTTCCTGTTTAGCATTGTTTTTAACTGGACCACGAAGCCATAAACTATCAACTATAATTCCTGAAGTCTCAAAGCTTGTAGTATCACAGTCTACTGGGTTACTATCAGTTTTGCTATAAAAACAACTCCGCAGAATCCTGTCAACGCTATTGCCAACATATGTCAACGAGTCTTGTTTTGAATGTATCCGAGAACAACCTTGCTGTCAGTGAAAAATGAGACAACATCAAAGTGGACGGACACATTTACAGAAACAATATCAAATACTTCTACAGCCAAAACTACCGCACAAAGTTTCAATCAGGGAATTGTTATGTCCACCTTTTGGAGCAACCTTGGGTTTTCCAAGAACAAAATAATGAGACCATGTACCATCATCTGACATCGCTAACAAGTAGACAGCTGCAGCATAAGTTTTTCTGAAGCATAAGAGTTAACATGTAGCAGCTCCTTTCTCCTGGTAACACTCAGAGAAACAGGTAAGTACATCCAAGGTATTTCTATGTTCTGTAAACTCTCGGTAGATACTTTCATGTTTTCCTATTGCGTCGTTTTGGTGTCCGAGAGAGGTTTATCCCAATCAATCGTCTTTTCCATAAGTTCTTTGAGAATGAGTCTTCCTGGCAATACTACAAAAACAGTTAAGCCTTAAGGGTTCATATATGCTATTGATTTCCGACAACACGCCGCTTCGAGTAAACGTTTAGTCTTAAACAAACGAACTTTCAAACACTGATACAATTGTGCTATCTATGTGTTTCTATTTTAGTTTTTTTCGCCTTGGTGTCTGCATGATATGGTCTATTCTTTTCAATTTGATGACAGAAATCATTGCGGCACATAGTTTAGTATCTGGATGCTAATAGTGCTGAGAGAAACCAATGTGCCAAAGCACCTTCTTTAAATCTTAGACCAATGATTCCGTCTGTGTCCTTTAAAACTATTTTCTGTAGCTTCCAGGGTGTAGTCCAGCCAGATGTCGTTAAATTTGCCACTCGAAAATTTTGCTGTAAATAAGCCCTGTATATAGTCCACCTCCCTTGATAGTCTGGTCATATTCAGAACTTGAGCACTTATGAAATTAGCGTAATTGTATGCATAAATGCATCTTATTATGTTGTTCTGACTGTATTAATTGCATTTTATAGTCATTATGAATATGTAGGCAATAGTTAAAGCTTCGCATAAGTTTTAGCGGCCGTGTTAGACATCATCTTGGAAAGCAATGTTGTACCACCGTATTCACAACTACAACATGCATCTTTATAAACTACAAACTAAGCCTTTCTTTTGATATATAGAAGTCTGTGTTTACAGATACATACCGATATGGTGTCAGATTTACTATCAAATATGCTGTACTTATACCAATTCATTAATTTACAAACATTTAACACAAATAAAATTAGCACATAAAAAGCCCCTTACGTATGAATTTTATGCTTTAATCGTCATATACATGTTCCAAAGGTATTTTGATTCATACAAACATGATGACAGAAGCAAAGTTAAATTGTGTAAACATTTGCTAAAGGTATCAAATTTCACGTTATTCAAGCCCTTTCTTTGATACTGACTGAACGCCATATAGTTTCAAGTTAAAGAAAGGTTGTCGTTGAAAAATGCTTACTTTATCGTTATCACGGATGTTTTTGATGAATTACATCGGTTGCTCGGGCTAACTTCATTCATTTGCATAAAATGTCTGCTACTGATGAGTGAGTACTTAAATTGATTATATTTTTAAATATTGTACAATCTTGTACACTTCAAAGTCTTCAATAATATTTTCGCGAAAACATTATACAGTTTTGGATTGCTTTCATTTTTACATTGCTGCAATCATATCACCTTTTTATTTTGTAACCGATTGTTCTGGATTGTCAAGCTATACCTGCAAAATCAAACTGTTTATCCAAAGTTAAAATTCGATCAATATGCAATTTTGTGACATTATTTTATGTGTAATATTTTAAAAACGAATTAGATTATTTGTCCAATAATTATTTTTTACCTTTACAAATTGATCAACATTTAACGACCTCCAATTTGTGTTTGCAAATCCTAGATTTCGCAAAATCAAGTAACCTTTAAATACGGTGCAATCGAATACTGGCCTATACTTTAGTTAGAAGGCTTCATTAAGGTATGATTTTGGTGTTTTTTGTTTGCGAAATGTTTTTGGAAGTTTGTCTAATTGACCCGCCAACTTCGGGCCCCAGAGGGGTTTCCGCAGAAAAACACGGGGTTTTTCACTATCCCGCGGGATTTTTCTCCCGTTTTTCAAAAGCTGGGGAAAAATCCCGCGGGATTTCAATAATACAAGATTCGTGTTATTTTAGCTCAAAACAGCATCTTATATCAAGAGGAGCATTATGCTTCGACACCGGAAGTGAAATAACGCGAAACAAAAAAAACCCGCTTTTCAGTACGGGGTTTTTCTCCTGCGGGATAAAACTCCAAGATTTTACCGATAATGCAAAATCCGTAAGAAAAACACTTTTAAGCTATTATATTATTGTTATGATGTTAATTATCACTTGTTTAAGGATTTTGAAATACTTGCTTTTTATTTAAAGAACAACAGAAATTTTATGAATGTTTTTTACGGGAGAAAAACCCAGCAAAACCTGTTTTGACTATTTATGATTTAAAACGCGATTATTGCACTTCATTTAAAGCAAAAACAAATGTTACTACATATGTATCTTATATGTTTAATATAACAACCATGTTAGTTATGTAAATGATATTATTAAAGGTAATTTAACTAATTTCGAAACTTATGAAATAGTGTAATGTAACCATTTTAAAAAAAAAATCTTCCTTTTTTAACCGTCTTTACAAATACTGCAGAAATGAAAATTATACGTGACGTTAAAGAGTTGTAACGTTATAAAGATGATATAGCTTAAAATTGTTTAATCATTGGTACTTAAAATTGTTTAATTATTGGTACTTGAATCTGATTTTAAACCGGTTTAACACAAACATACAATTACAATAATCAATACCAGGGTACATGTATCATGCTGGAAAATTACGAATGTGTCAGACGAATTATTTTGTTTTTCATAGAAGATAAACAAAATCATCGAGCTTTGCAGAACGATGAATCAGAATGACTGAATGACACTAAGTTTTGCAAAATGGATATATCCCTTACTTCCATGGTAAGTCATATATATGTTATTCTATTGCATTTTTGTGTGGCTTGTTGAATATGTATCAGCTAAGAACACAGGTAGATCTACTTGACACACACAATTTTAATAAGAATATCTTAATACACTTATCCCATATATAAGGCGATTATTGATTATGTGACTTGCACCTGTAGCTAAGAAGAAGGACAACTCTTGGTTATGCACCAGTCAGTTATAACCACCCCCGCCCCCCCTCCCCGGTCCAGGGAATGGCAGGGACTTTGACTCTCGGTCCAGCTGAGCCCGGGTAAAGGCCCATTTTCCCCAGCTATCCCCGGTATACACCCAGTCTCGGGTAATCACGGCCTTCCCAGTTCCGAAGAATAGAGGGGACTTTGACTTTCTGTCCAGCCAAGCCCGGGTAAAATCCTTGTCCTGCAGGGACGAACTGCCGGTAAAATCCCTGCCAAATGATCCCGTACCCCAAGGACCCTAGGTAAGGCCTCCGGTAATCACAGCCTTCCCAGGTCCGGAGAAAAGCGGGGACTTTGGCTTTCTGTCAAGCCAAGCCCGGGTAAAATCCTTGTCCTGCGGGGACAAACTGCCGGTAAAATCCCTGCCAAATGATCCCGTACCCCAAGTAGTCCAAATAATTGTACGTTGACAGATTTTTTTATGATTTTTGATATGGCAAATCCTTAATGTACAAATTGTTTTGTACCAAAAGTGGGTAGTTGTTCCGGGTTAAAGCATATTGCGTCCATTAAATATCATAAAAACAAGTAATATTACCAGATTATGTTATTTTATATTAGTTCCGTTCACAAAAAATAAGTATCCAACGAATAATTATGAGTTTGACGGTCTATCTCGAAGCTTGTCGGAGGTGGCTGACTTATTACGATTGGGTCGAGTTGTTCCGTTTAGCATAACTTCTTTATATGTATGGTAAATTATGAATATAAACCTTAATGATCAATTTCAACCATAAAATACTGCACTTAATACAATTTCAATATTTTTCAAACACCTCCGGTTTTTACACAAACCCGTTTAGACATTAGGGATTGGAAGAAACCCGTATAACACGTCTATTATTTTAGACTTGTACCCCAAGGACCCTAGGTAAGGACTCCGGTATTCATGGCCTCCCCGCCCTCCTAAAAAAACGTCGGGAAAAAACAACATTATTATTAAAAGTATTTATTCTTTTCATGAAAGTCTTTTGCCTGTAATTGCGCATTCAACATCCTAATGCAATATAAACTGTCATGATCTGCCCCAAGATTTCAGATTTAGTAAGCTTCTTATGACACAGACAACAGTTTTGCCTATATATGATCTGCAGGTTGGCGCATGATTATTATATATTAATGGCATATTTAGCTGACTGCAGTGGTCAAAATTGACACCAGCCAAATTTTATTTAGCAGGGCTTGATAAAAAAAATTAATGCCAAGCATTAGTGTTAGAAGTCGGGCTTGTACCTTCAAAAGTCTAATTGGATGACTGACTCAGTATGTGCATGTTTTGACATATTTTTGTTACTGTTTGGACTTGTCAATGTTATGTCCGTCCCTGAATAACTGTCACCATCGGGTGTGTCATCACAATGTACATGTCAGAATTACTATTACTATAGTATAATGTCAATGTATGTTTGTCCCTGAATAACTGTCCCAATGGTTCAATTCTATGTAAAGTAAATGTCAGGATAATTATTAGTATATGGTAATTGTCAAGTGTGATGTCTGTCCATAAATAAGTCTCCTCATGGTGTGTGTCTTTGCAATGTTCATGTAAGAATAACTATAACTATAGTGTATGTCAATTAAGTCTAGTCAATGTAACATCCGTCACTGAATAACTCAGTCCTCATGGCGCTTGTCTTAAAATGTTAATATGTCAAAATAACTAGTACTTATAAAAGTGTATACATCAATGTAATGTCCGTCCCTGAATAACTGTCCCCATGGCATTTGTTGTTACAATGATAATGGCAGAATAACTATTCCTATAATGTATGTCAATAAAATGTCTATCCCTGAAATCCCTGTCCCCATGGTGTGTTACTTTACAATTTTCATATCAGAATAACTATTTTTATAGTGTATGTCAATGTAATGTCCGTCCCTTATTAACTGTCCACATGGGGTATGTCTTTGCAATGTTCATAAATTTCAGAATAACTATTTCTATATAGTGTATGTCAATTTAGTGTGACAGGCCCTGATAAACTTTCCCCATAGTGTGTGTCTTTGCAATGTTCGTTTCAGAATTACTGTTTCTATAGTGGTGTTAATGTAATGTCCGTCCCTGATTAACTGTCCCCATGTAGGGATTCTATGTAAAGTACACATCAGGATAATTAATTACTGTATTGTATATCAGTGTTATGTCCGTCCCTAATTAAGTCACCATAAGGGTGTCTGGTGTGTGTCTTTGCAATGTTCATGTCAGAAATACTATTAGTATAGTGTATGTAAATGTAATGTCCGTCCCAGAGTAACTGTCACCATGTAGCGATTCTGTGTAAAGTACATGTCAGGATAACTAATTACTATATAAATGTATGCCAATGTTATTTCCCTAAATAAGTCTCCCCATGGATGCACCAGTCAATTGTATCCACGCTCCCCCCCCCCCCCATGTCCGGGGGTATACCGGGGATAGCCGGAGAAAAGGGCCGTGTTTTTACTTTCCAGGTGGTTTCGCAGGGCCGGGTGACCGCGGTGGTTTTGTCATAGGGCCAAATTAAGCCAAGATTGGGCCTTATATAGAGTCTCTGGGGTGCGGGGGCATTTGGCCGTGGTTTAACCATCAGTTCGTCCCCGCAGCGCGGGGATTTTACCCGGGGTCGGCTGGACCGAAAGTCAAAGTCCCGGCTATTCCCCGGACCTGGGAGGGCTGTGGTTACAATTGACTGGTGAATTATAATGTCAGTCCCTAAATAAGTCTTCCCATTGGCGTGACTGTCATGGTAATGTACATGTACCGGTAATTGTTACTTTAGTATATTATTTTAAAACTAACAGTAGGATGTCAAAATGACTTAATTAATTACACCATGATAAATGATAATATATCATGAGTGGATGGTACTCTGAAATTGCAGACACTAATATTATTATTTTTAGTTGAAAGATTTTACTATTGTTAAAGTGACTGGAATAAACAGAATTTATGATGAAATGGGTTTCATTTTCCTACATGCCTTGGCGAAACAAAATAATCCGCTGAGTTCTCTCCATTCCTTGAAGCTGTCAAATAAGTTCACATTTGGATTATATATATCTTAAATATATATGTCTAATGTCTACACTCAGGCACAATATTTTGCTAAGAATTGGGCGCAAGTCCGCTAACGCGTTCACAGGGGGTACTTTGAATGACTGGGGAATAGCACAGTAGCGCCCCTAGTGTGCCTTCTTGTTTTCAGTTCCTACTGAAAGATTACTGTTGGTCAGCCTTAGAGTATTTGAGGTTGGCTGATGTAGTTTTTTCAACAGTCAGAGACTTCTGTTCAGGATTTCCACTCCTTTATTCTAAGAATAGTGTTCCTTTTATATCAGCGATAACAAATAACACAATTGCAATTGCAAATCCAGTATGATTTAATTAAGTCTATTTCATGTATATATATAGTTATATGAATTTTTCATATGTGGCAGGTCTATTTTAGAAGTATTTTGTTTATAATTGTCTCTGTGGCTGCATTTATGCCACTCTGATCCTGTTGTTGTTGAGATAATGAAGATAAAATTCTCTATTAACAAAAAGTCCACAATTAGAAAATAGTAGGAGAGAACATAATTAAACTTTTCCAATAAAAAAAATCTTAATCAAGATATGGAAAGTGCCCTTATAATAACCCAATTAAACTTAAAATTAAAAACAAAAAGTAAGACTTGTTAATTACTGTAAAATCTATAGGTGTTAGATGACATTAAAGCTGCACTCTCACAGATATACCATTTTGACAACTTTCTTTTGTTTGTCTTAAAAAGAGCAAATTTCTGCCTCGATATCTGCAAATAAATTTATGATTGCTGACAAAATCAGATCGTAGATTTTCACATTTTTCTGTTTGAAAAATTGATGTTTTTTAAGGAAAATGCATATTATATCATTTTTGGTTTTTTTGTTAGTAGTTTTATTTATATAACTGGTTCCATGGATTTTTGCAAAATTGGCTGGTTCCAAGGCAAACAATAAAAAGTTGTCAAAACGTTCAATCTGTGAGAGTGCAGCTTTAAGTGCACTGTACAAAGAAAGCTGGTAAAAAATATTGAATAAACACTTAAAGCAAAATTATGTTTGAACTGGGACCAATAATATGTTATCTTACTCCCAGGTTTAAACAATTGCAAATAATAACAATAATTATAGTTTTGTCTGGCTTTTCTTACACAAATAGAAACTAATTTTTTAATCAAACAAAAGACATTAAAACTGCATATCCAGAATATCCTTGAAATAATATCAAAATGCCAAGATAAAATGTACAAAAAAACCCCCAAAACATCTGAATTAAATAACAATTAGCCACTTTAGCAAAATGGAGAATTATACATTTAAGATATTCACATAAAAATCACCTCAATTTTTCCTTTCCATATGATTATATATTATATTTCTTATTTTTTTCCCTCTTTGCTATTAGCCTATAAATCAACATGACCATAAGCAATTATTTATATTTTAAGCATAATTAAGGAACATGTATTTTGATCAATTAAAGTGCATAACTGTAGATTATGTTTATTATCTTAAATAAATTATAAGCCTATTCATAATCATATTTATAGCACCATTTTCAGAATAATGATTGTCACATTAACCAGGCTTTCCCTGTATAAAACTGTCATTCATAAAGAAACATTAAAAGGCAATTTTAACTCAGCCAATCAGATGTCAAAAACAGTGAAAGGGGCAATGTCAAGTCCAGTGAAAGGGGCGGAGCTAAGATAAATACTGACATGAAATGTAGATGGATCTTACCAACTGAGGAACTATTTTGATTTTCCTCATTTGCTTGTAATAAAAATTAAATTTTAACATTGATACAAATTTATCAATATATTATTGAATATAAAAGTGAATTATAAAAGCAAAATAATGACACCAAACATGACACATCCTGCATAAAGATTAGCATTTTGATAAACTTCCTGGAATTGTTATAATCAAAATACCTTGCACCAATATATCAAATCCTACTCCCACACAATGCAATGTTATAAAGTAAAAATATATACAGTATGCAGCAAAACTGTCTTCAAATTAAATCCTTGATTAGGCGAAACAAATATTCTTAGTTTCTACTAACATCCCCCCAAAAAAGGGTAAATAGGTAGGCATTAATAGGTAGGCATTACTTTTTTTTGGACGACCATAATTCTTTAGCAAACTGACCTGTATCAGGGTATTATTTTAGGTCTCTGAAAAAACGCATTTTGATCAAAACGAAAAAAAAATAAAATAGGAAAAAACAAATAAATTCAGATGGGTGTAAACAAAGATTTGTATAGGCCTTATTATGTCCATGTTATCATATCAGTGATCAAAATAATCACAAGCCCACAAGCCCTGCAAATGTAAAGTTTTTTCTTGGCTGTCAGGGGCCCAGGGCCAACTTCAACTCTTGCATGATTTATGGTAGGTTCTGTTGAAAGTGTTTGAAGCAAAATACTAGTTTAAAAATATTGGCTTTAAAGGTCTCCATAGTAACACTTCTAAACCTAACAAATGGAGTGAATTAGGGGGTTATTTGGGGGTAATAAAACACATCTTGATAGTGACAATTTAAGTTTTAATCTTTCAAGTGGTGGTTCAACTAAGGAGGGATATATATATATATTCTGTGACATTCTAAACTTTAGCATAAAATGTTAACTTAAATTTAATAAGAAAAAATATAATTAAAATGTGAAACTTTTTTGTCATTTAAAAAAACTTGTCACAGCTTCACATTCTCTTATTTTTAAGGCCTTCGACATATTTGAGTGGGATCCTGAAACAACCCCTGACACAACAACTTAATTTACAAGAACAACCCTGCGTATAAGAACTACAATACTTCTGACAAAAACAAACAAAAGCAACTCCAGATTTATGAACAACTCTGATTACTAGAACATGAACACCAACCCCATCTTCAAGAACAACAACTTCAACCCCAGAACATCAACACTTCCTGCAGGGACAACTACAAAAACATCGGCTTTAAGAACAAATTCATCCTAAACACAAACATCAGCAACAACAGCTACCCGAATAAAACTACTCGAACTACAAGAACACCAGCAACACACTCTTTAAGAACACCAGCATCATCATCTTCTTCTAGACTTGCAAATGCAACAAACACCAAAGACAAAGTTGAATGGTATGTATATATGAATGCAAAGTTTTGACATACACATGTATATAAGATATAGTTATTTGTCTTATTCCATAAATATGACCTACTCATAAGAACGTCATTGATTAAATTATGTAATTGAATAAAACTAAACAATCAATTTGCTATCATGGATTCTTTAAGTCAATGAGCATATGACTTTTTTTATTGTCTTTTTATTTTGTTAATGTCTCAAAAAAGAATGACTACCTCAAGTTGGCTGATTTCCATTAGATTTGAAACATTATTGAAGTATTCAACAATATATTTTGATAGGCTTTTTTTATTGAAGATTATGTTCATGCAACATACCTACTTTATTTGTCTGCAATGTAGCCATAAACTTAAAGGGACTAGACACCAGGTTGGCAAGTGCAGTACTTCTTCAAAATAAGCCTAGAACTGTCGATGAGATCATTTAGAAGGCTGATAATACAAAAGGGTTATTAGTACTGTGTTTTGATCCGGGAGGTTGTATTTAACTTGAGTGGATTTTTGCAGATTCGGATTTCACAAGGCACAAGCCTCCCGGATCAAAACGCCATACTAATAACCCTTTTATTATATATACATTACTGATTTACTTGTTACATCACTTAAAAGCCACATGTTTTCATAATAAATGTCATTTTAAAGGGTCTGTCTCACAGATGATAAAATATATAGCGAAAAAAACAAAGTGTCGAAAAATGACATAAACTTGGCATCGATGTGTACAATGCATTGAAACGTACTAATTGAAGTACCACATAGTTTACAATTTATTTAAGTTTAGCAGTTACTTAGTATTTTTACATTAAAAAAGATTACTGGGTATGTGTTCAAGGTAGAATTCATTCAATCATGCGTGATTGGCTAGAGGGTGTTATCACGTGAAGTTGGACTTCAATTTTTGCGACGCGGGTTTGACCCGGTCTCCGACACAATCTTTTTTTTTTACATTTTGGTACTTTTTTACAATTATGACATCAAAGCGTAACACATTTTATTAGATAATTGTCCTGAGATTCGTTACAGAAAAAACTTTTTTGTTGCAAATCTGTGACACAGTCCCTTTAAGGACACATTATTTTGTTTTATGACATCATTTTAACTTCACGCAATGACACTTGTAAAGTTGTTATGACGTGACGTCACAAGAGTTGAAAACGGCTGTAGTGCACTAGAGTGGAATACAGCCTACCGTATTTTGCGATATGTATTACGTGTGGATAAATGATGGGTATATATATAATAAATAATTTTACATGATTAAAATAAACAGAGCAATCATTTGACTATCAACTTTTGCGTTTACAAAGTATGCGTGCCAATTAACGTAAAAGACATTTGTTATTTACCTAGACACGAACAAAATTATATGTTGTGTTTATTAACAGACAGAAAGAGATGTTTATTGTCGTAAACATGTTATTTAACAGTTTTTTTGGACAAAATATAGCAAATATAAACACACATAAATATTCAGTATTGTCACAACGATTCATGGCCTCATACAAAGAAAAGAGAATAATAAAATTGAGTTGAATTTAAGAACAAAAAATAATGTATCAAAAAAGGGAAACACGATACATATCAAAATTAAAACTGTGAGATATATATAAAATATAGTAATGAAGTCTTATGGGAGGCTATAAACAAATGTCATTCTACTTGAAAAATCTAAACGATGTTATTTATTAAAGAATGTCTTAACATAAAAGCTTGATTTATAAATTTACCTAAGCTACTTAGTAAGCTGACATTTTTTGTTAACATCAGTTCGATAAACTTGTACATACTTGGGTTTCTAATATAGTATATTTTAATCATTTTTTTCTGAGGTCATTATATACAGGACATGTGATGATGGAATTATATTCATCTTCTAAATCATTAGAGTTACAATAACGTAATATCTATTCTAGTTCGGCCATATCGACCGGTTTCAATATGCAGTTTATGAATGACAGTCTTACTTTAGAGAAAGCCATTCTTAGTTTCTTTGGTAAATTATCTAGGTAAAGTTCAATTTCGAAATGTTCCTTTATGATTTTGTATGTGCATTGAGTACTACTATTGCTTATCCCTTCATGTCATGATTGCTTAAACACATCGAGCACTCTATTCTTAAACATAATATGAGTTTTTCAAATTAACTGAGTTTGTTTTTAACCAAACATATGAGAAACCATCAATATCTTACAAAGAGTTTACCTTATTGGCCCAGTTGTTACGATAATAGAGGTTTCCTAACATGTCACTATATAATTCGTTTGTGATATTGTTGTCGGTAGAAATAGTTTAACACCAACATTTTATAATCCTAGCATATCTATTTAAGGAATGAATTGCGGGGTTAATGTCATTATCGGGGTATCAACGCAATTGGGTTGGTCAATGTGTGTGGAGTCCGAAGGACTCCACGCGTACTTTGACCAACCCAATTGCGTTCATATCCCCGATAATGACATCAACCCCGCAATTCATTCCTTATACTTACACCAATAGTTCATAATTTCATTCAAGAATTGTTAAAAAAATACTTCATTTCATTAAAGAAAACCTTTCAGTAACCCGTTCTTACCCATTCGGTAAATAGAACGACCCGACTATAACCGGAAACATTTTTTTCAAATGACGTCACAATAACGCGGGAAAAGATCAACCACTTGAAATCACTTTAAAACGTAAAATTGAAACACTTCTGGTACCAATATATTTAAAATATAATAAACTAACACTTTTAAGAATGTTGAGCTATATTTTACGGGACCTGCAGACACAATATAACCAATAACAAGATCAATAGCTTTCATGTATATTGTTATGCAATGAATTACGATCCGAACATATCCGAAGATGTTGCGTTCATCGATTGATGAACGCAATTGCCGAAAGGCAGTTCATTTAAGGAATGGAAGTTGAGGTGTAAATATTGACATATAAAGAGTATCTATCTATTTCACCGTAAACGGCCATATTGCATGAACTCGTTTAACATCTAGAATATATTTATAAAATTTAAGATGAGTCTCTTTCGATTTTGAAAATCCCCATATCTCTGACCCATGATTCAACGTGGCCCCAACAAAGGCGTCAAATAATTGACAAAGAACGCTAGGCTTAAAATGGTAATGCTTTGTATTATTTATAAGTAAATAAAGAGCCTTAATACCTTTCCCTGCTATGGATTCTTGGTTAAGAACAAAAGACCTGGTGTAGTTCAAAACTGTTCAAAGGTAATTAAAATCATGAACTGTTTAAAGATAATCATTGTCATATGTCCATTTTCCATTTTCACGTAAATTGCCCCTTTTCCGGAATACCATTATCTTTGTCTTTTTCTATGTCCCCATTTCAAACAATAAACATGCCATTAATATTTATGTGAAAAAAAACGGGTTTACTTTTAAACATTTTGCTACTGAGCTTGTTTCTGTAGTTTTTCACATTAGTAATGCAACAAATTTAAGCTATATATTGTCCCTGTCATATACATATGTGATTTAACTTCAGATTCTCTGGCCATGTTTTATGAATTAAGTGAATTGAATGCAGTTTTAATAATGGGAATTAGGACCGTCTGTGACGTCAACAGTGACAATGTTAGAGCACGCATGTAAGCACTTAAAAGAGTTTCTACTTTTTTTCAGATCAACAGATACATTTGACCTGCTTCAGAAATCAGTAACAAGATCTTAACAAGGCACCATTTTGTACAATGTAAAGTCAAAGAAGAGTGTTACAAAAAGAGATGACCAAGAATACAATGCCATCAATGATAGAAACATAGAAAAAATGTCATCGATGTGTTCGCGAAAAGCATTTTGCAACGAAATATATAAATAAGACGACCGTGATCCACACGAAACGCAAAGCGATTTTGACGATGCAAACGTTAGTATTTCTAATAGTTTCTGACCATAACATTATGCAATTCGCTATATCACAGATGCTAGATATAAATTAAAAATATATGGGTCGAGAAGTTGACATTTTGGCTTGCCGTTCAGTCGGCAAGTCGAAACAGGATTCAGTAAGTACTAAATGACAATTCATCTCCCCATCTTCAAATACTAACTATTGATAACTGACGACCCCATATATGTGTGGATTCCTTAGAAAGGATATTGCTTGCTGATATCTATTATGTAAAATAAAAGTAAGAAATAAACTGCAAACTTTAAAAATATGACAGTGTGCATGTCTGATCGCTTTTGTATATTGATAACAATACACAATTCATTATCTAATTTAAAAAATACAGTAATTCTTACCCAACCGTTCTGTAAATAGAACGACTCGACCAAAACCACAAACAGTTTTTTAAATAACGTAACAATAACGCAGGAAAATCCATCGCTTCAAATAAATTTAAAGCGTATAACTGAAACACTAATGACCATTAAACATATAATAAATTAACACTTTTTTAACACGCTGATTTAAGTTCTTTCGGGGCCGGCTGACATAATACAAACAACAAGACGATAAAAGATTCTCAATAAACATGTATGATATTATTGTCATGCGATGACCCATGGTCCGATCATATTCGAAGATGTTGCGTTCATCGGGTGATAATCGCAATCGCCGGAAGGCAATTCATTTAACGAATAGAAATTGAGGTGTAAATTTTATTATATTAAGCAATTTTCTTAAGTCATTAAAGTATGTGTTTTCTGTGTTTAAAGATATTCACATTATTTCTGTCAAAAATAAGGGCTTTCAAATGATAGCAAAATCATATGGCATATATCCAAACTTCACACGTGGTAAACTTTGATTTTGACGTAGACAAATTCACATTTTTGACATCTTTTTATTTGACTGTTAATTTCATTCATAATTCCTGTACTGCAATTAAAAATTTTGATGTTTTTTCTTTTTCTTTTGTGGATTTACACATTTTGAGCTGATTCTTTAAACTTCTATTTTGATATTATCCAAGACACAAACAATAACCTATTATCTGACAGTTGTCGTTGTTTTGTACAATTCATATATGGTTTGCTCTTAAAGCTACTGAGCTTGTTTCTGTAGTTTTTCACATAAATATTGCTCTTAAATATGTTCCTTTAATTTATAATCGAATCTTGTAATTTACCATATTATAAATCATGAACTATCTTATAAATAGTCATACTAATATTGTTAACATGAAAAAAATACCCAACTTCGAATTATATTTCGGTTGTTGTTATTATTTTCACGTTTCTTTGTGCTACTATAAATACGTTAATTGATCTGTCATCGTGTTTCTACACAACATGTATGTGTAGATACATAGCAGGTAGTTGGGCTCAATGAATTAGTTGGATTTTATCTAAACCGTGGATATAGAGGCAATATTTTGAAGAGTACTTGCCTTCTAGATTTTGAAGATGAATTCCTGAAACAAAATATAAGGTTGAATATAGCATCCTTACATAACCAAGCTTTCAGTCCTTTGATTTTATGAAGATCTTTAAAACCTTTTTTGACTGACTCGGAGTGTTTTCTTCAATTATTTTACATTTTCAAATAATTTGGAAGAAAATATTCGCTAATACATGTCGCTTTTATTTTTAATAGTGTTTTCTTTATTTGTTCCCAGTTTTAATACAATGTTGCTTTTTATTATGAAACCCTATGATCACACAGTTTTAAACAGTAAACGGAAGGTACGATAACAATCGAATCAAGTGTAGCATCATCATTACAAGCTCTAACTTGAACTAGGATTTGCACTAACAGTTTATAATTCGTTGCCTTTTTATGAATACAAAAAGCATTTTTACTCTTTTACATACATCGTTATTAAGGTTTGCTTTTGTTGCGAAAACATTAGGCTATTTAAAAACCTTAAGTAACGTGAATACCATTCTGAAAACAGACGTCTGCGTGTCGGTATCTTTTACTATAAAATACCTTTTCTTTCAGACACAAAGTCTCCAAAACGAACTATGGTATTTCGGGATTTTAAAGGGCCCTGAGCGCAAATCATACTCAATAGCGCCATCACATCTTCACAGCACTTTTGCCAAAGTAACAGCACCATCACTTTTTATACTTGCATATTTTCCTTAATCTTGTATATGTACTGGCGTAAGAACTATAAATAAAAGTGCTTATGCCCTTGTTTTAGAATGTTTTACGCCGTTTTTATGACACGAAGTGTATTTAAAATGCAAACAAGTATCAAATTATACACGTGTTTAAATGCACCACAGTTCGGACAATATTGAAACGAAATCGTAGCAAAAAATAATAATGATCATACAAGGAAAAATATTCTCCGAATTTCGAATTATGTCCAGATAAAAACAAATAAGATAAATAAAATTATAAGATATACTCACGTGTGTGCAAAAAACAAAAGCCGGAGCTGCACCATAGAAATATTGCCAGCTCATTTTATTTGCAACACCGATAATATGAACACCTTGGAGTTTGCGTTTAGTAGGCGTGTGTGTCGGTTTACAAACTATTTATGACAAATCAACTGGTTACACACGTTTTAATATTTAGTCTTGACCTTCGCATGGCTTTAAAACATTTCAGTCAATATAAGTAAACAAACAGGACTTTCTTTTTAACTAAAACCAACAGAGAATGCAAATGCCAAATGTCGTCAAAATATATCACGTCAGTATATAGCTGCATCTCAATAAAACAAAAAAAGTTCATAAGATATCAGATACAGAGTTGTTGGAAAAATATCAATGTCAATACATACAGATGTTCTGGCGTTTTTGCTACTTCTATCAAACATGGACATCTTTTCCAAATCAAACTTACCTAATACCTCCATAACCGAATAAAGGCAACGTCCATTTCTTATTCCGAGAACTTTTGCACTTTTGTCCATTTTTACTTTATACTTGTCATAATTTTTGTTTTCCAATTATTTATAGCAATAATTAAAAACATATCCTTGGTTTTGTTTATAAATAAGCGACAATAGCTTATAACGCATTATTGTCAAAAACCATTAGGTTAGATATGTTAGTATTGGTGCCTTCAAAACCAATCTATCTATAAACAAATATTCGAACAATGAAAACAAATGAAACACATTTATTTACTAGAAGTATATATACTTTACTCTTGTAGCACATTTCTAAAGAATTTCATTAAATATAAATAGTAAGGAAAACAAACTTTTTATTGTTTTAACATTTGTATACAGTATCAAATTTTCGTTATTTAGGCACTCTCTTTTGTATTAAAAATATGTCATATAGTTTCAAGTTACAGAAGGGTTGACGGTGAACTAGTTTTATTTTGATCACTTTAAAGCGGATTTTGTATGAGTTGGAACAGAACGGTTCGCTTTTTTGTTTTTAGATTTGTGTTTTTACAAGCTGCATTTCCTGTTCTAATTTTTTTAACTAGTGGTAATTTGTTGATTTCAATTCCAATATTTTGTGTTTGAATCGATACATGACAAATAAAATTAATCAAGTGTGTTAAACTTTTTTGGAGATGCAAAACATACCTCTGTTGTTTGACAGTCATCTTTTGTTGTTGTACTCACGGTGATTGCCAAAAAAACTTACATGCACACGTGTTAATTGTGAAGGTTTTGACTAAGACACTAAAATAACGAAAACAAAAATATTTGTGACTTTCTCGTACAGCGAAAATGTCTGAATTTTTTTGTCATCGAATTATTTGGATTAACAAATTTACTTTACTGTTCATTTAATATGCTATTTTGTGTATATAAACATATAATATGGGATATATTTCATATTTTACGCGCTTTAATAAAACTTTTTATTCAATTGTAAGGAATAACATACTGCGCATTACAATTATCTTTTGAAACACATTTAAGCGTTTGGCTTGACGAAAAACTCGAATACAAACCTCATGTCATTTTCTCAACAGTTTTGTAATTGTTTTCACATTTGTAAGTACTTCAATATAGATTATTGTTGTGTTTCTATCAAGTTGTATTGTTTTTTACGGAGTATAAGGGCCTAATTTATTTCCTTTGCATTGGCTAAATGTTCGTATTGATGTAGAAACGATAAACATAGATTTAGAAAAAAATATTTGATGTTTTTCAGAAAATGTTCGCACTGCTAAAAAGAACTTTGTTGTTTTTCATCGATATATTTGGGTATACATATTTTGTTTGCCAAATCACGTTTTACACACTTGTTATGTTTGGTCTTGACGAAAACATATGCGTCTTTTATAAGCATCAATTATATTCCATAATAACAACAAAAAAAGTCAAGAACATGGAAAAAATCCATGTGCGGCTCATATACGGCGACGGACAATAACATTGATAAGCTTACCAGAGACATAAGTTCCTGCAATAGTCTTACTTTTAAAAATACACCCTGATTATGGACACAAGGCAAGGGCCAAAACAAAAATGAACACCAACAACAGATCACAAAATCACTAAAATAATTCAACCGATCAATCTGAAATATATACAATTCTTGAAACAATTACATGTATTAACATCGGACTGACTGGTGTAAAAAGTGATCAATAAACAAAAAAACAGTGACATCACAAAAAAGGACGTTTTAGGGCATTTGGTGTCTGCCCCGGAAACATATGACCCGCATTGATGTTATATAAATCGTTCCAGTAAAACTAAGATTAGTTCTTCAAGACTGTCTGTATAGTATGGAAATAAACAGAATCAGTGTTTGTAAAACTGAACCCTCAGATTGGATAAGCTACGCAATCATTGTCAACATGACAAATTCGAAAGAAATGTTTTTTGATTCAGAAAACATACAATCGCAATACTGATACAATAACTTCTGATGAAAACAGTTGAAGGCGTTATGTCATGGAATCAAGGAGAAAACATAAGATACCTGTTTGGCAGACCAAGATGAAAGAATAATTCTCAGAATTATTGATAATTAACATAAGATTTTGAAGATACAAACGGTTAGTATTTTGAATAGTCATGCAATGTGCAATATCATGGTAGCCAGAAGGAGTGGATTATGGACAAAATACTTGTCACCTGAAAACTTAAATAGAACAGTATAAAGTGCAGAGTTGGTTTTTGAAGGTTCAAGAAAGTATTTTTTTTATATTATTTGTTCATTCGACTTAGGAAAAATGTTTATTAAGATATATATGTTTTCCCTACAAATCTTGCTAAATTTATGTGATCTTTCATTTCAACTATTTACTTCAGTTTTCTAGTTTTATTTTTAAACTTTCGGCTTCTGACCTTGTTTCTGTAGTTTTTTATATAAATATTCCATTTTGAAAAATAGTTTGAGTTTAAAGTCACATATATCATAGACGTTTAATCTGTTCAAAACCCTTATTGATGTATGGAGGTTATTTTGAAATTTTCAAGTAGGACAGCTTTGCAATAAATTTTATTTCTTAAAGTAGTTAGCTTTTTTTCTTGAAGTGATAAATATTCACAACTATTTTGTGTATAAAAGTATGAAGTATCTGTAAATAGTGGAAATGCAAAATAAACCATTCTGTAAAAAAATGTCATATAGAACAGTTTCTTACAGAATGGAGATGTTAGTTTTCGTCAATTCTGACCGCGAAACTGTTCTAAGTAAAATAAATGCATATTTTTAAAGGCATTTGATAAATTTTGAGTCATACCTGTACTTTTTACATCTCTTTAATGACAAATTGTATCCACAGCAAGCAATTACTTCTTTGACAACCATTGATTTCCATATTAGTCGAATTTCAGTTTCTCCCTGGAAACAACAACAGACAATGCCTTGATATCTCTACAATAAACGATAGCTATCATTAAATAACTAGGGATCCACTTATTTCCTAAGCAGGCAGCACTATCCTTTATAAGCTATGTATTGTTGGTCATATTAAAATGGAACTGGTGCAACAAACAAAATTTTACGATCAAAATCGAACGTTGAGAAAATGTCAACAATGGTTTCAACAATTGCATTATGACAATGTGTATTATCTTTTCTATCGCTTTAAATATCTGAACAATATGTGACTAAATTTCCTTATGAGATATGCATTTTGACATTTTCATTTAAATATGTTTGCAATATTTTGTTGTTACCTTTTTATTAAATAACGTATCAATAAATCTATACAAAACACTGTACAAGTATATTTGAATTGTTTTAGTATGAGATCTTCGCAATTGTTGAGCGCTTAACTACAATCGTGAAAGAGTATAAATCTTATTTGCAATAATTCCTACATGACAAGAATGTAAGCTTTAGACTTAAGTTTCCGTTACTACACACTCGAGGTTTTTACACTAAACCTCATATATTGCACAAGTTACAGGTTTAGCAATTAAATGCTTTGCAAAGATTTGTCTAAAAGATTTTTCTGACTTAGTATTCATTTATATTAATTGTTTTATCACAAAATGATTTATAATTGGGTCATTGACATGTATCCCTTTTGTGGAAGAAATGGCAACATCGCCAAATGAGTGGCTATTTAACTTCTTTATTATTACCGTTCTGACCGCCTTTCTCATTCATTCTAATCCAACTTAGTTTATGTTATCCACAAAAAGCATACGCAGACTTTTCCATCAATCTGTTATTTTTTGTAAATACACATTTTTTTCTCTTTGATGCACTATACTCTTATTATTTATTATCAAAATATTTATGTAACGCTCATGCTGTTCGTCCCCAGTAATTGCCCCGATATTTAGGAATTCATGTATATTTCATTATCCCTTATAAATTATGTGTGTTTTTTGTTTAAATTAATCAAATTATAATCACTCTTTTATTTAATACAAAGGTCACATTGATTTTAGCAATAAGTTTATTTTGACTAACTTATTGAGGAATGTCAATTGATAAAATTTAATTTTCACATTTTGATCGATTTAACTGTTAAGACGATAAGACGCTAACTTTTCCTATATGTCAAGACTAGCGCCTTGTTTAAATTAAATGTTATATTTTTACCAAATTATTTATTTTTCTGCTGCAGATCTTTGTTTCTTTTGAAGTAATTCTTTCCTTTTCAGTAATGACATTAGAGCATACATTACAAAAAAAACATGAAATACTTACAATATCTTTATTGTCAAGATTACCTTATCTTTGGTGTTATATTGACCTTATCTTTATTGTCTTTTTGTATAGTATTGAATTATCATAGAATAATTAATATAATTTTATTTAAAGTAAATCCCTTGGTTATGTAAATGTATTTGTATCATATACTTAAAATGTCATCGTCAAGTGCCGTTATGGCTTGATGTGTAAATATTAGTGTTATTTAAATTGAATACCAATATAGCACATATTTTACACATATTTGAATAATGAGAACCAGACTCTAACTAATAAGGTTCATGCTTTAATCGTCATACATGTGCCAAAAGTGTTTAAATATATTTCAGATTAGTGAGAGAAGCAAACAGATCATATTGTATAAATTTTTGCTAAAAATATCAATTTTCACGTTATTCAAGCTTTCATTTTGATATTTCATATATGCCATATAGTTTCAAGTTACAGAAGGGTCACCGATGAAGTATATTTAACTGATCGTGACCAAGAGTTCTTTATAAGATGTCTTTCTTCTTTATCAAATGTAAGCCATACAGTTTCAAGTTATAGAAGGGTTGGTGGTTAACATATGAACTTTATCGTTATCAAGAGTGTTTTGGATTAGTTAGAAAACAGTTACTCGCGCTCAATGTATCTATTTACATAATAATATGTTTGATTGATTGATGTGTTTCAAAAGTAGATTATAACTTAAAAACGATGAGAGTGTATACTTCAATGTCTTCAAATATATGTGTACATAATATAACTCCATAACAACAGCAATTAAATTTTAAATTAGGTAGCAGTTTAAAGGTAACACCCCCTAAGTGACTCTAAGTCCACTCTTATGTCATTTACTGGAACCGCCTTTGGCAAGCTTTGGTGAAACATGCCTGGATCACTGTAAAATTAGATTACATGCAAAATCTTAACCAGAATTCCTTAGTCCAATTTAAAAAGGGCAATTTAATTCGCACCATATACAAGTTAGAGATGTAGGCAAAAATGTCACGCTTTATCTAATTGCAACTGCAAGTCAATTGAAAAGAACAATTTTATTCATTTATTATTGGCATTTCAATATATTTAATTTGTTTTAAAATAATTTGATTACATGAATTTGCTTTCAATGTCATTTTTGTTTCGCTATCGCTGTCAACTTGTATAATTCGCATTTTAGAAAAAATAATGACTTGATGAAGGGCCCGACCCCATCCCCCAAATGTGAAAATACAACTCCTGACTCCTGACTTTTTCAATACAGAAATGTTTTCTCCCCCAAAAAGGTAACATAACGCCATGTGCTATATTGTTAGATTTATTGTAGGGCCTCGGTATATAAATGAGAGATAAAAAGTTTATATTTATGCATATGAAAAATGTGTTAATCGGTGTTATGTAAGCTATCTTGAATACCATTACCACAGCCTGACAAACAATATATTGAGCATGCTCAATTAATGTCAAATATGATATTAAATTGATGGACATTTATTCATATTCCCTCTACCTAAAATGATCGATAAGTGAATGCTAGTCTTTTAAAAAAGACGCTAAATATTTTAAGTTAGCAAGGTTATGTTAACTCATGTTTATTCAAAGATGGTATGTTTGCACTGTAAGGGTTGCGAAAAAATTCTTTAAATTTGATATTCCCTTATTAGAAAATTATTTCCCTTTGAAACAAAAGCCCATCCCTTCAGTAACTGGGTTCAAAAAACAGTCTGAGATAAGTATGGAACAATTCTGAAAATACAAATATATCTGATATTTGGGCAATTGTAGAAAAAGGTGTTTCTTACTACAGTTTTTAGATTTTAAGTTTTTGTACAAAAGTAAAAGCAACCGACAAATCGAGCAATTACATTAGGCTGCATGCATGTTTATTTATATTTTCTTTTAATTTTTTCCTTCAAATTGGGTAAATATGCATCTTTCATTAAAGTAAAGCATTGGGTGCTCTCATAAAAATAGTTTCACCAGTCTTAATATCCCAAAATCTAAAACATACGAACGTTTTAACACCTTTTCCATTTTACATCATGGTATAAAACTGTTATCCAACGAAATCATATCAAAGAGTTATGTTCTGAATGTGTTCATGACTTACGTTACGATGCATTGAAAACTAAAAGGACAAGCCAAGAAGTCAAAAATTCAAATATAAGCCCTGTTTAGAGACACAATGCAAGGGACCAAAACGTTACTGAATTAGAGACTCAAGCGTAAACATTCCACATAACACAAGTATGAACCGTCATTCAATAACCGTTTTATATTTGATTGTCGAAGGCAAATCTACTTCTAAATGTTCTACTTTCTCTTGTTTGTACTGTTTAGTCATTTCCGACCATATATCGACTGAAACTTGTACTGTTCGGGAACCAGTAACAAGAAAATTACAATTATGCTGGTTATTCAATGTTTTGTTTCTATAGCACTTCAGGGCCTTGTCGCCGTCAAGCATGTGGTCTTTTTTATCTAAACCATTGTATGTAATTCCTGGTACATGGCTTGGCGCAAGGCCATACAAATTTACGTCATCCACTCAGAAAAATGGCGTCACCGATGCGGCTTTGAATATTGCTGGAATGACGTCATTAGAAAAGAGGACCAGAAACCCGCTGCAATATTCAGGATAAAAATTTTGTCTCTTAAAATGGTTTTCATTTACATACCACTGGCTTTTCTTTTCCCGAATGATAAGCATAGTTCCTGGTAAAATATGATTGCATAGGATTTGTTTCGTTTTGTTTGTATATTTTGGTATAACTTTAGTAAATAATCTGTACATATTAACAACGATATCATCGTCAACTTTAAGGATGAATTTAGCGTTCCGGCACCACTCGGAAACCCAACGGTAGACCCATCACACCTTTATGTGTAAGATTCTTGAAAGCATCGACGAAATCTCCTTGTAAGATGTCTTGGTGTTTTTTGAATTCCTTTTCCAATTCTGTCTGAAGCGTTTGGTTATTGACTGTACCAAGAAGGAACAATTTTCAATCATTAGCCCAAGTTTTTCTCATTGCATTTCGCAATTCAAAATGGTTTGGAGCGGTATGAACAATGATTAACACAGCCAAATTAGGCACTGATAAACATAATTTTGTATTGTCAATCAGATAGGGTCTTTTAAAAGTCACTGGATAATGGACACCCGATGATGCGTTGATTTTGTCGATCAGGTCCGGATTTGATGAAATGGTCCTTAGGTGTTCCGGTGTTACTGTTAAGGTTCTTATGACTGCCAAAATGTTGTCGGCGGGCCGAAATGGTCGGCTAGGCGGCATATATACGTGTAAACGTATTACATGAACCCTGTCAATGTATTCAAACATTATCACAAAGGTTAAACTGGTCAAGAGCAAGCCGACGGCAACGATTTTCTTTGAAGTGTGAATCAACGACATTTTAAATCGCTCCATTAAAATACAGTGAGGCTATCCCATAATGCACATTTTAAACACGAATCGTATCCGTTGTAGTATTAAATTGCAAAAGTATTGAATTACTTGGGTGACATTCATACACTGCAAGGTACAAAAGACACAATTCAACTTATTAAGATAATTTGAAGTGTTTAAGATATAACACATATTTTAACTGTTACCTGTTTTAAAGGGTCTGTACTCCGTATGATAAAACAGCGAAAAAAAAAGAAAATTGTCGAAAACTGACATAAACTTGGTATCGATGTGTACAATGCATTGGAACTTACTAACTGATATACCACATAAATTACAATTAATTTATTTTTCGCAGTTTTTTTTCCATTAAAAAATATTTCTAGGTATGTCTACCTTGTAGAATTCATTCTTTATGCGTAATTGGCTAGTCGATGTTATCACGTGATATGACCATGTTAGGTATATACCTTAAATATTCCAAGTGTTTAGAGTAAGCCTTCATAGCACAGTGGATACAGCACTGAACTGCAATTTTGGCGACACCGGTCGAACCCGATCTCCGACTCGATTTTTTTAATGTTGGTATGTTTTTTTTACAATTATGATATCAAAGGGTAAAACATTATATTAAATAACTGTCCGGAGATTAGTTACAGAAAATAAAAAGAAATTGGTGCCAATCTGGTGTACAGTCCCTTTAAGAGATTTACAGCCTTCCTCTTACAAGGAGATGATATTTATTATATTTAGATATTTATATTTGATAATGTATTGGTATTCATCATATTGTTTTAAGTAAATGTCAAACTCATTACCATTGATGAACATCTAAATGAAAATCATTAGAATTTGAAAAATCTGAAGTCCTATCGAGTTTTTGCATGAATCTGTTAAGGCTTTCTCATGTAAGACTTCCGTCATTCAATACTGGTCATATGAATAGAAACTAAGAAGGGGTCCTAAAATTATAAACTTCTTGACGCATTATCTAAAAGAAAATAGAATATTACTGGTTAGTTGGAGGTATTCATTTGGAGCTTATCGGCCATTTTCCATCGAAAACAAACTCGGATGTATGCCGGTACATCAGTAGAAATAGTTCGTAACTTTTTAATAATAATATTGATTTATTGTAATGTTTAACTGTTATTTAAGATAACTAAGATTGAATTAATTGTCAGTGAAGTTTTGCATACGTTTTGCATATTTCAACTTTTGCATTAATAATTAAGCTTCCTGTAGTAAAGTCATTAAGTGTATATGCTAAATTCAAATTACTACGTGATCTACTTGCAGCGTAGTTAAATGTAAATATTTCTTACATTGTAAGCCGTCCATATACATCCCAGGTTTTTTCTGATGGATATTTGCCGAGGTTTTCCGAATAGGAGGTATAGATTACAAGTTTATTTTAATGCCTCATAATTGGATATTTTTTTTCTTTTGCCGTGTAAGTGAAACAACTGTTGTATATCGCGGATAACAATTTTGCTCATTATCTGTGATTTGCTTTGAGATGGAAATTATAAAGACCCTTCTCCACGTAAGAATTTTAACTGAATGTGAGATGACTATGCCTTTTCAATCGGCCATGGATAAGAAAGAGAAATCTTGCTACAGACTCGGACATAGGATAACCGGTAAGCTCAATACAATTCACAGATTTCCCCTTGAAAAACGTTGCTAAGCAGCGTATCCTATTAACAAAACATCTTGGTTTTCTTGAACGCCTAGCTTTAGTTGAGTAAAGTAACCATGTATATTGAATGTGCGCCAATCCTACATAAACACAAGTTATTGAAGAGCTTTTAAAATACCTGTAGACATCTTCAGTTCAATTACAGACAGCTCCAATCGAATTAATGATAGCATCAATTGATAAAAGATATCTCCAATTCAATTAAAGATACCTCAAAATTAACTATATTAGAAAGCTCTTCAATTAATTTAGCGGTATTTCCATTTCATTTAAAAAACCTTCCTAATTCAATTGGGTATATCTGCTACGCTTGGTTTACCCAGATGTTAGTGTTGGTTTACGTCATTTAAGACGTACCGGAATTGTATTACAATCCATAACCGTTGGCGGGAAGATACAACTGCAAGATTAACAATAAAAACCTATTTTATTAAACATACAAAAAGTTAATGGTAAATCAATAATGACATAGTATTAAAATAACACATTGATGTTGATCCGTTTTCTAACAAGGAACGTGTAACGTGTTAAGACTGGCATATATAAATGGAGCAAATACAAACATTTTCCCAATTCATATAAATTAAATTTAATATCAAGACTGGCATTTATAAATGAAGCAAATATAATGGATTTCACCATCTGTTTACTACGACATCGATTATGTGTTGCGTTGTATAAATCTCTCATATGTTCAAAGGCTGTGGTATACGAAGTGTAAAAGAAAAAAAAATACAATTATAAATGAATAAGAGTTATGTTTACTTGTACAAAAACACATTTTAGAAACAAGCCAATATTTAAATATGACACTTCATTTTATGGCATCAGTCATAACTGTCCAAACTCATAATTATCTTCTCAAATTTCATTATCAACTCTCATCGGTCATGCGTAAACAGTGATACACGGTTTTTCACACCTTATCGAATTTTCTTTTAATTGTCATTGCAATTTCTACACCTTGCGAAAACACCTAGCAATTGTTTGTTTATTTTGGAACACGCATTCGGGATAAAGTGTGAAATTATGACCTCGAGGGAGCCATAAGGTTTTGTGCATGATTTGTGTATTTGGGACCGGCTCGACTCCTCGACCTATTTAGGTTCGATGCAGCGTCAGTATACTTTATATGAAAAAAGAAAGAAAAATGTTCGGGACCGAGTGACCGCCAGTTCTCGAACAACCGCCAGTTCTCGAACCACCGCAGTTTAACTGTAACTTGAATTGAATTTAAATCATTTCAAGTTTTAGTATGAATTATATTAATTAATTATATTGTCTTAAATTCTAACTTCGTATCACCTCCCTCCTACTATAATAAAAAGGTCCTCTTTTTATATTAGATTTTAAAAAATAAATGCATTTATTTTAATTAAACATTCCATTTAAAGGCAACAATCTCGTCACATATAAAATCAAACACATGTCAAACATAAACACTCGAAATAAAGGGTTAGAAAAGTAAAAAGTAACAAAAAAACAACATTCTGCTAAGCATTCTCTATATTAGATAATTAGGGTTACAATCTATAAACAACCTGAAATCACTATTGCGATATTTATTTCTAAATTGTATCATATTACCTTTAGATTTTATTATTGATAGTAAGACATTTCTCTGTGATTGATGAAAAAGATCAGCTTTGAAGTGTGTACGACATGCAACATGGTGAAGATACGTTTCCGCTTCCGGTGAAAACAAATAATTTTCCAGGAGAAGAAAAAAAATAATGTAAAAACCCCTAAACTAATAGGTTCTCGGTGGTAATTCAACAGTGATAATGATCTGATGGGTAAACCAAAACAAACCATTGTTCATGAACATGATTTATCTGATAAAACGAACATAACAGGTAAACGTTCAGGTAAAAACAAAAGAACAAGAAACAACAAGAGGAAAGTTATCTCCCCTCCTTTGATAGAAAATTCAGAGAAAAAGTTGAGACATTTTGACATTGCTAATGACTGTTCTAACTCAGATATAGACACTGACAGTGTAACTAGTGTGTCCAGCAACGTCAGCGTAATGGCTATTTTAGACTTTGTTAAATCCGGCAATATGTCAAAGAATCAGTCCGGTAACGACTCAACGCCCATAGCAACAAGTATGCAAAACAATGAAAACGTCAATGTTTATATAACCATAGAGGACACTCAAGTTGATAACCATTCTCAATCTCAATCTCAAAGTGTACTTACGCAGAATCTGTCACAGAATCTGTCACAGCAACAGTACTTCTTCCACCCTACACACGGGCCCATGTTTGTACAATCTTCAGCCCAACTACCGCATTCTCCTTTTTCCATGCAACCATCTCAGCAACCTGCCTCCGTCCTAACGGACTTTGACTTCCAACGAATTGCACAGTGTGTTAAAAACTCTTTACAAGCAGAAATTACCATGCTCATCGACGCCAAAGTTTCAGAGGCGGTGAATCCCCTAGTCCAACAAGTAAGCATCTTGAACGCAGAAATCACCAATCTTAAAGAACAGATGTCCTCCTTGTCTTTAACCCAGGAAGATCTGCAACAATACAGCCGGCGTCACAATGTCCGGGTATGTAACGTTCCCGAGGTGAAGGATGAGATCACCGACGATCTCGTTCTTAAGGTTGCCAAGGACGCCGGGTCAGGCATTGTGCTTGAGGACATCAACCGTTCCCATCGCACTGGTCCTCAGCGTAACTCCGTTCCCGGGAAACTGAAACACAGGGACATTCTAGTTCAGTTCACTACATACAAAGCTAAAGTCAACTTTCCTAAGGGTAGGAAGCAACTTAGGACCAACAAAATAAATATCTATCTAAATGAGGATTTAATCCCTGCTAGACGAAACCTGGCTTATCAGTGTAGGGCTCTCAAAAATGACAAAAACTCACCCATATGTGATACTTGGACCCATGACGGGAAAGTCTTCATCAAGACAAGACAAGATGGTCCTCTCATCATTGTGAGCAACGTCCAAGACCTTTTGAAGTATGGCTACAAGCCATCTGAGTGACCTTAGTCCTAACATGACTTCAGCCTTGGAGCAAACCTGAAATTGATATAGTTTCACATATAATATCTGTCATAAATATCTGAAAATGTCTTTTTTTTCTCTAAAAAAATCAATATCAATATTATATATACATCTTTTTCAATTGATTTGTATGTATTCAGCAACATTTTTCTATCTATATTCCCTTGTTTGAAATACAGGCATATTTAAATTAGAACCCTTGGTTGCCATTTACAAACACCCACACTGTGTCTTAAATAGCTTGTGTCCTTGTTTGAAATTCATCATATTTGAAGCATTTGCCTTGATTTAAATGTATATAGATGAATGTATATTTTATTTTCATTTCATTGTTTAAAAAATATCCTATACTTTATGGGTAATCATTATCCTCAAGGCACATATACATACTGTACATGATAATGTGCCATTTTCATATCTCCCTGTGAGAAATATATCCTGTTTGACTAAATACCCTTGCTTCAGATACATATATGTGTGTGTGTATATATATATGTATATGTATATGTATATTAAGATATATATATATCTTGACTAATATATTTCCTTGTCTTAGAAACTGTAAACCATGAATCATATGTTCCCTTGATCTACATATAAATACATGTACCATCTTGACAAATGGATGACAAATTTTAAGTTGAAAATGAATAATTCAAAAACAGAAATTATCATGTATGGCACTCAACATCAGCTAGCAAAACTTAACATTTCAAGTGAGAGTGTTGGTGGATCATCAGTAAAATGTGTTAATAATGTCAGAGATTTGGGTGTACATATGGAAAGTACTCTTAATTTTGACATGCATATCAGAAAAAAATGTCAGATTGCGCATGCTCAGCTTAGAAATCTGAAAGAAATTCGTACACCTTTCACAAAAATCAACAGAGATAATGGTGAACGGGCTTATTCATTCTCATATTGACTTTTGCAATGGATTATTTACGGAAATCCCTGCCAATCAGATTAACAGACTTCAGAAAGTTCAGAACCAAGCAGCAAGAGTTGTGACCAACGCACCATACGGTCATCCAACTACCGATATCCTCAAATCCCTTCACTGGCTACCTGTGAGGGCAAGAATTATGTTTAAAATTCTTGTCATTGTGTTCCGTGTTGTGCAGGGAACAGCTCCATCTTATTTGAGGTCTTTGTTAAACCGTGTTCAGGGAAAATACAGACTAAGATCTTCTGATGACATTCAATTTATTGTTCCAAGAACCAGAACCAGAATTGCTGACAGATCACTTGTTGTGGTTGGGCCAAAATGGTGGAATGCTCTTTCTAGAGACATAAAACACATTAAAAGTGAACCTACTTTTAGAATGGAACTGAAAACTTATTTGTTTGGACTGTTTTATAATTAAGAGCCTACCAGATTTTATGTGTAAATGACTGTATATACCCTTGTGTGAAATAGCGCATGAACTGTGTGAAGCGCAATCGAATATTGAACAATACTTTTTGCGCTATACAAATGTATTTGTATTTGTATTTGTCTTATCTATATTTTATTTTCTAAGACATACCATGCATAATCAGTACCCTTATTTCACATACAAATACTCCTATTTTCTTTAATTTACCCAAACAAGTAAATTTTGCCTTATTTATATTTCCATCAACTTGTTAGAAATGTACCAAATTTGAATAAGTACTCTTGACTCATATACTCATACATGTAGACATACATGTAAACCCTATTTTATCTACAGTGCATTGGCTAAGATAAATACAATTCATAAATAGTGTCCTTGAAAAACAACTTCACTCACATATAAATACATGTCATTGTATTATCTTGTTTTATCTATATATTATATATATTTATCCCCTAGTCCGTAATATGAGTACACAATAGGTAGATTAAAGAACAGCTTGTTTCCCATATACATGCTGTATTCACATTTTCTTGTTTGTAATATTTAGCTCAGTATAAAAGGCTTGTTTCACATATACTGTATATGTTTAAAGCAAGGTCATATATCATCTATTTAATACATATATTATCTTGTTTAATCCAAAGTTCTTTGCTTGTTATTTAGGTGCATCTTACTTGAATCAGTATAGCCCAATTAATATATATGTTGGATTCACATTTCCTTGTTTGAAATACATACTCATAATTTTTGAAACAGTGTAGGCTTGTCTCACATATGTATACATGTCTATAGCAAGATCATATTGTAGCTGACCTCTTAGAGACATGTGCCTACATATCCCTCTAATCTCTGAAACTTGCCTAACTTAAGATAAAACAGTCCATTTTAGAAATTCTTCTTACTGTTCATAATGAATCTTGGACAGTTGTTGTTTTATATTAATTAAATTCACAACAATTAAATTGAGTAATACTTCAATTATAGCATTATAAAGATTGAATCCTACTGGTTATATTTGATTCTTGTGATACATTGATTGTGATATTGGCTAGTATCTATTTTTCACATAGATGTATACAGTATACCATAGTATCTATCTAAATAATACTAAGTTAAATGTTTAACATGTGTGATATGTCTGTACCTAAATTTTTACTTCAAACATGTACCATCTGTACCTGTAGCTAGCTTTGTCGGTTTTCTCAGATTAGAGTATATTAGTAATGTGACAATATTTCTATTTTTTATTTTTTTATTCTTTACTGTTTAGTATTAAATTCATCGATAGTTTGTGTCTGTGATATTGTCTCCAAAGTATCAAAATCAAAATTACATTTACAAAAGTTTCTCTATCACCTATGACTATTATTGCTTGTTCTTTTGAAATTAGTTTGCACATATATATTTTCATATACTTCTGTATAGGCAATACAATAAAGTTACATTAAATGAACATGTAGCATATGATAAAGTAATGTCATAAGTAGTTTTTGTTACCTCTTATGGCATAAAATACCATATTTCTGCACTTGACGCAAGTATTTATTTTATTGTCTCAAAATGGAACTGTGGGCTTCTATCTTTTAAAGACAATGTTATGTTCCTCACACTTTTAATGGACTTCAAAACTCAACACTTCATTTTCTTTTAAGCTGTTTAATGAGAAATACTGCACTCTTTCAAAAATGATGTTTTACCACATTGAAAGTAAAAACACCTCAAATTAAAGAGCATGTCTATGTAAAGTATCGGATGCATAATTAATTCAAATTAATAAATCAAATATTCAATAACTTATGATAATCATAAAAAAACAAATTCACTTACCTTCTTTTTAGGAAATATTCCATTCATTTAAGTGATAACTATTAAATATCCATGCTCTACTTCTTAGCCGTGACCTCTGTCTGCTCGCTGTCTGCACTCCCTGACCAAAAGCTCATGACACCTGTCAATCATCGGCGCGTGCGACCGAATTAGCTGCGATTGCAACCATCAATAGTTTTTTTGTGATATTAGGATGTACTTATATCCCCTTGAGATTAAATGTTTACATTTAAAAGTTGTTAATTGTAAATTCAATTATCCCCAATTATATTTTTGATTACTCCTTAGATTTTAAGGTAACTCGTTTATTTTTCTCCACCGAGCAACCTTTTATCCCCTTATTATAACACATCTTGAAATGTGCACTACTCTTTCCCCACCCCCGCATCCTTCCTCCGACCTCCACTACCCCCTCTTTTTTCTTCTCCGAACTCTCCTTTGTCACTCAGTACTCAGGGATACCACTATATATGTTCTTTTTCACACGGCAATAACATGAACGTCGATATTTACACATATAGGCTACGGGTGGGATTGTTCGGATACTATCAATCACGAACTAAAGGTCTAAAATTCCTAAACTCTTTCGAACTGTTGACATGGTTAAGTATGTTATTAATCCTGTCTGGCGACATTCACGAAAATCCGGGTCCCTCATTCTCTTCCTCGACATGCTCGTCAAACTACCAGTTATCAGACTCGAATCTTTCCATGGTTCACTACAATGTTCAAAGTTTTATAAACTATGAGCTAAATCACTTTGATGTACTGGCATTTACTGAAACATGGTTGAACGACAGCGTTGCATCTCACGATATACTTTTTCCTAACTATAGTATTCCATTTAGGCGAGATCGTCCTTCTGACAGCCATGGTGGGGTCTTAGTTTATGTCAAGGACAGCATAACAGCATTTCGCCGAACTGATCTTGAACTAGTTGATACCAAAGTTATTTGGCTCGAAATCATAGTAAGAAAAAACATATACTTCTTGGTTCATTCTATCGTCCATCTAACTCAAACGCAATGGTTTTGGATCTCATCAACCGGTCAATTGGTCTCGCGTTTGATACTGGAATTAAAGATATTCTTATTACTGGTGATTTTAATCTCGATCAATTTAAGAATCCAACCAAACAGAAGATCAACGACATTTCCTTGAAATATGGTCTTTCTCAAGTTATTCATGAAGCCACTCATTTCACAGAAAATTCCCAATCACTCATAGACCTCATTTTTGTCTCCTCACCTGAGCTTATCCCAATATCTGGGGTTGGTGAACCGTTTCTTGACCAGTCAATACGTTATCACTGTCCAATCTATTGTTGTTTTAAGTACAACAAAGTAGTTAACACCTCGTTTAAGCAAACAATATGGAAATACTCGGATGGAAACTATGAACTACTTCGTAATAAGATTTCCTTATTTGACTGGAATACATGTTTTGATCAGGATATTGATGTCCATGCAACAACTTTCACTAAATAACTCTTGTTCTTCTGTGAATTATGTATCCCAAACAAAACTGTCACTATTCGCACATCACACCCTCCCTGGTTTCACAACGAAATTCGTACATCTATCCGCCGTCGTAAAAGGGCATACAAGCGAGCCAAGAAAACCAAGAACCCGGCACATCTGGCAACCTATAAGCAGTTACGCAACGAAACAAATCGTCTAATTCGCTCAGCAAAGCACTCTCATTTCAACAAATTAGCATCTGCATTACGTGAACAACATCATAACACTGATTTTTGGAAACTTATCAAGCAATTTGCGCAGCCTACGAGCGCTAAACAAAATATCCCCTCCTTGATACACAATAACCAAATATATGAGGACAACTATGACAAAGCAAATATCCTTAACAGGTTTTTTTTTCAATCTCAAAGAAACAGCTCCACTGCCAACCTTCCTTATATCGATAACTATGACGACACTGCCCTATTATCTGATATCGTTATTACTCCAAATGAAGTGTCTGACGCTCTTCATATTCTTAAGAACGGCAAAGCCTCTGGACCAGATCTTGTAAACGGTACAATTCTTAAAGAAGTTTCCAAAGAGCTCTCAACTCCCTTAGCAGGTCTTTTCAATCATTCGTTGCAGGATAGTAAGGTCCCTCGACAATGGAAACTCGTACATGTTTGTGCAATCTTTAAGAAAAATGACCCCCAGGATGTTGGGAACTACAGACCTATATCTCTTCTAAGTGTCATTAGTAAAGTTCTAGAAAGAATTATCCATAAACACGTGTTTAACTTCCTTTGGCAAAACAATGCTACTACGTCATTTCAATCTGGTTTCATCCCAAACGACTCCACTGTCAACCAACTTACATCTGTCTATCATTTATTTTGCTAAGCCCTCGATCAAGTCAAAGAAATAAGAGCCACTTTCTGTGATATTTCAAAAGCCTTTGATAGAGTCTGGCACCAAGGCCTTCTGTCTAAACTCCAACAAAATGGTATTTCTGGACGCCTTCTCAATTGGTTTCGCGATTACCTTTCTAATAGAAAATAATGTGTTGTCATTTCCGGTGTTCAATCCGACACTGTTTGAATAACTGCTGGTGTTCCACAAGGATCGATTTTGGGGCCACTCTTATTTATTGTCTATATTAACGACATTGTCAATGATATCAAATCCACCATTAAGCTTTTTGCAGATGATACTACCCTATATATTGCTGTCGACGATCCTAGAGCAGCTGCTATCACTCTTAATTCCGACCTGCAAAAAAATAAACGAATGGGCTAAACGTTGGCTTGTCACTTTCAATCCATCAAAAACCGAATCACGTCTCGTCTCACGAAAACAAAACAGGCCATACCACCCACCTCTCTTCATGAACAACGTCCCAATTTAGGAAGTCGAAAATCATAAACACCTTGGAATCACACTATCATCGAAAGCAAACTGGCATGAACACATAAACACCATCAAAAAGAAGGCATGGCAACGAACCAATATCATGAGGCAATTCAAGTTTACACTCGATCGAAAATCCTTGGAAATTATGTACAAAACATTCATCAGGCCCATCCTTGAATATGCTGACATTGTGTGGGACAACATAACTCAAACTGAAACTGAAGATCTAGAACGAATCCAAACTGAAGCAGCTAGAATAATATCAGGTGGAACACAGTTGGTGTCGCTAAACAATCTCTACAGGGAAACTGGTCTCGAACCCCTTAAGTATAGACGCGAAAAACACAAACTTTGTCTACGTTTTAAAATGCACCACTCACTTGCACCTTCTTATGAAAACGACATGATGCCATCATTTGTTGGTGATGTAACGACATACAGATTAAGAAACGCTCGCAACATACGCAATATTCAGTGTAACTCTCAACAATTCGCCTCATCCTTTCTTCCTTCAACAATATCGTTATGGAATTCTCTGTCCGATTCAACTAGAGAAACACAATCGCTTTGTTCTTTTAAGCATGCACTTAATAAAAATAACCCGGTCGTTTCAGACCAATTTTATTTTGGAACCAGAGACATATCCATTCAACACGCTCGACTTCGCATGCACTGTAGTTCTTTACATAAACATCTGTTTTCAAAAAATATCATTGACAGTCCTGTATGTGTCTGTGGAGAAATCGAAGATTCATATCACTATTTTCTAACTTTTCCTCTTTTTGTCGACCAGAGAATTGCATTGCTTACTAGCCTCAGACCTCAATTTAATGTCACTTTGCCACATTTGCTATTTGGCGATAAAAATGCCACATCAGATGTTAACAAGACATACATATCTAGTACAAAACGCTTTAAGCGCTAACACATACCGATTACGAACATTCCCACAATCTCTGAGTACTGTGAGTGACTAGCCCCCTCCCCTCTTTTTTCTCCTCCACCTCCTTTCCTCATTTCTATCATTACTATCACTCCCCCCCCCCCCTCCCCCGCTACCCTAACCTCCGTGTATTTTGTAAGAAATTATATTTTTATAAATATAGCATCTGACCACCATAACATGGCGTAATACTCATATTGTGCCAGTTATTTTTGGATATTTCTATTACTTCGTACCAGCAGTAGTGTATTAAACAATTCCTGAATATTTTTTAATTATTTGTACTCACCATACCTCTATCAATGAAAACAAAAGAGAGACTTGGTAAAACCAATTATGGTTAACTCTCAATTCTGTAATTTTCTCACTGTCCATGCGTTTCTTTCACTCCATATATTGTATCTATGCAGTTCTGTATTTTCAAATGCTTATTTACTGTGTTCAATATTTTCTGTAATAAATACTGGTTAAACCATAACATCCTCTCAAAATATAACACATATTTTATAACAAATCTCCCGCAGCTTCTTATTCTAAATGCTTTTTTATATTTGGAGTAATAAAACATTTCTTTTTCATCGTAAAACGTCACACAACTTTTCTTTACTATTTCACTGTGGTATTTTTCTCTTCGTGTTTCATTTCTCTAATAAAGGGTTTTACTTGACGTTTTAACAAAGCATTGTAATTGTAATGTTCTATTGTGTATTAGCAAAGAAATGCCTTAAATATGATTCCATAATTGGTTAATTTTCATATAACAATTTCGTCAGTTTCAAAATAGAATTATAGTGATTAAATTATTGATCATGTAATCGTCAATTTGGTATTGTAAAATATCAAATTTATAAAACACAATTAAATTAGTCCATACATCTAAAGGAATGAGTTCGATCATTTTTAATAATAAGTTTCAATGGCATTCGTAGTCTAATTCCTCTGAAAAATATTGTAAATAGAAAATAAATGAGTGACAAAGTTCAACATTTAATATTGATTATTAGTATTATTATGATATTCGCATAACACAGAGGTTGATGGTGGTGTCTGATCTAGCTGAAGGCTAGTCGGTCTTAAGAAATGCTTAAAATAATGAGAATACTTAGCAACTATTTCCAAATCTGTTGTTGCAAAAGCTACGTCAATATTTTAAATATTTGTTGTGCACCCCGATACCGGATGCTACACTATATCATGCAATTTATAAAACAAATATTTTTTTGTGATAACTAAATAAATTCTGGAACAATTGTATATAACTCAAAATATTGATTAAACAATATGAGATGATTATGACGTTTGCTATAATATTATTTATATAAGGCATTCCTAAATATTAGTAAAAGAGCTATGTTTTGACCTTAACATAAAAAAGAACATATTAAACAAGCAAATTGATAAATCCGGATGTCCGTGACTTCGAATAGGTGCTTGTTAATCAGATGTATAAAATAAATTAACTTATACAATGATAACACATTCAATGAAATAAGTAATGAAGAACACAAAAGTTTTATAAAATTATCCAACACGATATAACCAAAGTTATAAACATTCCAACAATAATGCTATTATTATATTTAAAGATGGAATAAAGAATACTAGTCAAAAGCATGTACGTGAATACTATTGAGTTGCCTTAAAATTATATGTGAAGAACAATCAAGGATGTTGAATCGATGTCCATATACATATATATATGTCCCTCTCTGAATAATACATAATAATCTTTAATATGTTTCGTTTTACTTTCAGTTTTACTCTCACCTGACTGATGCAGATACAGTAACCTACTTGTATGTTCAAATTGTACATTTGTTGTTTTATTAAAAATATAATATGGACCTTTATGAGGAATTAGTTGGAAAGAAAAAATAAATTATGAATATCATAAATGTAATTTGCTATACATAAAGTGGACAAAAATGTTGAACAGAATGAAGTTTTAAATTAGAAAATCCTTACTTATCTCTGTATGTATGTCAACTGTATTATGATCATATGTGGTAACATGATGTATTCCCTTAATTAATTGTGTTAAAACCGTTTTACACTGTATGTTTACATTTGTATATGTATGTTGCCATATGCACAGAATGTATGTAGTTTATTTTGTATACATGTGTTTTGAAATCAACACATTCCTTTGTTATATCTTCAGGCTCATGAAAAAGGTCCAAAAGGTTCCAACATTGAGCCTTACAAAATCAACTTTGTGTAATTTGACAATATTCTTCAGAATTCGACGGTGGTTGTATCATGCAGCAGTCATACTATGAAGTGTCTCACAGATTTATTTTCTAAATTCTGCAATATCGAAGTACAGTTTAGCGCAAAGAGGATTAATTATCTGGCAACTAGAAGTAATTGTTCTTTTAAATTAACATTAACAGTTCCTGCATTTTTGAGTGATTATAGAGTAAATATGTTTCCATATTAAATGTTATCTTTTTGTGTAAAATTTCACATGTTATGAATGGTTACAAATACATGTACGCACTTTTTGGTTCTAAATATATGCACATTTTGATTCCAATAATTAAACACTTACGTGTATTAAATTTGGTTTGAAACAGAAATGTCGTCCTGTTGTTCGTTTCTAATCAATTAGTAGTATGTATTTGTGTTAATAGTTACCATGTCAATTCAGAAAATTAGTCAATTTTTTAAACAGTTACCATGGTAAAAAAAAAGTATTTTCTTTTATCGTATTTTGGTCAGTTCAAAACTTGAACATATTGGTAGTTAGTTATTTGAGATAACAGTGCGTAAAACCACACAGTTTGATAACACCTAACACATTTGTGCATTTCAGTGCGAAACATTTTGTAAATAGTCCCAACAATTGCACAGTAATATTAGAAAATGGGTTAAATTTCGTGTCTTGGTCAAAAATAAAAATTAGCACGTGCTTGATCAGATAACTAGCATATATAGTATGTAACAACGTAAGATTCAATTATAGATGTCTTTATCGAAACGTCGTAAATGTGAATACATATCACAAAACGGTGTTCAAAGACAAAAGACTAATAATAAATACGTGTATAGTAAGTTCTGTTTGACAGACATTGTTTGTAACATCAATATTATGCAAAAAAACTACAGAAACAAGCTCAGTAGCAAAAAGTTTAAACACAAACCCGTTTTAGTGGCACTGGGCAAACGCCAAAGACATAGAACACAAACTCACAAACAAGAAACATAGAAGAACAGCACAAAACTCCACAAACCATTCAAATCAAATCAGTCGATGACAAATGGCCAATGTCGTTTTGTTTTTGCAATGCGGTGGCTAAGGCAAGTCCTATAGTTGACTCGTGTGTAATACATTAATTTATCGTGTACAAAACAAACTCATATAAGGGAAGAACAAAGTTTTTAATTGTAGCTCGAACATTGTGAAACGCAGCAACAAACTAATCGAGTTAAGATAATTAGTCATATAGTATGCAAAAGAAAGCCTTTTTTTAGAACCTTAACATTTGCGAAAGGTTTCAACAAAAAAAAGAAATATGTTCTGCTGTGTTCTTTTCTGATAAAGATATTTTAAATAGAAGAAATGGCATGTAATAAAATACATTTAAGCAAACCTCTCTAATACAGTCTTTTTTTCTACCATTTCGTAATATTTACATTCACACTTCATTCCTTAACGATGGTTATTGTTTATCAATTGCACTTTATTTCTGTATAAAGTGCAATGGCATTTCCCATCGATATCGCGTGCGTTTGTTCGATACTTCTTTCCTGTCATTGGGCGCAATAATACCAAGGGGCGGGGCATATTTACTACGGAACTATTTTTTAATGAAATCGTAGTAAAATTATTGGCAACATGCAAAACTGTAATCTGCAGTAAAGCAGTTAAAACAAAATAAGCAACGATAATTTGATTGATTTTAATGTAGATAATTTCATGATGGATGGAACAGTTGAAGAAACATTTGTGTTTAAAAATGCTGTTAAATGTCACGAAAATGCAAAAACAGTTAGTTCAAATAACCTCTATAACGGGTGCTTGTATGACGTCATTAGTGATGTCATTGAAAAAACATTCCATTAAGCTCGATTCGGGCCGCAACATAACTCGGCAGCTGCATTTTGTTTTGACGCCATTTTTTGCAGTGTTTATTCGTTTTCGAAAATTGACTGGATTACTGGGAATATTTACACACAATACCTATTCGGTAATCAATTAATTACCTATTCAGTCCTGCTGTAACCATTATTTGTTTTGATAACTTATTTAAGCCTGAAAAGTTTGTAAACATGTTCTTGATAAAATGTACAGCATCTTCAGCATCAGAGAAAAAATATTTGAAATTTCTTTGTTCATTGCATACGACGTAATGGAATCATGTCCATATAAGTCGTATGCTCTGAATAAAATCGACAGAAATAACTAAAGTTCGGAGGAGTTAGTCGTTTTTGACATAATTTAGTACTTTTAATAGTCAAAACAACTGCAGAAAAAACTATTTGGTAAACACATCAGCTTGCCAGGAAAAGACAACTCAGCAGAAAATATATAAGTTATATGTGGTTTATTTCATGTTTTGGTATTTGTATGCAGCTACATTATATATTCTAAAATATGTTTTGTGCAAAAGTTTGCATCGTTGACCAACTTTCGGTCAGAAACCAGGTTGCTCAGCCTTCATTGTTATGATGCGGGCCCTGAAAGCGCATATATAAAACAAAAAATCGGGCATTAACGGTACGTGAATTTCCTGAATAATGCACGTTTTCTACCGATAATGCCCGGGTTTTTGCGTTTTAATACACTACGATAACGGACCGAGAACACATATTGTATGCAATAATACGTATTTATAATATTCTTCACCTTGAAAAGATAGAAAATTAACATATAAATAAGGAACTATTTTATCTGTGCATTCATTGTCGTATAAAATTAGGTTACGATAGCTGTTCTAATTTACCCACCGCTGAGAACAACGAGAGAAAGAAAAGAGAATATGCTCTTGAATAATCAATTTATGTTAGCAGAAATGTAGATTTAAATGAATGTAAATATAAGTATTAAAATTAGACATGTTGCATTTTATTGGGGTAGGACTCCACCAACATTTTGAACTGCGCCATTGCATACCATACCCCAATAAAATGCAACATGTCGAATTTTAATCCTTAGTTATATTCATGCTTCTTTAATTAATTTATTTTTGGTTTAAGCATTGCATTTTGTTTGTCTTGTCTTTTTTCATCTTCTTTTAACTGTTTCTTTATCAATATAAAACTCTCTATTTTTTATGTATGGCAACCACTCCCACTTCTTAAATAAAAATTACATGATAACAAGATATGTTTTACATTTAGTGTGTTTATGATTTATTGTGTTGTATATTGCGGAATATTTAATAATAATAATAAAAAAGGGATTTAAAATAGCTTTCATCGTTGACCCTTCTGTTACCTTTAACTATATGGCATCCATTTAATATCAATGGAAGAGCTTAAACACATGAAATTTGACACCGTAGGCAAATGTTTGTAAACTATGGTGTCTGTTTGTTAATAATAAAGGTTTTATTATCATTTTAGCAGATCGTTTTGTAAAGATTTCAAGAGTGTCGGTTCGTACTTATTAGGCCCATACTATTTAAGAATAGTGATTTAATTCAATGTCGAAAGCTGTAATTTCACTTTCTAAAAATTGAGTATATGTGTGTATGTCTATATTAGCTTTTGGATTTATAACAATTGAAACTCCATTACTGTGTGTAGTATTTCCACTGAAAAAAACCCAGGTTATAATATATAATTTTGAACGATGTATTTCTTGTAACAATATAATTTCATTCTTGTTACTAAAAGTCCATTTGAGTACTTGTTTTCGTTTGTCTATGTTACCTTAACCTGGAACATAAATGATACATGTATTTGTGTTTCCATTTTACAAACTTATAAAGATGTCTGAATCCTACGACACATTCTATTCATAACAAAAAAGGGTTAATATGTATGAAACAAAAGTGAATGACATTTGCAAAAATGTTTGTAGTGGCAAACAAGTAAGATCGATAGTTATGTTTATTTGTTAAATGGTGCTATACATATATGATGTTTTTGGAAGTATGAGTAATAACATTCATTAATGAACATAGTATTTTTGTATTTAATTAGCATAATTTTGACAATGGTAATAAAATACAAGCTCACAAACATTTATATTTTGTCCGTAAGAATGCCATAGGGAAGTAGTTATATTTATATTCAACAAAACGAAAATTGTTGTTAACTATTTTTGAAAACAACATTTTCAGTTAACTATCGAATTGTTTTAATTATTTACATTCATATACAAATTTATAGGCAAATGTTTATAACATTTGATTTATATTTCTCTCTCTCTTTTAACAAATTAAAACCTCCTGCAATATATTACGAATAACGCATATACATCACAAGTAAAGGACATTCTTTGATTATTTTAACAAATTGAATATTGTGTTGTTGTTTTTACAGATATTGATAGTTTGTAATACAAACAAATCATATCACAGTTGTATTTCATTTTATCTGATGGCATCTTTAGAGGCTATTACATATATTTCAAGTAAGCATTTATTTCTAAACAGTTGTTTTTTTTCATAATTGGAGAAAAAATCAAACCTAAAAAGAACAATGGACGGAAACGCCAAAACATCCAGGGATATTATAAAACCGAAGTTAAAAATCTGTTGGGCAGGTACTGATATGTTTAAGAGAAAGTTAATAAGTCATTTATTATTAATCACTGCAATTTATTTTTATCTATTCAGTCCAAGATTTTATTAAAATTGGTATCATCTATTTTATAATTTGAACCAACAAATTAAAATTCTATGAAGGTTTTTTTTCATCGCAAAAGGTTTTTTTGTGAATGTCTATATCGAGGCTAAAATCTGATCATATTCATTCTGCATCAATATAGCAGTTTGTAAGAATCGACGTATTTCATTCAATAATGGTGTACGTTTTGGAACCTCCATCTATTTTGATTAATATAAGTTTGGCTTATAACTCTGTGACATTTAACGGGGTGTTAATTAAAACATTCGACTACTGTGGTTGTTTCTTTAGTGTTTTTTTTCATATAAATATTGGAGTTATTGTTTGTTTCTTTATAAATGTCTGTTATTAGATGTGTCTTATTGTATGGGGGTATAAAGGATTGTTGTATATTTGGAACAAATATTAGAAATAATTATGTTGATTTACTTCATAATTTTGTTTAATGGTTTAAACCATAGCTACAGAGACAAGCCCAGTTTTCTTTTCAACTCAACCTTAATTAGTTGCCATATGCATTTTCAGTCATACAATGTAAAAATACTTATTTTTCATAATAAGAACCATAAGTTAATGAGTGAGTTTTTAGTTTAATTCGGATACATGCTTCTTAAACCTTCTCAATACGAGTAAATCTCTACGATGTTCTTTATATAAGAAAAAGCAAATCGCTATATACTAAATATAAGACAAAAGATATCACAAAATTGGATTTTTCATTTAGGCAAGTTGACATACCATAGTCAAACTTAAAAACCACCGTCAAAGTTAATGAATAAACAACATAAGAAAATAGTATAGTTAGAAATGCTTTTGATCTATTTAAACGAAACATGATAGGATAGTTGACTAGGTCTAGGTGAAGTTCGGTCGTGAATAGTTATTGATTCAATTTATTCGGGAAAAATCTAACTAATACATAATTGAAAGTTACGAAGTCTCAATTATTACAATTAATTGAAGATACATGACTGTAAAATCACATACCTCGTTGAAAACAGAACTTGTATTGAGAATGTTGATAAATTTGTAAAGGTGAAAAATAATAAGTGGACAAATAATCTAATTTTTCTTTTTTAAAATATAATATATAAAATAATGTCACAAAATTGCATATAGATCGAATTTAAGTTAATGCACAAAGCTTACTTTGGATAAACAATTTGATTTTGCACGTGCCGATCCCCCACAAAACATAACAATCGGTTACAAAATAAAAAGGTGATATGATTGCAGCAATGGAAAAAAGTGAAAACAATCCAAAACAGTATAATGTTTTCGCGAAAATATTTTTGAAGACTTTGAAGTGTACAAAAGTGTACAATATTTAAAAATATAATCAATTTAAGTACTCACTCATCAGTCGCAGACATTTTATCCAAATGATTGAAGTGAGCCCGAGCAACCGATGTAATTCATCCAAAACATCCGTGATAACGATAAAATAAGTATGTTTCAACGACAACCTTTCTGTAATTTAAAACTATATGGCGTGCAGTCAGTATCAAAGAAAGAGCTTGAATAACGTGAAATTTGATACCTTAAGCAAATGTTTACACAATTTAACCTCTTTGCTTCTGTCATCATGTTTGTATGAATCAAAATACCTATGGAGCATGTATATGATGATTAAAGCATAAGATTCATTCGTAAGGGGCTATTTATGTTCTCATCATTTAAATGTGTGTAGAATGATGAATTGGTATAAGTACAGCAGATTTGATAGTAAATCTGACACCATATCGGTATGTATCTACAATCATTCACGTTTTGAAAAATATAAACTTTATTGATTTCAGGAGATTGGTTCAAGTACTAGTAGTACTTCAGTACTTTGGTGGATTAGTTTGGCGGGACACTAGTAACACGATTACCTCAATTTTTTGTGGGTATATGGGGAAAACGATTTTGTTTTCGTCACTCGAGGATTTGTATTTGGTGAAATAAGAAGTTATTTTGAAATGTCTGAAAGCGAAGATATAAATTTGATCAGTTCTTTGGTTAAACAATTGCAGTGGTATTTTGACCAGCTGAAAAGGACTGTGGAATCTGAAACAAAATGGGTGGCGAAGACTGCTGGGAAAGAGCCTTCTTCTTTTCATAGTTTTCGGGGAGGTCTAGGCGGCGTATCTCTGGCAGAAGGACGTTTTGTGCAGGGTGGAACAATCACCTTTTTCAATTGCGGCTCAGAGGGGTACTTCGCTAGCGGATGTGCCGCAGATCTGCAAGGAACCACCTTCATGGGCATCGGGCGTGGCCGAGGAGTTACCATACCGGTGGCAGCAACAGCCTCTCCACGGACGCAGCTGTTCGTTCCAGCCAATGGCGGACAGTGATTATGATAAGTACTGGTTATTATCAAAAAAAAAATTGTTTGAAATAGACTGAACTGCAGATTTTTTTCTGAATATTTTGAAAACTCGGTTGATATTTCACAACATTCTGGAAAGATACTTTAAAGGCTGATTATGAAATTTTGTCTTTATAGAAAATGTATACGTCTTATCTTTCATTATCAAACCACTAAGTTTTATTATAAAAAACAATCAATCAACATTACGAAATAATGAGTTTTGTATCTTTAGCAATTCATGATTTGATTCAGAAAAAGTGTGCTTATAAAGTACCTTTCATTCCACATAATGTCAATGCGTGTGATATATTTTCAAGGTGAGACTAAAGGCGTTTTATTGAAAGGTGTATTGATACATAGAACACAAAATTCGTTGATCGATAAGTTAAGTATAATTGTTGATTATGATGATTATGTGACTTTTTTAATTATTTCAATACATTGTATAAGCCGCATTATAAAGATATATTTGCTTAAGATGCACTCTTACTCCAGATTACCAAAATTGATATAATTGTTTTGATATATCAAAAACGATGTTTGAATGTCGAAAACAATGTTTCTTTTGAAGGATACCGAGTTTAATTTGAAAAGAAATGAGGATAACACATGGTATTTCTACTCTATGAGATGATAGTAGACCACAGTAAATCTTTAAGCATTCACCAATCATTTAATATTTTTGCGTTTAAAGCTTAAGTTTAGATAACTTTGGATATAGGCCTTTTTGCGATATTAAGCTTGGATATCCAAGGATGAAGGCCCATTAGTGATATCTTGCTTCGTCTAGAGACCATTTTGTGATATGTTGCCAATATAACTAAAGCTAGAGGCCCATTCAAGAAATTTAGCTTCGATAGCTAGGAGTAGATACCCTTTGTGATAGTAAGCTTTGATAACCAAGGATAGAGATATTTAGGTTTGATAGTTAGGTATAGAGACCTTTTAGTGATATTTCGGTTTGATAGTTAGGTACAGAGATCTTCAAGTAAGTGATCTAGGTTAGATAGTTATGTAATGAGACACGTTTGTCATATTATGTAGGTTGAGAAGTGTCTTGAGGACTTTAATTTGGAACGGACACTGTTGAAGGTAATATTTACTTTTTATTGTATTTGTTACATATATTTATTTATCTGTTACATGAATAATAAGAATAGATATAGCCATAATTGATTGGATATTACCCTCTTTGTTTGTCTCGAAATGTTGACCAAATACATTGCCAATTCCTAAACTGTTTGTGTTGTTGTATTTTGAGATTAGTGAATAATTAGTTTACTCACGTATTGAGTGAATAAATACAATTATTCACGTTTTGAAAAATATAAACTTTATTGATTTCAGGAGATTGGTTCAAGTACGGGTAGTACTTCAGTACTTAGGTGGATTAGTTTGGCGGGACACTAGTAACATGATTTCCTCGTGTTTTTGTGGGTATATTGGGAAAACGATTTTGTTTTTGTCACTCGAGGTTTTGTATTTGGTGAAATAAGAAGTTATTTTGAAATGTCTGAAAGCGAAGATATAAATTCGATAATATTTCCCGCCCATCCCATCCCTATTTTTAGGTTGATTTTCCTGTTACATGTGCTCTATTAACATGCATATTTATTTTCATTTACAGAATTCCACTGTTTGATTGCCTAACGTAAGTCAGTAACGTATTTGTTACTTTTATGATTTAAGATTTACCGTATGTTTAGTTTCGTTCCAATTGTTTCATGATGTTTTCGAAGATACCAGTCATTATTGATGTTGCTGACTCTTAAGGACGGACGTGGCCACGATTTACCAAGGTTACGATCCAGATGTGCTCAGACGCTATAACCAATCTTCCAGCATCCGAATACTGCCTTTTCCTGTGTACATGTTCACCAAATATATTGCCAATTCCTAAACTGTTTGTGTTGTTGTATTTTGAGATTAGTGAATAATTAGTTTACTCACGTATTGAGTGAGTAAACACAGATTTTTATATATCAAAAGAAATGCTTAGTCTGAAGTTTATAAAGATGCATGTTGTAGTTATGAAAACCGTGGTACAACATTGCTTTCCAAGATGATGTCCAACACGGCCGCTAAAATTAATGCGAAGCTTCAACTATTGCCTACATATTCATAATAACTATAAAATGCAATTACTACAGTCCGAACAATATAATAAGATGCATTTATGCATACAATTATGCTTATTGCATGAGTGATCAAGTTCTGAATATGACCAGACTATCAAGGGAGGTGGACTATCTACAGGGCTTATTTACAGCAAAATTTTCGAGTGGCAAGTTTAACGATATCTGACTGGACTACACTCTGAAAGCTACAGAAAATAGTTTTAAAGGACACATGCGGAATCATTGGTCTAAGATTTAAAGAAGGTGCTTTGGCACAATGGTTTCTATTAGCGTCATTAGCATCCAGATACTCAACTATGTGCCACAATAATTTCTGTCATCAAATTAAAAGAATGGACCACATCATGCAGGCACCAAAGCGAAAAATAAACTATAATAAAAACGTGAACACAATTGTATAATTGTTGACAGTTCGTTTGGTTAAGACAAAACGTTTACTGGAAGCGGCGTGTTGTCGGAAATCAAAAGCATATATGAGCCCTAAGGCTTAATTGCTCTTGTAGTAGTGCCAGGAAGACTCGTTCTCAAAGAACTTATGCAAAAGGCGATTGATTGGGATAAACCTCTCTCGGACACCAAAAAGACGCAATGGGAAAACTTAAAAGTATCTACCGAGAGTTTACAGAACATAGAAACATGGGATGTACTTACCTGTTTCTCTGAGGGTTACCAGGAGAAAGGAGCTGCTACAAGTTAACTCCTATGCTTCAGAAAAGCTATTGCTGCAGCTGTCTACTTGTTTGCGATGTCAGATGATGGTACATGGTCTCATTATTTTGTTCTTGGAAAAGCCAAGGTTGCTCCAAAAGGTGAACCTAACATTTCCCAGATTGGAACTTTGTGCGGCAGTTTTGGCTGTAGAAGTATTTGATATGGTTTCTGTAAATTTGTCCGTCCACTTTGATAGTGTCTCATTTTTCACTGACAGCAAGGTTGTTCTCGTATACATTCAAAACAAGACTCGTTGACATATGTTGGCAAAAGCGTTGACAGGATTCTCAGAATCTGAGAGTTGTTTTTATAGCAAAACTTCTAGAAACCCTGTGGACTGTGCTACTACAAACTTTGAGACTTCAGGAAAAGTTGATAGTCTATAGCTTCGTGGTCCAGTTAAAACAATGTTAAACAAGAAGATGTACAGGAATGCTTTCCTTTGATAAATCCTGATGTTGACAAAGACGTTCGTGCTGAAGTGAACACCTTCGTCACTACCACTGAAAATGTTTCATACAGTTCTGGATGGAGCAGACTAGTCGTTGTTATTGCTCTCTTGAAAAATGGGCTTGTTCTTATCCCAGTCGTATGTCTCCTAGTGTTCAAACTCGTGACTTCACGATAGACACAGAAACGTTCATTTAACAGCAAGTACAGAAAAATGTAAATAAGGAAAGGTTAGATTGCTTCATAAACATTAGACCAATTCAGAAGGATAGTTCTATTATTGACATCGATACCTTTCTTGATTTGGATGTTTTTGAAGGTGGGTGTTAGGTTGAGAAAAAGTAACCTGTCGAGCCTTGAAAACATCCAGTGATTCTTCCCAGAAAATATCATATTTTAAAATTTAAAGAGTATTATTTTCATAATCATGGGAGAAATATAACCGAAAGAGCGCTACGGGCTGCCGGTCTCAGGGTTGTTGGTACCAAGAAGTTGGTTTCTTCCATAACATTTTGTGTTACATACAAACGATTGAGGGGGAAATTTGATCCCCCGAAAATGTCCGACTTGGGAAGTTGTGTTTCGTATTTTCATAACAATTAAACAACTTCGTGAATAAAATACTGCACGAAAATAGAAAAAAAAATCGAATAAGGAACTAGTTCCCTATTCCTAATTCAAACTCGAATAAGGAATAAAACTTTTTAAGTAATTAATTTTTTTCAAGCAATTATGCATTGTCTATTCCAGAGAGTTTTAGTGCTTAAAGTGCTTTAAAAACGCTCAACAATCCGAATAAGTAACAGAATTTTCGAAAAATACTCAATTTCAAAGTGCTTAATTGGCTTATTTTATTACGAAATATCAAAAATTCATCTTATTAAACATTTTGAATTAATGCATTGACTTATTTAAAGCGATGGAGACTTTCAATTACTTTAAATTACCTAATTTCTTATTCGACTTAGTGTGCGTTATGAAGTACTTGGAACACTCCATCCCGCTCAATAAGACAACGCATTTATTCAAATTATTTAATAAGATCAATGTGCAATTGATATTTTGTCAACAAAATAGCATATGAAGCACTTTGAAATTCAGTATTTTTCGTAAATCCTGTTCTTTATTCGTTTTTATAGCACTTTAAGCGTTAAAACTCTCTTGAATAGACAATGCAGTTCTTTAAAAAAAATATAAATACAAATTCTTCAAAGTTATTTTGTCGAAAAGTGATAAAACGAGCAAGTTAACTTTTTGAGGTTCTCAAGATTTCTGTTTCTTATTCGAAGGTTGGTACGTTATTAAAGCACTTTAAGTACTAACACTCTCTTGAATATACAATGCATTTCTATAAACTTTTTATGATGCCCACTTTTGCATAGTTACTTGATCAAAAAATGTCTTTCTTAAAAAATTGATAATTCACCGTTGCTGTTCTTCATTCCTTATTCGAATTATTGTGCGTTATAAGTACTTGAAACACTCTATCCCTTTAAATAAGTTAATGCATTTATTCAAATTGTTTAATAAGATCAATTTTTGATATTTCGACAAAAAATGAGCAAATTAAGCACTTTGATAACTAGTTCCTATTCCTTATTCGATTTTTTTCCGTGCATTATTTTATTTACAAAAATGTTTAATTGTTATGAAAATACGAAACACATAACAAAGAAGTGATTTTATGCATATCTACAATTATTCATTTTGAATAAGGAATAAGAATATAGCTACCTATTCCTTATTTTAATAAGGAATAAGGTGTAAGGAACTAACGTATCGTCCATGTATTGTTTGAGCAGTGGAGGAGTTGTCTTCATAAATTGAGTATTTCTGTGTCGAAGATGTTACTTTCAAGAAGTTCCTTTCTGAAAAAGGTTGTCTGTGTTTGTTCATTTTTTCACACTCACACACACGCACGCACGCACGCACGCACGCACGCACGCACGCACGCACGCACGCACGCACACACACACACACACACACACTTGGGAGGCGTCTGGGAATGGATGATTATTAATGATTATCAGGACTATTTTTTAAATTTCATGCTGTTATGTGTTTCTGCTGGTGGCTTGTTACCTTGAAAGATAAAGAGGTTCATAGAAATAATTGGTCTCTTTGTGTTGTTTTGAGGGTGTTGCCAAGTTGTGATCAGAAGGTAAGAAAGGTAGAAGTAAAGACTTTCAACGAAGGCAGGTGTCAGACATATCTACGCCCTATTTCTGACTTTATTAAGCTGGTTTCAGGTGTAATGAGTGTACTGTGGCAACCCTTTAAGATATTTCTTTGAAAGAATCATGACATTCACACATGTTTTGATAGGAGACTGCATTGTGGAAATATTGATAAAAGATCATTGATCAAATTTGTGCAAAGAACTTGAAAGGTTTGTAAGGACAATTATTAATTAATATTTTAATTCTTTTATACTTTCAGCTAATTGATACAGTGATATTTTCAAAATATCAGATGGAGGGGGGTATTGTGGACCATCAATCTCGGATACATTCAAAAGATATTTCATGCTATCGACGTTTAAGAATTCCGCCTGGACTAGTTTCAAAATACATGTATTACCAATTGTGTGCTGAATTAGGGTTAGGTTTAAGGTTATTATGTATGCATATCCTTACCAAACTGATCCAGGTTTGTGACATTTACCTATTTTATTTTACCCAATAGTGTTTAAACTTCATTAAGTATATATATTGATTTGCAAACAATGAGGGACAATTGTTTTGTCTTCGAGGTGATACAAAAATAATCTATTTGACATTTTTCGACTAGTTTGTGATTTGTTACCTATTATAAGTATATTTGTTATTATACCATCGCATGTTGTTGTTTTACACAATGTTTCGGACCATTAATGTTGCTACACACGTGTCAATTTTTATATGGATATACATACAAAAACATATTTATTTGCGTGACATATTTCGACTTTAATGCGCTTTCCTCTGCATATTACGACCAGAAATGTTTTTGTTGTTTAGTCATCCATTTGATTGGTATAACTCCCTGTGATTGCAATTTGTTTGACAATCGAGTAATGTTTTGGTCGTGTCATTGAAGTTACTACTACTATCGTTCAAATTGGAACACGTACTATTCTAACCACCCTCTTTGTCAGTGTTGCCTCTGTCGTCTCTGATACCACTACCAACGCCGCTGATAGTGCTATCGCCATAATCGTTACCTCGTATTCTCACAGTTCCTATCCGTCGGTTAAATAATTGAACAAGTAAACTATCTATTTCATCAATGGCATACATAGAAATCTCTGGTATAGTGTAATCAGGTCGCGCTGCTCTTTCTTTTTGTCAGTATTAAATATCATATTATTTTATCTCATCCAAGTCTTCATCTGTTTCAACATCTATCAAATGTTCATTTATGTCCGCCGCTTTATTAGTATCTAATAACCCTTTCCCGCATGATTGTGCCAAATTGCCCCTTTATCTATTCCCGCATGATTGTTCCAAATTGTCCCTTTATCGATTCCCGCATGATTGTTCCAAAATGTCCCTCTATCGATTCCCGCATGATTGTTCCAAAATGTGCCATGCTTATTTACGGTCATTTATTAACATATTTGTTGCTTATTTTTTCGCAACAAATGCATTTTTGTGTAATATAAACATCGATAATTATATAAATAATGAAAAAAGATGATGTTACTATTCAAGATTTTCGGAAAATCGCGACTAAAAGAGACAGAGGTCAAACACGCCTAAAAAGTTCACAGCGTATGCTTGACGCGTGCATGTCTCGTTTTTTAATGGAAAATCCCCATACACGTCAGTAGCTATTTAAAACTACCAATAATTAATATCATATAAATATATCCTATTGATCACGCGCTAATGACGTCACTTGTCATGGTTTAGAAATGTGTCAAAATGGCTGATTTACGATGTAGTAAACAAGAGTCTGACTTGAATAAACACATGTCATTTGTCACTTCTGTTTCCAAAAATGGAATGTTAATCCGGTAATAAAACTGTCCCCTTACGTCTGTTAATCAAAGTTAGTGTTTTGTTGTGAATACACGGATAATAAGAAAATATATGTGATATGACCCAGTTTGACAGCTGTTAAAACACGTGTTCTCTCGATCTCGATAAATACACAAGAATGTTGTCGTAATTGTCCATGCATTTCAGACCTCGATTTATTGCCTTGTGTTGACAGATTTCAATTATAATATTATTACGGAATCACTAAATTTAATTTAAATAGCGATTCTGACTATTAAAAATTCGAGTTGTTCGGCTTGTTGAGGGCAATATCTAGTACGTTCCCAAAGTTTTTAAAACTGTGCCAGTAGCAGACCCAGCCTTTTATTTTGATATTTACAATTATTTTATTCAATTCATTTCAAAACAACAGGCATGCCAATTTTATTTATGAGAACAATGAATCTGAAATAACATTTGCTGTTTGCCCAATTCAATTTTGTTCATTTTTTAACAATGCATGATTTCTGTGATTTGAATATTTGTTTATTGTCAAAACCTTTTTAGATTAAACTATGATCACTAGATTCGAAATTTAATACACTACAAATACTAAATTCATTATTTGAATTTCTAACATTATTTTAATCAAAAGAAATAATACAAAATATTAAAGTTGTTATGCATAGGTGTCAATGGAAATATGGTATAATATGAAATCAATTGAAACATCTTCAATTTTTCACAGGAGTTGTGTTTCTCTATAAATATTCAACCAAATAATTTAGACAACAGAATAAAAAATTATACCACTGGATTGGAAATTCATTTACCTACAAACTTTATATTGAACCATAATTGATTAAACCAAAAGAAATACTAGAAAAATAAGTTAGAAATGCATGTGGCAATTTTTCAATATTCTCCAATAATCTCCTATGCAGTAGTGGTACTTAGAGGGGCTTATTATCTATTGGCTACTGGTTATCAATGTACTGATAAGCAATGCAGTGGCTGGCCTAATATGGCTGATTTGACATGAGGGAAAGGGATAAACTACCAAAGTGCCTTACCAATTCTATGGTTGATATGTTGTTATGGTTGTCTCGATATTGTGTTATACCATCAAAGTCGATAACCTGATATCATTAGAATATATTATAGTAAGAAATATCTAAAAAGAAATCATATCCTAAAAGAAATGGATATCTTACCGCCTCAGGTGACAATAATGCGTGAACTCGTGTGTATAAAATGAATTGGGAAGACATAATATGTCAACTATCGAATTGTTTTTTTAAAAGTGTTAAATATGTGGGTAAAATCACAAAACTCATAAAAAAACATTGTTGAAAAAAGGATAAATGCGAAAGTTATCCGAGGACATAAACATCACAAAGAGCTCGAAAAATGTCACAACGTTGCCTATATGTCGAACCCAAATTTAACATTGGTCGGGAAATCATAACTTGAAAACAATCGATGTCAGAACAAACGTTGCTTTAATTTAAGCAATAAAAAAGGTTAAATAAATCACCAGCAAAACCAATTAGTCAACAGGATAATTTTAAAGACATTGAATCATTAAGTCGAATCAGTTTTAAAAGCTATAATCAATTTTATAAACTTATCAATCAGTCTTACACATTGTCTGTAAATGTACGAATTGAGCATAAGCAACTGTTCTAATTTATCAAAAACACGCTTGATAACCAGAAATCAAATATGGTTCACCGGTCCATAGCATGAAACTATATAGTGTACATTCGGTAACAAAGAAAGAGATGTGCGAAGTACTCTTGATGACGATCAATTAAATATTATTCATAGCAGTCCAGTGACCCTGTGGCTGAAAATGCAAATAAAGGAGAGAAAAATGCACTGAAATAATTCTTGCACATTTGTGTTGTTTGATATCTGCTGTGTGCGGAAAAAAGTGCAAAATGCTATTAAGTCACATCATAATGTTGTTAAACGTAATTTTGCATGTTAAAAATTTCTCTATTTAATAGATATCATAAGCACCATAACATACCTAATATTAAGTCACATCATAATGTTGTTAAACGTGATACAGCATCAATGTTAAAAATTGATAACATAAGTATGAATTTCTAGAATTTGTCTTTATGAAATGTGTATTTAGCAATAAAATCCCCAAAACAACTCTATTTAATAGATATTATACAGCATCATAGCATACCTTATATTAAGTCACATCATAATAGCTCTATATAAAGGAGAAAAAAAATGCACTAAATTAATTTTGGCACATTTGTGTTGTTTGGTATCTGCTGTGTGTGGACAAAAGTGAAAAATGCTATTTTTGGGGTACAAAAGTTAAAAATTGTAAACATAATTATGAATTTCTGGAATTTGTTTGTACCAAAAGTATACTTAGCAATAAAAAACCGCAAAATACTCTATTTAATAGATATTATACAGCATCGTAACATACCTAATATTAAGTCACATCATAACGTTGTTAAACGTGATTTTGCACGTTAATTATTTTTGTTATTTGTCTTTATCAAAATATCATCTAGCAATAGAAATATCAGAATAACTATATTTGTTAGATAGTAAACAACACCATATCATATCTAATGTTTAGACTCATCATATTTTGTTAATTGGGATTTTTGTGGTAAAAAGTTAAAAAAATGTAAACAAAAGTATGAGTTTCTGGGATTTGTCTCTTTCAAAATTGGATCTAGCGATAGAAATATCAGAATAACTATACTAATTAGATATTGCACAACACCATAACATATCTAATGTTTAGACTCATTATAATTTATATTGTTAATTGTGATTTTAGGGGTAAAATGGTAAAAAAAGTAAAGTAAAGTATAAATTTCAGGGATTTGTCTCTATCAAAAATAGATATACATATATAAATATCAGACAAAAATATATGTATAAGATAGTTTACAGCAACATAACATATCTAATGTATAGACATATCATCTGTTGTGAAAAAGGAGGTAAAAAATTAAAATATGTAAGCAAAAGTATGAATTTCTGGTAATTGTCTACATTAAAATTCATTTTAGCAATAAACTGTATCTAATAGATAGTATCCGCACCATAAAATACCTTATATATTGACACATCAACTTTAATGAAATATGAGTTTTGGGGACAAATGTTTGAAAATAAAATAAAGTGAGAATTTCCAAGAAATGGACGAAATTATACTGAAAGGGTACCTAAGTCACTGTATTAAACTGCTCTACAAAACAACTTAAGTTGCAGATTAACATAAAATGCAAAAGGTGATTATTTGGTTAAAGTGTTATATTCTATAAATAAATGAGCGTGAGAATTTTTTTAATTTGCCAAAAGTCATGATAGATTTTAGCGTTTACATATCAGAATGACTTTATCGTATATTCTTCTGGTAATTGTCTACATTGAAATTAATCTTAGCAATAAACACTATCTAATAGATAGTTTACGCACCATAAAATACCTTATATATTGACACATCATCTATAATGAAATATGAGTTTTGGGGACAAATGTTTGAAAAATAAAAATAAAGTGGGAATTTCTTGAGTTTGCCAAGAACTGGACGAAATTAAACTGAAAGGGTACCTAAGTAACTGTATTAAACTTCTCTACAACAAACTTAAGTTGCAGATTATAATAAAATGAGAAATGTGATTATTTGGTTAAAGTGTTATATACTAACTATCAATGAGCGTGAGAATTGTTCGAATTTACCAAAAGTCATAATGAAATTTAGCGTTGACATATCAGCTCAGTTGAAATTATAAACAGAAGCTAAAATTTCTGGAATAATAATAATAATTATTATTATTATTATTATTATTATTATTATTATTATTATTATTTAAACTTATTCATCATTAGATGTATAATCAATCATGGCAAGGAATTGAAGTCAACGTCATACAATGTTTAATATAACGGCGTCTCATTTTTCATCAAAACCAATGACGTTAATATAAACAGAAATATGATATATACACAACAAATTGGACTAATAAACTTTTATATGATATTTAAACACGAGGACTTATTATTGTTATTGCGCAGATGCTCATGTGGAATGAGCATATGTTAATGTGAAGTCTGAACGTGTTGGAGGTTTGACAAGTGGTCGGGGTATGAATAAGACTTTAAATGCTGTTGGGATTTTGTCGTGACCTTCATGCTGTGACAAAAACAAAGATAAGAGTTTGTTACACTGCACTTGCAAGAAACATAATGTGAAGCAGATACGAAGAGTATAGCCAGTGTAGTTGCATTATATCAGGGTAATGCTAATGAAGCAAAACAGATTTGTGAAAATGTGGTAGCTAGAGTGGTTGGCAAAACTATGAAAGAACTCACGTTTAGAAAGAAAGACACCGTCGTGCTTATGAATGACCATGCTTGGGTCAAAAGTGACGATGAAGTACTATGTGTTAAGTATAACAGTTTGCGGGTATTTCTACAATATTTATGCGAAAAGCTACAGAAACAAGCTCAGTAGCAAAATGTTTAAACATAAACCCGGTTTAATGGCACTGGGTAAACGCCAAAGACATAGAACAAGTTCAAATGGGAAAGGAAACACTGTTTTGAACCCGTTAAAAAGGGTTTGGGAAGAAGTGAGTCACAAAGTACTATATCCAATGACAACTGAAACAGCACCAGTTAAGGCTCATATTATGAAAGTCGAACAGTGCGCTTGTCAAACTGTCTGCCATAGAGTAGCAAACAGCTGCAAGAGAGTTGGATTAGATTGTGTAAGGCCTGCTTCGCATGTAAATGTTGTGGGAATGCCATCGGCGTTTTAGGTTGTGCATAGCTTTTGCTACAATAAGCCACTTACATTGCTACTCTAATCATTTAAAAACAAAGATCAATGTATGTAAAAATTAACCAATTATGTTACAAAATATCTACAAATTCACTTTTAGAATAAAACATAAAATACAAAAAGTTACATATTTGAGGCTGGTATTCATTGTTTGTGATCAAATTACAGAAATCAACATTTTCGTTTTTGCTATCATTACTTTTTAACTCATTACAACATGTCCTGTTTGACCTGATAGCATACAGTTTTCCAATGTTATTTTCCACGAAATGCAGCTCATGTCAGTTCTGATAAAAAGTCATTTTTGTGATATAATTGTTCAGTCGTTGATCCAGGTCGATAATAGGCAAATGACAGAACTTCGCAAATATATATTTGGTTAATATTTCACATTATATTCAGCCATATGAGGTGTTTCTATAGTTTAAAGTAAATTATTTTTCAATACTTGGCATTTGAACATGTAATTGATAGATTTAAAATAGTCAATGTTTTGTTATGTTTCACCCTAAAAATCGCACTGCTTACAACACGATGATTTCATACTTTAGGTATGTTATACTTTGATATAATAATATAAGAATCAGTAATTCTGGTAATTTTGTTGAACATTTGACCAAATTATTGACAAATCCAGAAATTGTCATTTTATGTAATGTTTTAAACTTCACAAAATACGATGTTTCTATACTTAAGATTTGCTATAATGTAATATAATACCATTTAAATAAGTAAACGCAATAGTTCTCGAAAGATGAAATGAACGAAGTTTGTAATAGGTTGATGTGGTCAAGTTTGATTAGATAAAATAGTTATTTGTTATGTATAAATGCAATAAAGCTTTCTTCATAAGGTCATAAAATGGATAACATTTGGTACTGTTTTCCTTTACCTGAACCAACGGTGTAGAATGTCATCAATACAACAAAAAATTACTTATCGCAATGCGTTTTCATAACTGTCTGTTTCGTAGCTGATAAATAGTAATGTTCCGTGTGCTCGAATATAACCATTTTTTTGAAGAGTGGTGTCCCATTGACAAATACACACCTTTTTGTAAACAAATCTGTTTTTGTGATTTAATAATGAAAAATAGAATGGAATACTTGTCTTCTTGAAAACAAAAAGGACACTTAGTTACAAGGTAATAATACAAACAAAATATTGCTTTGAAAACAGTAAAATAATGACTTTGTAAAGCATTTCGTTAGACCATTAGATCGAAGTCACTGATGCAAATCGATGTTGTAAAACAGCTTACGTAACAATTGGTTATCGATAAAGTTAGTTCAGTCTAGCAATATAATACTATAAGTATAAGAGAGGGTGAAAGCAGCGTGAGTGAATTCGATAATAACACAAATAGTATCAAAAATTGTCGACAACACGATAGACGAAGCCTCAGAAATGAAGTAAAAAACAGAAGAAAAGTCCACAGAAACACAAGAAAAAGAAACTGTTTCAGAAAACGACGATTATGAAAATTTTACGGATTCACAACCGTTCTCTCTATAAATAAAAGTCAAGAAGAGCTGAAACATATGAATGAAAAATTGAATGAAGTTGTATGAAAAAAACAGACGTTAAAAGAGATTATTAAAGAGATAGTGAGTGAGGTGAAATCGGAACTCATCAATGCGTTTGACGACAAGACCGATAGATTAGAGTCCAGATTATTTGATATCGAAAATGAAAAAGACAATTCTTCGAAAACAACTTCAATCCGACAAGAAAAATCAAATAGTAGTTGGCTTATTGCTGGAATAAGAGTGAGGTTGTGCACACGAACTGGTTTATACCACCAGTAAATTAACATTTTACTGACCGTCCAAGGCGGTACCCAATCTCATTAAAATCATATCGTGACGTTCACTTCATTTCGTAACGTCGTGAAGCGTGTATTGGGGATCTGATTTTAATAAGATTGGGCGGTACCTAACAATCCTTGATAAACATACCTTGTTTTATATATATAGTATGTATGCACTGTGCTGTTTGTGGAATTTTGTGCTGTTCTTCCATGTTTCTTGTTTGTGATTTTTTTTTTATGTGCTATGTCTTTGGCGTCTACCTAGTGCCATTACACCGGGTTTATGTTTAAACTGTTTGCTACTGAGCTTGTTTCTGTAGTTTTTCGCATACGTATTAAGAACATACGGTGTTTACACTAGAAGGTAGGATAAACGAACTTGAACAATACTCTAGAAGAAACAATGTTGTCATTACGGGCATTTAAGAACGCAATGAACCTGAAACTCCAGAAACAACAACAAAATTTATAGTAAAAAATTAAAATGAGAAACTTGAAGGTTTTAATTTACATGAAAACGATATTGATACGTGCCACCGACTTGGTAGACCTGGACCAAAACCAAGGCCTATTATTGTGAAGTACGTCTCAAAAATAAAACGCAATGCCCTCATCAAGCCAGAAAAAAATTCAAAGGGACCCTTAATTTTATAAACGCGGACCTCACACGCCTGAATAGACACGTCTTGGGTACTATTAGGAAAACCCTACAAAACCCTGAACGTGCGACAGAAAGAGCTTGGGCATGGGAACGGAAACTCTTTCATAAAAGACAAGACGGGAATATTCGCCAGATACAACACCGCGATTACAATAGTTGGATGGGTATCAAGTAGACTACACGCGTGAGGAAAAGTATTGGGAGACATTATCTGTGATGCTCAGTGTACTCATACAGCAACTGGAGGCTATTGATTGACTATCAACAGCAGTATGCTTATAAATGCATGTGATTTAAACCGCTTGATATATTGAATACCTTTTGATGTTTTAATATAATGTTATTAATTAGGTGATTTCATATTGGCCTAGATATTTGTCTGTGGTTAGCTGACCGAGGAAAAATAACTGGGCCAATATGAAATCACCTAATTGATAAGTATTTTATTAATTAACTATTACTATTCTGGTTAAAAACATTCTCATAACTTACCGTTAGTCCACATTGAAGCCGTATTTATCCCTTATTCATTCATGTTGTCTGCACATACTTATGAATAAAGCACTGTACATTGTAAGGAAGCATGTCTTTTTGTCTTAATTTCTTAAATCGTTTGCCAAAAAGTCAAATGTTTCACCTTCGTCGTCCAATTTGTCGGTGTACAAACTCATGATACTATCAAAACAGTAGGAAAACGTAAAAAAATGGCTACCTTTAAAAATATTGTCCAGCATATTTCTCATATAAAGCGAGTTTCGACAGCCAATGAAAATGGCCCATTTTTCAAATCCTATATTAGGCGAGTTTTGTAGGCAATCAAATCGGAGAAAACTCATATTAGCCGAGTTTTGTTGATATTGGCCGAGTTTGGTCGATATTGAGCGATTTCTGGCATATATTGCATTCAATTGCCCGGTATTGGTACCTCGGTCAAAAAAGTGATACTAATATTTGATTAATAATATACAATACAATGAATGGGCAATAGAATTGTACGCGTATACAACTTAAACAGCGTATTCAGAAATGCATGTAAACGTGTAAATTAATACAAGAATAGAAAATAAAAAAAATAACTTAACATTTTATTATAAATTGTTCGATACTTTTGTTTCTACCCATTATTGCTTAACAAATATGCATTGTGCAATGTGACTACCACAGCTTTAACTTTCCGTTTTTGAAAGGTTATGCTTAACTAAAATGAATATAGAATACGCTTATTTACTGACTGCAATTGACTTTTTAAATATAACACATTACAAATGCATGTGCAGGACCTATACATGTGTACGACCTAAGTTATATGGACACTACTCTAACACTTAACAGATAGACATATTTGAAAACTTTGGTTATATTATTTCCATCATATTGTCAAGAAACCCTTTTTCTGTGTACTTTATCAATCTACGTTTAGTAAAGTTTGTTATGTACATAATATTTGTATATCTATGTTTTATATTATACACTACAAATAGAAACGGTAAGTTATAACAATATACAAAGAACACAGAGAAATTGTACAAACTGCAGTCAAAACCAAATAGAATCGGAATACCATTTTCTTTTAGTATTCCAAAAATTCCGGGATATACGTAAACAATTTCTTAAATAATACTATTGCCAATGGCCTAATATACACAAGTTTGCAAAATTAATATGCGAAGAAACCATTAACACAACCATGAATATGGCAAAATATATATACCATGCAAATAACCATAGAACACACATGACATTATTCAATTTCACTAGAAGGACAGTTTACATATGAATTATATTATAAGAATTATTGCAACGTACAATAAATTGCAGCAACTAATTCACTAAATGAAATGTCATTCGAAATTTTATAATACTTTTCATTCATAGCAAGTTGGCCAGTTGTAGTAATAAACACGAACATACATAAACACGAATTGGCTTATGATATTCACGATTGGATAAATACTACTCCTTTAACATCTGTAAAACAAACATTCGGACTTTGGTGAATATCTTGTTTAAATTTTTGTTCGAGCAAATTGCTAATGACAAAATGATTTTATATAAGCATTCAAGATTTATCTTTAATTGCAAAATAGTTCACTACTACTGATTAACAGTCATTTATCGTTTTGTTCACATTTTATTATTATGCTTTTCGCTAAATGTTACCTGTTTGCTCGTCAACTATTTGTATGCTTTGGGCATAATTGCCTGAATGCATTCAAAGTTGTTGTTGTTGTTGTTGTTGTTGTTGCTGTTGTATATAAATAGTTCAATGCTTTGCCTATTAACATCTTTAATAATTATGTGAAATAATAATTTGTGAATTATGTGTCTTAATTAACATATATGATTATTTCAATCAGCCTTTAAGTGTACTAAGTATTTTCATCAAACTGCTTGATCATACTTTGTCTTTATGAATCGTTCAAACACGTCAAGTTGAAAGATTAATATATGAATTGCACTTTATATTTTTCGTTTTGAAATACGGTATTACCATGCTGTTATATTATACATGTTGTAAACTCAAAGTCGCCAACAAGTAAATAGCTGTATACGTCTGAAGTGATTGCATATAAAGTTACTTTTTGGCATTTTGGGAAAACACTCTATTTAATTGTTTTGAATTTGTTCGATTGGAAGGAAATGGCATTCTTGTTATTGTCATAGGTTGGGAAAAGAACACACATTAAACTATCTCCTACTACAACAGTGAACGTTATCAAACATAATATTAATATCGTACCTCGATATCACTTTTAGTATATTTAACAAATTGTTTCCGGTGTTCCTCGCTATTTCAGAGATCGTTATGTACGTTTACTTATTGCATTTGCGAAATATTTCCTATTTCTAAAATGGACAGGAAATAAATATTTAGCATCGAAAGAGAGCCAAACTGTGTGGAGAAGGCAACATATCCTTAAGCATTGAGTTATGATCAACCCATTGCAAATGACTTTTCACATGGTTTTATCAATACCACATTACATTTAGCCCCAGAGTCACTCACATATGTACGTTTTATCATAATGCTAAGTACCATGATGTGAACTACGATGCCCTCTCTATATCAAAGATTGCGAATGCTAATTCAGACTGATATTTTGCTTAATTCTAAGTGATGCACAATAATTCATAGTTGTTATACTTTTCAATCAATCCAATACCTGCACTCTGAGAAATGAATTCCATTCAATTACAATATATAGATATTTCTGCTTGACTAAAAAATTGCTGACGTCCGGACTGATGCAACAAGGATTCTATGCAAATTTGCGGTGTTAATCTTCAAAGTGAGTGATTTGTTTAGGACAAACGTGACATACCTTTTTCAATGTTAAAATAAAATAGGTTAGAGTTTTGAGAAATGAATGGTTGTCTTATGCGGGAAACATTAGACATAACATTTCTTAAAAACTAAAGTGTTGCCTTTTTGCCTCTTTTCATATAATATGCAGGCATGGGTTTACTCGAAGGTATTTTTATATTATCAGTATAAAAATCATTACTCGGATGTAATTCCACTGAATGTACTATACGTTTTCTAAGTTGTTTTGAGGTTCAAGGCCTATTCATTTGTACATTTCTTTACAAAGTGGTCGTTACGAAACGTTTCATGATACTTTTTTCCGTATGCCGGACACTTCATCAACTCGTGATTTGTCCCAATTGATTGTATTTCATTATCGCCTTTTGATCACTTTCTGTTGACACACTTCAAATACATGTCACACGAAGTAACTTTCATTGTATTTACATTATTGTCAGATTATTCCGATATTCTTCATATACCAATAACCCTCTCTCAAATGTGATATTTTCCTTAACAAGTGCATGGTCACCTTTGACGCCGCAGACGATCCGATCCCTTATTGCTGAAGCTCTAACTTAACCAAATCCACTTGAACTGGCTAAAATCCGATTAATTAGTTCGATTAAGAAAACACAACGGTCTTAAAAATCATCACAAGCAGGTCGAAAATGTAACATTATTTGATAGTTTTCGTATTTAGTGAATATCAAAAGTTAATACTAGTTAATTTGGCAAATACAGCTTGTAAAACCACAACAATCGGTGACAAAACAACCAGGGCTTTTAATGCAGCACGAACAATGTGGAAAAAGCCCAAACCGAATACTATTGTCACCAGAATCATCTAAAGAATATTAAAGTATGAAGTAAAAAATAAATATTCGTATGATTTTTAAGTTAAAGTAAACTTCAAGAAGTGAACGAGGAGACATTTGTTATTGTTATTACAGAGCTTAAGTTACAAGGAATTTGATACTGTAGGCGAAATATTGTATACCATGTGACATATGGTTTTCTATCATTTTGTTATATAGGAACCAGCGAGACGAGAAATGTTTTGCATATCGAATTTATTCAGCATTACGCTACATAAATACGTTTGCTTATCAATAATATTACTTTTCAGATATTTTTAAGCTTTTATGATATAGAAGATCTTTGTTGAATATGGTGTAAGATCGTATTTTGGGGGCTTGATAAATTATACTTTAATGCATTGGATTGTCTTTATTATTGTTTTATATTTCAACGTATCTTCAGGCACAAATTGAGCATATTCCATGTGTAAGTCAAGTATCCTTAGATATGTCATTATGCTTTTTTAATTATTAATGAGATGTTAACCTTTGTGCAATATGTAAGAAAATTGTTAATATAATTACTACGTTTTAACTTTGGAGGCAAGAATGTTGTTTGATCTATAGATATAGAAGCCTTTGTCCAATCATCACCGTATTAAGTCAATAGTTTTATTGGCAGAATATCTCAGTCAGGTTTGATAACCATCAACGTCTTCATAGTCACTACAGTAGTCGAATTGGCAAAACAACTGTATTTACAGTTCCCGTCTCTAAACTTGGCCGACATACAGCTTGGTGTCCTAGCATTTTGCGACAGTTGTTGCTCTTGTTTATTTTATTTTTAAAGTAATCTATGAAAGATCTCGTTTGCTTTTTGAATTGACTCACGTGCCATCACATCTAAAAGTGACCTTAAACACCATCATGTAACCACAACGTCTAGTCACATCTAGATAACGGCTGCCATAAACAGCATGATATAAAAGCCGATCAGGATGCGATATCCCATCTCTTATCGAATAGACTCCTTGAGTGTAAAGCATATATACACGGAAAACAAGTGTCCGATGGAATTGTTCAGCAATAAAAACTTGACGCCAGTCAATAAAGTATTTTTTTCAGCGTCGTTCGGTATGACGCAGTCGGTATAACGGCGTCGGGGATTTTAAATTCGGTACATTCCGCAACCAAGTTTGGGTCCAAGTCATATTTTAGCTGGGTGAACGGCCGTATACTGATATGTAGTTTTCATATCATCTAATTAAATATATCAGCTGCTTTGCTCTGTAATACACACACCATTTTACATTGCGACCAAACTAATATTAACTATAAGCTTACAGTCCATAAATATAGTGTATGAAAGTCTTAATTTATTGAATCATGGACATTCTCAGAGAAAATGGTATCCATTTTCAAGTGTATTACAAATGTTTGCATTCTCGTTCATTTCTTGTTATTGATTGGGGCGTCAGCCATCTGCCCTTTACTATCTCTAATCTTTGTGAAGCTACTCTTAGTCGTGTTAATGCTGTTCTGAAAGTATTGGTTTGTGTGATGTTTAAATAAAACTGATAATCAAAATTTGCAAATGGGATATATGTTGACGCCTTTCATGATTCTCGTAAATCTTCATTCCATTCTTGCTTGAAACAAGTTGAAGAACACATATGAAAAGAAGGATTTTTTTAAATATTAAATTATTATTTTGGGCAAATTTTTGCAACATTTACTTGTCCAAAAGTGATGAGTTTAGGTTTCATCAAGAGGAAAATAACTACCCTGATTTAAACAATACTTCCTCAAGTTGATATTTCCACTCCTATGTGTGCAATGAAAATATCAAATAAACATTTCAATGTTGTAACTTGTACGTAATTGTTCGTTGATTTACTTGATAGATTGACTCATATGTTTTAAAAACACAGCTTGCAAAAAAAATAGCAAAACATCGACCCTCTTTCGATCATTTCGGTATTAAGGAATGTGATTGTAAAGTTTCCTCAGTAAATAATTTTTCTTCAGATTTAAAATCTTATGTGATGAAATGACAAAATTATTGTAGAAATATTGAAAGCTGAGACAGTCGCAGGATTGGGTGATTTTACAGATGTGTCGTTATCTGAAACGACTTAATTTATGTTTGAATATTGAACTTAGAATTGCATTTTATATCATAATAGTTTTTATTTACAACTGCAGTCGAAATATTGATGTATCTCTACACATTTGTGTAATAAGGTAAATGGGTGAGAAAAAAACAAGATTGCAGAATGAAATATGTAGAAAAATACAGAAAAAGCGAAACAATGTTTCAAAATTGAACATTTACCGTATCTAGGTCAATACCAAAGTTAGAACAAGTGAAATATGAAGTATAGTATGGTAAGAATGAAACTAATTTGGGCGAAAATTTCAAGTTACGCTTGCGTTACTCCTGTGTTATTTATGAGTAACTCCTTCATATCAACAGACCTGCGACATACTTACGAATTCGTTTCAAATATAACAAATATAATAATAGCACTAATAAAGCAAATGTCTTTATTGTGTTAGTATTTTTAATAAAGGCATTTCATGAGTTTTCACAGCATGGTGTTGATATGCGTCTCTGTGAAGTTCTAACGAGATGGTTGATGTGGTTGCGTATTATGCCAGTTGTGGACATAACGCATCAGCTTTGCTTTTATGTTTGCTGTTAATATTTCACCGGGTAAATTGCAATGTCGTTTTGAAACCGTTTGGTTGTGCTGATTGCGAATAGTGACAACCTTTAATGGTATACATATATTATTAGCATTTGCCAAGTGAGTAGTAGACTATTCAGCGTCAGAAAATGATACTTGTGTAAATGAGATTTTACACACGATGTGTGCAAACATTACCAAAGAAAACTATATATAACGCATGAATTTATTTCAATTTTACGATCAAATCATGCTCAATCTTAAAAGGGAAGAGACCTTGTATTGCAATTAAATAGTCTAGTCAATGATATATGCACAATAAGTACGTGCGGTAGTTCAGAGCTTCCTTTAAAATGCAAACCGAAAATGTACTCAAGAACTGTTGTTGTTTTTTCAAATCGTCTGATAGTACAATGTCGTGTATAAAATACTTACCGTGCCAGTAGTTGTCATGTTGCCTCATGATTTTACTATATTCAGTACATAGTGTCTGCGTTCTGCCAATTTTAAGGATTGTTTTAATGCCGTTTAATGTTTGGTCCACATGTTAGACTTTCATCCTCTATACGTAGTTGACGGTCTAGTAATATAGACGTCAATGTTATTTCGCGTGTAAATCGGTCAATTAACTATGGAACACTTTTCTATAGGGAAATTATGTAGTGGACAATAGCCTACAAGGAGTAAACATATAATCTTAATGCGATTTACCTCAAACATTGTTCTCAAATGATACATATCAGGGAATAGAAATGACTCAACACATATAAAATATGAATAACGCATAAACATGATTCAAAATATGCATGCACGATCGTTGTTATAACAGTTTATCTAAATACAGTGACCTTATTCTTTTACTACAAATTCAAATGTACACATAAAACAAAATCGAAATTTAAACACTATTTCAATTGAATATTATTCAATTATCACAGCCTTCTTTACCTACTAATCACGAAACGTATATATCATTTTATCAATTTAAATATATATAAATATATATAAATATGTTGTTTCATGCCATAAGTAACATTTTATAAAATGAACGAAGATGACACCAAGTGTAAGTATTTGAGAATATTTCGACTTTAATTCCGTCAATATGATTCCTTTCGTGCTTTTTTTACCCAGTTACAAAAGCGCTACAAACATATTTGAGCGTAGTATCACAGTTTTGTGGAAACATAATAATGGATTTCCCATTCAAAGCAAGTGCGTCTTTACATTTAAACAACACATCTCTAAAGAACCTGTCTACAGAAATTTACAGCTTATCATACCTGCATAAGAGGCTTGCCCTTATGTTACAGTTACAATAGCCGTTTGATTTCACCTCATTATTGCAATATTATGATCGAATAAGAACCTTTCCAATATATTCAGAGCAAATAAAAGTGAAAATTACTGTCTGTAACAACAAACTTGGCAATATGTCCAAGAAGTAACCCGAAGTTGCTTGCGCATACAGAATGTATCCTGGCCGTACTATGAGTAAGACAATAGTAATGTATAAAAGAACGGCAACCATGTCGATTAAAACACATTCAGTCACTATGTTGGACAAATAAACACCTCAGTAAGGCTTTTACTTTTGAATTTTCGACTAGTTGCATGTCTCTGTATTTCTGATTGTAAAAATGGCGTAGATTGCATTGTGTCTCTTTCAAGCAGTGTGATGTCGAGCAGAGAGTATCCGGCTACGATGTAAGATTTGATAGATCTTGTAAATATTTTTATTTCAAGATGAATAATAAAATCATAATTCAAATAAATTTATACATAAGTTAGCATACCCGTTTGTTTTGTCCTGTTCCTGCAAAGAGCAACCAGCACGGTGAACATGACGGGTAGGTATATCACTAAATATTCCACCAGAATAGCCCATCTTTCCTCGTAAACGTTTTTCTGACACACGAACAAGAATACGGTAAAGTGCTGACTTCCATATGTCCCAAGCGTCTCAAGCGAATGTTGTGTAACTGGAAGTGGGCTATTTTGCGGCACAATCTTGATTACGGAAAAACTTCCTGTGATGATGCAACCAAGTGTGCCTGCGTATGCTAGACACGAAGACATCGACCGTTTAAAGTTCTGAGCAAAAACATAATGCACGATTAACACGAGCACAACCCCGTTGGCAAACGCCTCCGTCATCGAGTAATCCAAGCACGAGTCGACGCTCGGAGGTCCCTGTTGTACGCGTCTTTTCATGTAATTTTCAGCAATTGTCAACATGCGCACGCTTGCGATCAGATGGAAAAATCCAGAGAGCACCACTGCGACCAGCGTCGTGGTATTTCGGCAGTACTTCCGCATTAAGACTAGATGACCGACACAGATGGCGCCGGCCATGAGGGCCGTGAATATCAAGCCGCTCTGAAAGAGCTGAAAGATGAACATCACATGACTAAGGTCGTCAGTCTGCTGAGATGCATGAAGGGTGGTGCCCTGACCCATGTATACTGTCTGTAATGAAATAACCAACGAACTTTATAGGTATACAACGTATGGTCCAGTTTCAAGTCAAATGATAACCAAGCGCCAATGAAACTGTAAACACACATTAATATTCGAAACAGTTCGCATGTATCAGTTATTAAGGTTTGTGTGTTAAACTTACCATCCGTTCGTGAGTGTTTATATCCGTTCATATTGTTAATACAATAATCGACTGAAAGATTACAGCCGATTAAATATTTAAAACGGCATAATTATAAACGTTCAAAAACTATTTTCAATACTTAGTTAAGTTACTTTGGTATTTAAATGTAAACATCAATGCATTGTAGACATCAATGCAATTTGAGTGTTATTGAAATAGTTGGAAATATGATACCTTTAACAGTAACCCAAGCTTTTTAAAGCGAATTTATTTGCGATGCAATTAGGATTCCAGTAGTATATATTATTATCCGGATAGAATATAACACTTTTAAAACACAATTTACCGATTAAAACAGAACCAAATTAATAGATTTTTCTCGTTCACGTAAACTTCGATAACGTGGATAAGTTATTTTCTAATTTGAGCAAGGCAGGACAAGATCTGCACGAACGTTAGTCGTATCAAAACCAAACGTAGCAAAAACGTTTCCAGCTTTCTTATTTGATGTTATTATTTTATTAAGTCGGATTTTGGAAGATTGTAAAAGCATGTAAGTTTCAAATAGATAAACCAACAAACAACTTGATTACGAGCAATTATGCAATTCATGTTTTTATTCCTAAAATATCAATGCGCTGCGCCACAGGATGAGGTAAAAAAGTAAAAATAAAGTTATTTATTTTGCATTGTTCCGTAATACATTCATTAACTTTCCTTAAAAGCTTAAACAAGATACTGCAAGAAACAGGTTTATTACTTGCAGTCATACAATTCATAAATTAATCAATTTCAGCGTTCTGCTCCTCGCGGTCGTGAAAAAAAGATATTTGGAACATTATTTCATTGTTATTTTTTTTATATCCGTCAAACAACGATATATATGGAGAAAATGAAAAATATAGCAAAATATATCAATTCCATATAAGGGCCCAGTAGAGGTCTAGGAAGTTTTATCAACAAAGTGCATAACCAAGTGAAAGACCTTGGCTTCAAACCATATGAGAAGTTGTAGAATTATTGTGTTGTACCGGTCGTGGATTTTTGTAGCTCAGTCTGGGGAATCAAGCAGTTGCAACCCTCAGACAAAGACCACAATTGCGCAATGAGATACAACATTGGCGTACATAGATTCGCCCTAGTTCCCACGCTTACTGGCGACACAGGACGGATCCCAACCCGTTACCACCGATGGATCAACATGCTACGCCGCTGGAACAGGCTCGTGCTTAAGGACCGAAACAGACCGTGTGCCCAGACGTTTGAAATGGACTATTACAGTTGTTTATGCCATTGGTCAAGCGAGGTAAATGAGATCATGACACACATAGGGCAAACAGACAGTTTTGATGTCAAATCACCTGTTGATCTCTCAAATTTACAACATCTTGTGCGGAACCATTAAATAAACATTTGGTCAACGGAGGTTAGTTCTATTCCGAAATTGAGAACGTAAACAGTGTTCAAGCCGATTGCTATTTGAACTTTGGCACAGTTATGCACTGGTATATTATATTTTAGAATCGAAACCGGGCGGTATCTATTTAAACCTGCAGATACAAGACGTTGTAGGCTATGAGATGCCTAAGAAGCTGAGAATGAGTGTCATTAGTATTAAAATGCGCATTGTATACTAAAACAAGAACTTTAGTCTTGTGATTTCTGAATATCATTTCATTAATCTTACTTACATTGAAGAATAAGCGTTTCCGAATCGTCGAACCAATCGTTCCAGTTAGATCGCTCGTGAACAGTAGCCCTCGGGACCTGCAGGCGTACGTTTACCATTTTAGCTACCGTTCAATTACTTTCTACAAAGGAAGCCTTACAGTTTTAAGTTATCAACAATGTTTTTGTTTGTGTACCGTACTGGTATATGTGTTTTGTGCATTAAAACTTTCTGTGTGAATATTAATAAAGTTGAATTTTTATTCAAATGGTAATAGAATAATACTATCAGTCATGTTTCCCCGGTCCGGATAGAAAAATCCGACCCGAGGGCACCTGCGTTGCCCTGTTATGAGGCTTGCCGAGTTACCGGCTACGCAACGTGCCCGAGGGTCGAATGTTTCTATCCGGAACGGACACGCATGATATTTATTTATTCTAGCATACCTTAAATAACATTTTTTGTTAAGAAAATACAAAAAACAATAACGCATTTTTGTACATTTCACCAAAAAGCGCGTGGCGATGATGTTTACTGACGTATTGGTGCGCAATAATTTGTATTTACTACATACGTCAATAAGTTCCTTCGATATCACGTCTTTTAAGGGTTATTTTGTTTTGTTTTGTAGGTATATTTTTTAGTAAAGTTAATGTTAATGGAACTCATCTATAGAAATCTTATAATTATGATTGCATAAAGTGTATAATAAAAGAAATAGAAAGTATTACATCTGCGTGCCCATCTGGCATGGGAAGATGCCAGATGGAGTTTTCAAGCAAGGCTAAATTCACCGGAAATTGAACAAACTGCAGTCGAAAGCAAGAATCGGAATACCATTTTCTTTTAGTATTCCCAAAATTCCGGGATATAGGTAAACAATTCCATAAACCATACTGTTGCCAATGGCCTAATATACACAAGTTTGCAAAACTAATATGCGAAGAAACCATTAACACAACCATGAATATGGCAAAATGTATATACCACAAATAGCTTCAGAATTTAACACACATGACAATTTCATAAGATGGACAGTTTACATATGAATTATATTATAAGAATTATTTGAAATTACCATACATTGCTGCAACTAATTCACTATGTATCCACGGTTGGAATATCATTCAAAAATTTATTATACTTTTCATTCATAGCAAGTTCGCCAGTTGTAGTAATAAACACGAACATTAATAAACACGAATTAGCTCATGATTTTCACGATTGGATTAATACTACATCTGTTAAAAAAACATTCGGACTTTGGTGAATAACTTGTTTAAATTTTAGTTCAAACAAATTGCTAATGAAAAAGTAATTTTATATAAGCATTCTAGATTTACCTTTAATTGCAATATAGTTCACTACTACTGATTAACAATCATTTATCTTTTTGTTCACATTTTATTATTATGCTTTTCGCTAAATTTTACCTGTTTGCTCGTCAACTATTTGTATGCTTTGGGCATAATTGCCTGAAATGAATTCAAAGTTGTTGTTGTTGTTGTTGTATATAAATAGTTCAATGCTTTCCCTATTGACATCTTTAATGATTATGTAAAATAATAATTCATGAATTATGTGTCATAATTAACATATATGATTATTTCAATCAGCCTTTAAGTGTACTAAGTATTTCCATGAAACTGCTTGATCATACTATGTCAGTATGAATCGTTCAAACACGTCAAGATTAATATATAAACTGCACTTTATATTTTTCGATTCGAAATACGATATTTTTAAACCATGTTGTTATATTATACATGTTTTAAACTCAAAGTCGCCAACGATTAAATAGCTGTATACGTTGTTGCGATTGCATATAAAGTTACTTTTTGGCATTTATGGGAAACCCTCTATTTACTAGTTTTGGAATTTGTTCGATTGGAACGAAATGGCATTCTTGTTATTGTCATAGGTTGAGAAAAAACATACATTAAACTATCTCCTATTACAACAGTGAACGTTATCAAACATAATATTAATATCGTACCCCGATATAACTTTAGCATATTTAACAAACTGAATATGTTTCCGGTGTGCCTCGCTATTTCAGAGATCGTTAGGTACGTTATTTATTGCATTTGCAGAATATTTCCTATTTCTAAAATGGACAGGAAATAAACATTTAGCATCGGAAGAGAGCCAAACTGTGTGGAAAAAGCAACATATCCTAAGGCATTGAGTTATTAATCAACCCATTCCGTTTTTGACTGTCGTTCTACATCAATGACTTTTCTTATATTCACACATCCATATTTATGCATTCAGAAAAATAGTATCTTGATTATAATGATTAAAATTCAACTGATAAGGTTGAGCTATGGTCATACTTATGCTTAAATAGTGATGTTAAAAGTTATTGTTCTATAATTTTATTTCTTGTAACATTCACTTTCAATATTGAATATATTTTCTTTGTAATCGGATCGGTCGCCTAGGTGAGAAACGTTGGCGATAACAACTGAACGTACAGGACAACCGGATGTCATAGTTTGAACAGGATGCATACTGTATTTTTTTTCTGCTTTTTTAACAATTTAAGACCTCTTTGAAATTTCGCGTTGGTATTGTTAACAGTTAACATGCTTCCTTAAAGTCTGTGGGCTCTGTCTGACTTCAATGATACAATTTATTATCTGAAGTTATGATAAGATAAGATAAGATAATCTTTATTTAAAGTCGGTTATGATAAACATAAATAACACCAGCTGATAGCTATTTTCCGATATAATAGATTATCCAATAACAGACAAACAAAAGACCTGAAAAGATTCAAGATCATAATATCACATGTTAAAATGTTAATACATAGGCTGCAATAAGATTATAGTGTTACGAGCCAGGCGTAACGAGAAAAACAAAGCCAGCAACAAACTTTACAAAATTTATTATGTGAAAGTTACAATGTTGAAATACAATTTGAATACTTGTTTTACACTTCCAAATAGCTTGAATAATTCCAATCCTGGGTTATGTCCTTTTTCCAATTTTAAATATTTATACCAAAAGCTACAGAAACAAGCTCAGAAGCAAAACGTTTAAACATAAACCCGGTTTAAACGGCACTGGGCAAACGCCAAAGACATAGAACATGAAATCACAAACAAGAAACAGTGAAGAACAGCACAGTGCATACATACTATATATATATATATATATATATATATGTATATATATAAACTAGTATGAGTATGCAATGTGCACTGTTAACAATATGTATGCATAATGTACCAAGTGAAACTATATATTGACATCTTTTAATCCAGCAACAAGTATTCAAAAGAACATATGCATCAATAACAGGTTTTCAATAACAAAGTTACCCCAGATAACAGTCACTTTGGCACCCTTGTCCTTACATATATTGTGGTATGAATGTTGTGACTTTTTTACAGTTTTTAATGAAATTACGTTACAATTGGTAGAAGTGACAAGTAGTGCAAGCAATTGTAAATATAGAGATGTAGGCCTTGTATTTGTCAAACACTACATAATATTGATGCACTTTAGGTGAACGCTTTCTGTCTCAAACTGCTTAAACAGATTACATAGAAAATTATAACATTGATTTCAGGGACGGGAAAGGTAGCATCGTTTACTGTAAATCTATATCATCAAAGTAGTATTGCTTCCGAGAATGCCCAAGTAATAGTGTCACGTTTTGGCCGCATCGTTATGCCCTGTTTTTTACTCAAACTATTTGCAAGTCTAAGCCGGGTATCACAATGTGCCACGTTGTTGCCATAGGCTAGCAATGTGTTAGACACGCTGTCGTTTCGTTGAAATCCCATTTGACACAATTGACAACGAATTTCAAAGTCAGAGTGTGTCTCATTGTCGCTTGGGTGTCGCCACGTTTGTACACGATGTGCTTCGATATGCATCGCTGCTGCAACGCTGCAAATGCACGTAAATTTTTAACACGTTATTTACTTTCTGACTGGCTAGCCTCATTATAAAATAAATAATTACTGATTTGACCTCCTGGTAAGGTACATTTGTCGCACATGATCGTGGGACCCGCTCCCCCGTCTTCTTGTATCCTCTTCTCTATTGAGCAGTAACATGTTTTGCAGCATGTCTTGGTCCAGGGCTAAAACAGCATACGCCATTTATACATATTATCAAGAGGTTCAACACTTAGTCTTAGCAAAAACAAAATGATTTGCGGCCCTGGATAGAGATGATTATATGCGGTCTCTGGCGGATGGCAACAGACATCCTTCTCGCGGCAGATCATATAATATATGGCGAATGACAAAGTATCAAAACGTACCAAAATATAGCAGAAACGTACCGCAACGTCAAGCAATGTAGAGCTTCGTAGCGTTACGCAGATCATAATGGAGTACCACGTATTACAAGGTATCATAACGTGACAAAGCGTGGCATAACGCGTAACGAGGAACGAGGCAACAACATCGCATAGCGCAGCATAACGTATCATCAAAGGCAAAGGGTGCATCAATCGGCGGGGCGCGCTATATTCACGTTATTTTAAGTTTTTGCTAGGTTTTTGCTTCATTAAACTTCGATCCCGCCACTTTGTTGCCATGTTGTAGTACGTTGTTGGGAAACAGCAGCGAATTTTAAACATATTTGAAATAACAATTTCTAGAACAGTATAATTGGTCACGTTTTAGCCCTGTTCGTCTACGTTTGCTCTCGTTGTCAAGATTCAAAACATAGCTAAACGTGGCGGCCGGAACCTGTACATTTTGAATGGGGCAGAATGTTTCATTCCCATTACGTATTGTCGAGAGCCGATCTAATACAATGAGTCTGATTTTAATGCGATTGTCGGTCACTGTTAGCACTGTTAATATCGCGTATGAAGCTAAATGCGTAAAATATAAGCCATTTGCGTAACGTGTGAGCACTATTTGTAGCTTTTTACTTGACCAGCTATGCTACATGCGAAAAAAGGCTTAATTGTGGGACATAAACATATGATAGGTGTAAATGTTGAGTTCCTTATATCAGAATTTTAATATAACAGTATATAGTAAAAGAACCATAACCCCTAGATCTATCTGTCACCAATTGTTTCCCTTGATGAGAAAAAAAATATTTATGCTAAATATACGTATATCGGAGTAGAAATTAAAAAAAAAACATTGACCGGCGATAACCCAGGGGTATATTTCTTATTTAAAGTACAATCAATCTGGCTTTATTTGAAACCGGAATGGTGATAAGTCACATATGGATGTGTTAAGATAGGGCCATGACACTCCATGAATTTACAATTTCAATTCTTATGTGAAAAACTACAGAAACAAGCTCAAACGTTTCATAACGCAGAAGGGGAGTATCTCTCTTCCGCATCCATCGCAAGCAATTGATGTGTTTTGAGGCGGTGGGGAGGGTGTTCCGGAGAGGGCCCTGAAATATAATTGATAAAAATGTCAAGCACGATGGGTAGTTTTTCGTTGATCTTTACTTCAGATTAATTCCCTTGGAACTATCATATTAGTTATGCACTTTTGGCGCACGATGTCAAATTCGAAGCTCAAACTACATCGAAAACATTTTCATTTAATCTTTTGACCTATTTTGCTATCTAACTTATAACTGCAGAAATTTGATATTGACCTTGTGCATAGAATTTGCAGAAAACGTATCAATAATGTGCTTGGATTGCCTTGAAAAAACATTTTGATCTACTTTCATATTTGTGACAATTATGCATAAAAATGATTTGTAAAATAATTATTATTGTTTTTGAATGCATTGACAAACAATAAAGATTGATCTGGGTTTTTCAAAGCTACAATTAAAATGAAAATTCCAACCGTGTTATATGGCAGTGCATTCTGTATCAAAGGCTGTAGTCTAAAAATATAGCTTGATGATGGTAAGCTCCGGTTCATATTTAGTTTATGTTCTGTTTTTTAAACATATGTGTGATGCGTTAGTGATTTATGGAAATACATTTATGAAAATGCATAAATCACAACTGGGTGCATTTACAGTTACAATTTCAATTAGGGTCAATTACAGTTTTAATCAAACGATGTATTGTGTGCTTTGACTTTTTATGCATAGTAAACTGAAACTATGTTGATGTTATTTAAAAGTGATTATGTGAAGTAGAAAAAAAGAAAAACATTTACGAATCAACCAATACAGATATTGCTCTTTTGACCTTAGACATGAAATATTCGGTCATTTTATTGCCTATTTAGGTCGAAATAAGGCAACACACTTTAAACTGCCATACCTTGGTTTGTATTGTAAATAGGATACCTAATCCCGTGACAGAAGTTTATCTCACATGCATTTAACACAACCTTTGATGATAGAATAGCCATTTGCATGTAGTCACTTCATTTAAAAAAAACTCGAATATGCTGATTGTTAGTCATTACGTGTTATTCAATTAGTAGTTAATTTTGAGTTTGGTACTACGTGTCCTTTTATTCGTGCATTGGTACTGCAGCTATTTTTCGCTTTGATTTGATCGATTGTTGAATGAAAAACAGTATATGGTCAAAAGAGTGGACGCGACAGCACATTTATACTATTTGGTCGCTTTTGAATGCCAATATATATTTTAATTTCATATCCTTCAAAACTAAATACAATTCAAGCATATTCTTTCATTCGAACATCAGTTCCGTGGTTCGGTTGTCAGCCGATATGAGAAACCCTAACCATATGCGGTTCGGTAGCTAGTGCGTAATTCGATCTTAAACGCAAAGCGGAAGCATATTCATAGCTAACAAACTTTTGGAGAGACGGATGTTTTCCTGCTTTTAAGCAGTAGAAATGTTTTTGAGACGAGCACATTGGCTAGTGCGTCGGCGGAGAAATGCTGTGGTATGGACCCTGATGATGGCAGTCGGGATATTTGTGTTTATAAACCGCCCCAAAAAACCATTTCACTTCAGGTAGGAATCTTCATCTTGTTGTTTGGTTATTAAATATAACACATTCAATATTATTTTGCACACATATGTCTTCAGAATAGGTGCTTGTATTGTGTATTTTAGTAAATGTACTATTATAAGAAGTGAGTTTTGGATCCAAATGATTAAAATGGCAAGGCATGATTTCACCAAAGTAAATTGATAGGAATTACAGGTTGACAAAAAGCGCATCTTTCTGATAAACCAATGGTCGTTGATTCGAACTCCATACCGTGAGGGTGTCAATCGGAATAACTCGGCCATCTCCTCCATACGACGAACATTGCATTAGTAAAAGTAGTTTTAACTTGTATTTTGTAAGTACGAAGTTCAAATAGATTCCAAAAGAAGTGTACATATTGTTCCAGAAATAATTAAGACAACTTAAAGTTAAGTCCTTAAGCTAAACTGCTAAATTGAAATAACTACGCAGTGTAGATACATGCTAATAATTGAAACATTTAAATGTCCAAATACATTGCGAAATATACAAATTCGGAAGTAATTTTATATATAAGTGTTACATGTTTTTTTCTTTCTTCCTTTTTAATACAGTGAATCAAAGCATAGTTACCATCTCAGAGCATTAGCTATTTTCCATATGTATAGGTTATGTATCTAAATGGTTTGTGATTTAAAAAAAATGTGCTTAACATGCTGAATCTACTTCGTCTATTGTATTTGTTAACATGTTCACCGCATTGTTCGTACTCCTACACCGGATTATATCGAATACATATAAGTAACGTTCATTCTACTAGGCTTGACCTGCCTTTGAATTGTTTGGTTTCTGAAAAAGACCCACCAGAAGTACAAACGACTTAAGATGATTAAACTTATTATCAATACTCATTTTACTACCATTACAGTAAAATAAAAGTAAGCCATAATCCGTCTTCTATTCATATATATCCTTTTTTGTTTTATCAGTATGCACAACCAATTACTAACGATCACAATACTCAATAACACGATAAAAGGACTTCCTTGCAATTCTACAGCATTATTTGCAAAGCGGATGATATCATCAGTATAAGTATAAGAACACGATAAACAAAGATTGAATGATAATGATAAAACTGGAATAAGGGTAGGAAGACTCTAGCAGAGCATTTTTTTACAATAATATATCATAATAAAGACTTATACATGCTCAACGGATACGATAATTGAAGGCATTCGTGTTTTGTACTCATGGTACGATGAATGTGTTACGCAGGCAAATATTCTGGTGTTTATACTCGCAAACACGTATCAGAATTCATTCAATGAATTCGATTAAATACCTCGTATATTGCTTGCAAATATTGGCACAGACAACCCTTTTCAGATATAAGAAATAAAAGCAATATTTTTTATCTATACACAAATCAGATGTTGTATTTTATCTTAAGTCCAGTCCAATAAGTTAGACATTACAATGCATTTAAATGGAAATAAAATGCTTGCCTCCACCTATCCTTTAAGTACAGTATGCAACCCTTTTTTAATAAAAAGTGAACTCGCATCTCTGTCGAAACACTTACCATATTATTTTATTGAACTGATCAATCAAAAGGATATACTTTCATCCATTCGGAACTCCTCGGCCATTTTATCGAAAACAACCTCGGATGTATGCCGGTACATCTGTTGAAGTAGTTCGTAAAATTTTAATTATATCATTAGGTAAATGTAGTGTTTTAGAGTTGTATTTATTGATCTAAGTTTAAATTTATTGTCATTGAATTGTATTATAGCAAACATAATGAAGAATCCCAAGAGTTAAGTCACAAAGTTTAACTGCTAAATAAAATAACTACGCGATCTACTTGCAGCGGACTTAAACGTACCACTTTTTGAGTGTGTAAACCATCCAAATATATCCGAGGTTGTTTTCGATAAAATGGCCGAGGAGTTCCGAATGACTTTCACCTACAAAACTAAACAATTTGGTAGTGTTTTTTTTTTTCGATCCGAATCACATGTTAATATTGTCACATCAGCATTAAATAACTGTCAGACCGTAGCAGTTGATAAATGAAATACTACCACAAAACTGTCTTTCTATGATAACACAACAATGTCTATAATAATTAATCCGATTCCTGAGAAAATCGTGCAACAATCTTGAGCAGCATATAGGTGCTTGCTTATAGATTAAACAATTTATGATAATGGTATTATTTTCGGATGAATAATTTGACCTTTCACATATCTTTTTACTGTATGATGTCCCTTTCCCTGAAGGGTTGCGATCTCATCAGTTACAGATCCTGTTGTTTGCTGATTCCGGAGTATCTCATCAGCTACAGATCCTGTAAATTGTTGATTCTCGAGCATAACATCGGTCACATTTCCTGTTGTTTGCTGATTTATAAATATCGAATCAGATACAAGTTCTGTTGATTGTTGATAACATAGTATTTCATCACTTACAAAACCTGTTAGTTGCTGATTCACAAATATATCATTATCCCTAGCCATTGAAAATACCATTGGTGTATCAAATGCATAAATGCACTAATTGTATTCCAGATTCTTGTTATACTCTCCTGGTGTCGTTATGTGACTAGACAAACATATTTCCCTACTGCTAAGAGTTATCCAAAGTTATACCAATTGAACATATAACATCCTGATTTAGGCATCTTTTTTTACTCCAAGTATTAAGGATCCATTATCTTCGGTTCCTCATATCAAACATGGACCATGTTACAGAACATATACCGAGCATTCTTTTTGTGGATATTTATAATATACATCGATATTCTTCTATAATAAATAGTTTGTTATTGAGGCTACAGAGTAACCATCTTCAAGAGGTGTATAATACAGACGGTCCTGCGCAGGTTGTCTCGACATAGACTGACAGCAAATTGAAGATCCAGTGTTGGAAGAAATGTTTGCTCATGTATACTCAAAATATTCTTTGGAACTTTATTGTTCTTTAGTTGTAGTAGTAGTAGTAGTAGTAGTAGTAGAGAATCGTCAATACCATATTCATGCTACCGCTACATGAGGGTACTTTTCCAGATTGCGTTAAAGATTTGGAATCAATGTTTGAATTCATATCTGCTTTATATTCATATTCACATGTTTGGTATTGTTGTAAATATAATATCGTGAAGAGTAAAATCCATTCGTTTTACGAAATCCTTGAAAGGACACAAACTTCCATTTCATCTTACTGTGCTTATTGATATAACGGTTTGCTCTTCTGCAATAGGATAACTTTGCACTCCACCTTGCTCATTTTTTTCTGTACTTTGATTCAGTCAACTTGAACATGGTCTGTGGAGGCCACTTTTTTGTCTCAGTAGACTTTGCTGCACTAGCCTATAATAGAAATGCGTTTTTGAAGTTGTGCACACAAACTGGTTTAAACCACAAGTACATTTACATTTTACTGACCGTTCCAAGGCGGTATCTAACATTCTTTGATAAAGACACCTATATTTTTATATAGTATATATGTATATATATATATATATATATATATAGTGTGTTCTTTGTGGAGTTTTGTGCTGTTGTTCCATGTTACTTGTTTGTGATTGTTTGTTTTTGTGTTCTATGTCCTTGGCGTTTACACTGTGGCATAAAACGGGGCTTATGTTTAAACTTTTGGCTACTGAGCTTGTTTCTGTAGTTTTTAATATAAATATTTATCTTACAAAAATAATTTGTTCATCAATAGGCTTCAGCTATCAGTAGTAAAATTGCTTAATAAGAATGAGATACTCCGGAATCATCTCTATCGCTGTTGCTGTGGTCTGCCGCTGTCTTCTCATGCGTTACAAGCACGTGATTAAAAATGCATCGTGTTTCTTTATAGGTTTACTAATACAATATGAAGTTTTTTATGAGCTAATTATGCAGCATGTCTACGTATTAAGAAAGTAGATGTCTTGGCAAACACGCATATCTGAGCAGAACGTTGGCTGGTTCATTTTAATTCTGCAAAAGCTGAGACACTTTTAGTCTCTGGAATGATAAACGGTCCATCAGATCCGACAGTTTTTATCTATAATACAAAGAATAATGACGTTACTTTACTTACATACTTAGGTATCACATTCCTGCTCCTGGCATGAATATATTCGTTCTACCTAGTTTACAAGTTATATACATCCAGACCAATCACACTTCAACTCCTGCTCTTTGGGTCAAAAGATTCATACGACCAAACGCATTCGAAAATGTTCAAATGAGGCCAAACAATTATCAAACTCAGCAACAAACTCCGACTCATAATTTGAACGGATTTGACTACAACCTACCTTTTGACATGTCATTTCTCCTTTTCAGAATAAATTGTACTCCTCTATTTACTTCCTTTTAAAAACCTCGTTACAAATTTATTGACTTTATTTACTTTATCCCATATACCATTACAGTTTCCAATACGAATTATTGTCATTTACACCATCACATATTGTAACTACATAACTAATTAATACACGAACTTTACACCTATAGGAAAGGCTGAATCGAAAACATTGTATAAACTTAAAAACAAATCTTAATTATGTCAATACATTTCGACCAACATTATGCCTTTTAATATAATTTAGCTTGCGTTTTCACATATAATGGATCGATTATGCTTAATGTTTATATTCTCCATTATGTATTGATTATCTAAACATACTGTTTAAACAAACAAAATATAATCAATGACCAGTAATTCAATGTGCGATTTTGGATAACTATCAAGCAAATACCCCTTTACGTATTTACGTATCAGAACATAGTTAGATACTAGCCACAATAATGCGCGTTATGGCAACGATTTTAACATTTGGACTTTCATTACGTCTCCCTATGCGTAGTCGCAGAATCAAATGATCGTAAACAAACTGAAGCGGCTATTTCTATGGACAAGTCGGAGTACAGACCTTTTGAGAAAAATATTTATGTTTTAAGTTACAGTTGGACCATTTTGACAGGAAACTAAATAGAAGCATGTTTATGGTTTTTGTATGTGTGAAAATGATTTTCATCATTTTGTTCTATATTAATGGAAAATACTTTTTGAAATTAACACGAATATTTTAACCTTTTTTGGTATATGTAACCTCACAATTTTAAAAAATTATCTTGACTTAAACAATCTAACTACTTTACCTAATCTAAATTGTTTTGAAAGACATATAATAAATGTTTTATTTATCTCTTTTGTTTATATAAGAGAGCTCAAAAAAACGTTTGTATGCCAATAGAAGACTAAAGCCGATGTCCTGTCGTCATTGACTATAGCATTGTACTGTTCCCTTGTTCCAGAGCTGGTCCCTAGGTCAGAAGAAAAGATGATATCTCAAGAGCTCGTACTAACAACACATGCAAAGAAAAGCTATACAATAAAGGATACAAAGGTAGTAGGAGCAAAATGTTAACTCTATTGTTAAAGATCCTAAACCACTCTTAAACCACATGACCAAATGTTTTCTTATGTTTTAACTTTCGGCTACTGAGCTTGTTTCTATTTTTTTTTAATATGAATATTAAATTCGAATGGTTAATACTTAAACAAACAATGCTTAATCAAAATTCATTAATTTGAAGAGGACACTTATTATTTTAGCTATCATTATATAAGTATTGCAAACAACAAACCCATTGTCACTATCACTTATGGGTTTTCTCAAATCATTTGAAAAGAGCTCTAATAATACAGATAAAAATAGTGATAAGGTGACATTTCCAATTGAATTAGACAAGTATTAAATTGATTTTGAAATCAATGTAGCTCTAACTCAATTTAAGAGCTCTTCAATGCAACCGATCTCGAATGATCTCAATTGAAATGTAATGTTCTCCAAATGATTTCGGGATATACCTGCTCTAATTCGATTGGAAATCTCTTGAATTGAATCGAAGAGGTGTATAATTATTTGTAGAGCTCTTAAAATATTTGAGTTCTTATTTATTTATCGTTCCATAAAGGTCGGCTAAGTCCTGTTCTTTATGACTGAAACCATTAATGTTTGGTATGTTACACCATTGAGGATGTTTCAAAAAGGCCTTTGAGAATGTTAATGGCTCTGACCAGGGGCTTATTTTGTTTATTGTGTTATATGTTTAGCTTAGTCTTTGATTGTTTAAATAAAGAATCTGTCAGCGGAAGATGGGTTTTCGAGAGCCAAGTTTTTACAAAGCGCATGTGAGAACAGCATACATAGATCGGGGAATAAAGGGATCCGAGTGAGTTTCGACCCGCATGCTAACGCCGTGTACTGTCCACTGTGTAAGATTGCTTCCACCTTCTGGGAAAGGATTTTCCGTATGATGGCGCTTAACAACAAAGGTACACGAAATAGTACGGTATTGACCGCTTTTGATGTGCCTATATCAGATATAAGTCGTTCCAATGATTATTTGGACCTTAAAAACTGGACTGTTGGTAGTAAAGACGCAACAAAAAGTTTTCGATTTATGTTTGTTAGGAACCCGTTTGATATGCTGTTTTCCCTTTACGTTGATAAACTTGTTGGACCTAATCCGTATTTCAGTAGGTTTTCACAAGCTAACAAAAAACAATGTGGATATGCGAATATTTCGTTCCGACAACTGCTTGAACATGTGATTATCACGGATAAGAAGGGGAAACCTCTTGACTGTCATGTTGCGAAGTGGGATGCTTGTTTACCATGTAAAGTTAACTACACATATATAGGCAACATGGAAACGTTTAAAGATGACACCTCAGTTATATTGTCGGCTCTTGGACAGCTCAAGAGTCTAGATGCAATGAAAGCCAAATTCACTGACCTCCACGCCCATGACGCTATTCAAGATTCGGTATCTGGACTTTTCGAATGGCGTAAGGACATTGTTAAGTGCATGTCATGGCCAGATGCCCTGCGTAGGGTCTGGCGGAAGTTGCAGATTCGAGGAGTTATAGGGACTACAGGATTTTCGCTCTCCGAATTAGAGGCAGAGTCTATCAATAGGACTGATTACATAAAAGTTCTTAAGAAAGTTAGGGAGAAAAGTACAGCAAGCGAAAGACGTATGATTAAGCAGTTATCTTTCATTGAAGCATACAGGAATATTCCTGCGGAAATATTAGACAGTATTAAACAAGTGTATAGACATGAATTTAATTTATTCAATTTTAGCGATGATACTGAAATATTTCGCCAATTGGATCAATACAAAGCAAAAGGTTTCTTTAATTACTCCAACATCGATAGTAATATTAGGTTTTAAACTTTGGATTAGGTTTAATTATATTCCCACTGAAAAACAACAAGGAATAATAGTATGGTACTTTGATTGGCAATTATAAAACAGAACATGGTTTAGATCTATCAGAAACATCCAACATACTCCGCTTGATAAGCGCCAAACAGTTCTGCAACACTCTGAGTAAAGTAAGTCTTGCTAGATGTACCATGCATTTATTAATGGATGGAATATAAAGATAATTGATAAACTGCATTTAGACTTTGTATTACCATACAGTTTTATGTATTTTTATATTGAGGACATTAAAATGATAATTGTTCCATCCGAAGCACATGAGGGAACGCAATTAATGAACTTATTTTATAGATAACGTCGCAACCATATGCTTATTATATAGTGTCATTAAATAGTTGTAATATGTACATATCGATATGACATTTTTTGTGGTCATTTATTATCATTAAAGGCCGCGCAAGTTGTGAAAATAATAACTTGTCCTTATTCCCTAAAATCAATTTTGCTCTTAAACCGATTTTTTTTGTTCAACACATTGCATTTATATGTATAGACCATAGTGTAGTAAAGGTGCAGTATGGAATAAATGTCAGGTGACATTAAATCTAAAATATTAAATAGATGTTTATATTATCCCGCAATATCGGCATAGAATCACGTAGTTCCTAGGCACTTTGGCTGCTCCTTTAGTTTTGTAATTTTTACACTTCTTGTATTAGCCATTAGGGTTTCTGCTAAGCTGATTATTTGCATACTTGGATATTTGTTTTGAGAGTAATCAATTCTAACATGGGTATTTCTGTTTGTGTGTTAAGGTTATTTAAACAATATTTATTGTCTGATATATTATGCTTCAATTAAGGTTTTTTGTTGACACTTTCGGCTAATGAGCATGGTCCTGTAGTTTTTCATATACATATACTGTAAAACAGGTCTGCAAGTAAATTACCATAGTAAGCACACATTTGTTTACCTATTGTTTGAAGATAAAACTCCTGTCAACATTTGAATGAATTAAGCATCAAAATTACAAACAATTGGAATACAAACAAAGCACTCCAGAAACGTCAGATCCGGTCCAGTTAATATGTTTGTAAAATGGAGCATAGTCAAAACTGCTTTTGTATCATTTACTGCTAAGAATGTCGTCTTTTTGTGCAATGTTGTTTTTCAATTAGAAATATTAATTGCTTCATAAGCAAATGTAAAGTAATAGATCTATATTATATTTTCCTGTTGTTTTGCTCTTTTTAGTTCAATACATCTTCAAAAGCATCAGTCATTGCAATTCTTCAGGTATAAAACATCATATTATAGGAGTTTCGGTGTTTAGGACTATGATTGTATTGTATAGTTTCCTCAGTAAAACTTTTTTCTTATGATTTAAAATCTTAAATGATGATATGACCAACATTATTGTAGCAGTATTGAGAGCTGAGACAGTCGCAGGATGGGGTGTATTTACAGATGTGTCGTTACCTGAAACGACTTTATTTATAATATTGAAATGAGAATTAGCATTTTATCTCTATAACATATAAGATGTATTCTTTTAACTAGACCCTAAAAAGTTGTTGTATACAATTGCAGTCGAAATATATCTCAAAACACGAGTATAATAAGTGGTTAACGGGGAAAATAAAAACAAGATTGTAGAACGAAGTATGTAGAAAATCCCCCAGAAAAAAAACGGAAAATGTCACGAAATCAAATATGTACCGTATCTAGGTGAATATCAAAGATAACACATGTGCAATTAGAAGTATAGTATGGTAAGAATGAAACTAATTTGGACCCAAATCTCCATTTAAGTTTCAAGATACGTTTGCGTTACTCCTGCGTTATTTATGAGCAACTCTTTCATATCTACAGACCTGCGACATAACTACGATTCGTTTCATAATATATAAAAAAAACGTAATAATAACAATAATAAAGCAAATGTCTATATTGTTTTCAAACTTATTTTTAATAAAGGTATTTCATGAGGTTTCAAAGCATAGTTTTGATAAGCATCTTCTTTGCTTGGAAGTTCTAACGAGATGGTTGATGTGGTTGCGTATTTCGCCAGTTGTGGACTTAACGCATGTGTTTTGCTTTTATGTTTGCTGTCAATTGCAATGTTATGGTGAAACCTTTTGTTGGTGCTGATTGCAAAAAGTGACAACCTTTACGGGTATAGATATATAATTAACATTTGTCAGTTGAGAAGTAAACTATTCACCGTAAGAAATTGATACTTGTGTAAACGAGATTTTACATACGATGTATGCAAAAATAACCAAAGAAAAATATATTTAACGCATGGATTTATTTCAATTTAACGACATATGAAAACACACTCAATCTAAAAAGGAAATGGACCTGGTACTGCAATTCAATAATCTAGTCAATGGTGTGTGCACAATAATTACGTGCGGTTGTTCAGAGCTCTCTTTAAAATGCAAACCGATTATGTACTCAAGATCGGGGGAAACGGCAACGGCAGCACTAGGAACAGCAACAAGACGAGGCAACGATTAGCTCAAACACAAGCTCAAACAGCGGCGTTGGTAGTCGTAACAGAGACGGCAGTGGCAACACTGCCAAAGAGGGTTATTAGAATAATTCGTGTTCCAATTTGAACGATAGTAGTAGTAATGTCAATGGTTGATTAAAATATAAAAGCCATTGCTGGTCGTCATATGCAGAGGAAATCACATTTAAGTCGAAAAATGCCACGCAATTAAATATGTTTTCGTATGTACATTAATATCAAAATTGACATGTGTGTAGTAGGTTAAATGGTCCGAAACATTGTGTAAAACAACAACATGCGATGATATAATAACAAATATTCTTATAAAAGGTTGAACAAATCACGAACTAGTCGGAAAATGTCACATAATTAGATTTTTTTTGTATAACAGTTACTATCATGCTTTTCGATGAAATGTGGAGTTTTATCAGTGAAATAACAACAGTGAAATTTGATATTTTCACTGTAAAATAAGGAGTGAAAATATTAACTTTTAGAACTACTTTTAAAATCCATTGTAGTTACTTCCCCATGATCAAAACAGAACAATTCAGTTTTGAAACAGAAACTGTTTTGATTAACTTTTTCTTGATCTTTCATACCAAACAAATTACAGACGAAAACAATTGTTCGAATATAAATAGAATGTTATATCATCGTTCAAATGTACTTTTAACTGTTTGTCGTTGTAATATAATGTTATTAATTAGGTGATTTCATATTGGCCTAGTTATTTGTCCGAGGTTAGCTGTATTTGCCTGAGCCCGAAAGGGTGAAGGCAAATACACCCGACTGAGGACAAATAACTGGGCCAATATGAAATCACCTTATTAATAAGTATTTTATTAATTAACTATTGCCATTTTGGTTAAAAACATTCTTATAACTTACCTTTAATTCACAGTGAAGCCGTATTTATCCCTCATTCATTGTCTGCTTTTTTAGACTTGACTTTGCTGATTTTGACATGCATCCTTAGATTGACATTGCACATACTTATGAATAAAGCACTGTACATTGTAAGAAAGCATGTCTTTTTGTCTTAAATTCGTAAATCACTTGCCAAAACGTCAAATGTTTCACCTTTGTCGTCCATTTTGTCGGTGTACAAAATCGTAATAGTCGTAAAATCTACAAACGGGTTAAATACAACTGTAATATCAAACCGTACAAGGTGGTTCAATCATTCAATAGGTTCAAATATTCCAAATAGTTTATACGAAGCACAAATTTTTCAAAACAGTCGGAAAACGAAAAACAAAATGGCTACATTTAAAAATAATTTCCGGCATATTTCTCATATTAGGCGAGTTTCGACAGCCAATGAAAATGGCCCATTTCTCAAATCCTATATTAGGCGAGTTTTTTAGCCAATCAAAACGGAGGAAACTCATATTAGACGAGTTTTGTTGATATTGGCCGAGTTTGGTCGATATTTAGCGAGTTCTGGCATATATTGTCTTCAATTGTCTGGTATTGGTACCGCAATTGTCTCTGTATATCGCCAAATACATAATAGTTGATTAATATTACGTAATACGAACTTCCCGAAACATTTACACAAAAAATTACAGATTAACTGATTTTTTACCCCATCCACTCCTCAAAATCTGTCAACATTTGATAAAACGCTGCCTTTGATTTTCTATATTTGAAAAGTTCGAATGATATTTTTTATATTTGCAAAAAAAACTGTACTTACAGTACACTTGGCATGTTCAAGCCAGGTTAAAAAGATACTGAAACCCAAAATACTGTAAATTTTTATTAACTATTATTATATTATGTTTATATAGAAATTTCAGCAAATCATTTATCTTATAATAATTAAACCCTTGGTACATGTATTTTGTAGAGTTCATATACAAAACAGAAATATAAAAAGAAAAGAAATATAATTTTTGCATTATTTTTTTTGCATAAAAAATGGATGGACTACCTTTAACATGTTAACTAGTATCACATATGTACCAATTTCTATTTAAAGCCAGGTTCTTATATTATTGATATAAAAATGATAAAGATTTTTTTCAAATGCCAATACAATCATGAGCAGGATCAAAACAATCATTGAAATTAGACTTTTTGATGAAGAAGCCCTGATTTGTATAATTTAGCTTTTAGCTTCAAATTTCAAACAAGCCCTGCTATAAAAAATCACAATTTGGGTAAGACCCGAGGCATTTTACCAGTGCAGGGCTTACTGGCTTGTGTGAATTTAGACCATTTGTCAAAAGGAATGGATTTTCTTAACAAAAGAATGATTTATCACAGCTTACTGAAGGGCTGTATTTACTCATTTGGGGGTTGGGCTCAGGTCCTTCAGTTAGTCAAAAAAGACATCAAATGCAGTTTTTTGGTAATAAAAATATTTCAAAACAAATTACATATATTGAAATGCCAATAAATGTGCTGTATACAATTGTTCTATTCAATTGAATTGCAGTTGCTATTGGATTTAGCTTGACTTTTTCAAGTTGTTGACGATATCTCTAACTTGCATATGATGCCCACTATTTTGCCCTTTTAACATTTGACTTAGAAATTCTGGATTTTGCATGTAATCTTATTTTACAGTGATCCAGGCATGTTTTGCCAAAGCCTGCCAAAGGCGGATCCAGTAATTGACACAAGATTGTAGTCACTCAGGGGTTGTAACATTTCAACGTGTTTCCCCCCCCCCCCCCCAGAACTGAATAATTTTGGTCAGCAATGATGGCAAACGGCCAGGTTCACCCCCTAGGAAATGTACATAATATCTAGTCCGAAATGATACATTTTGGGCAATTTATTTCTTTTTAATCCTATATAAAAATATGCCACCTGACTTTCAACAAGTCTTTTGACCATTTTTATTACTTAAGCGTACAGGGAGAAGATAAGAAATGTCAAAACAATAAAAAAAAAATATGCCTGATTGCTTATTAGTGTACCAGTACCATTGAAATAGGCAGTAAACAAGGAAGTTATGGGGTTAGGTGTGGGGTGTGCCCCCCCCCCCCCATATTGATATTGCAAGTGCTGAAATCCTTAATGCTTATGTACCAGTCATTTGAAACCACAGCCCCGTAGGTCCGGGGAAGAGCAGAGACTTTGACTTTTGTTCCAGCCTACCCCGGGTAAAATCCCGGCCCTGCCGGGACGACCAGTTGGTAAAATCCCTGCTAATGTCCCCGCACCCTAGGGACCCTAGGTAAGGTCCATTCCCCACAAATTTTTGCGAACATAAAACCACCCCATTCACGCGGTACTGCGGGGCCACCAGGAAGGTAAAACCACGCCCCATTTCCCCAGTATACCCCCGGACCTGGGGGGGGGGGCGTGGTTACAACTGACTGGTGCATTATAGCAATGAAAAAAGTCGATCAAGCTGCCTCTGACAGTGACAGCTCTTGTTTGTTTTCGAAATTATTTTGGATTTTGAATAGGAACTTTCACTAACATTTTGGCGAATAAGTACATCCGTTCTCCAAGGAAATGGGGTATGTGCACCCCCCCGAAAGTGTGTCGAAAGATGGCCCTACTGACTGTTATTAAATAAACTATCAATGTTTTTCAAAACAGGTAAAATGTTAAAGATAAATCACAAACCTATCGTGATGTTTCGTTTCCACGCCCTCCATTTTCCCACTCCATTTGAAGCTTTGAATGCTATCCTTTTCTTTCAATGAATGCCTAAATAAACCATTGACGTCAATATATTTCCTACATTTTCCATTTACCGTCGCTTTCTGATCGATTTTGGCAATCTCTGTCTGCCTCTGTTTCTCTTTTCATTTTCATCTGTCCATCTTTGTTTTGATTTGCTGACCTCATTGATTATTCATAACTGTCACGTGCTTGTGCTCCGTTTACTTTCGTAGGCTTTCGGAACTGCTCGGAATAACTCCGAGTAGGCCATAGCGGATTTTCTGGTAACCACCAAAAAATAAATATGGTCGGAAAATCGTGTTAATATCAGGCCATCGGAGTGGAATCTAGAGACGAAATTTCGCACAACACTAAAATAAGGATGCTTTTTCACGACAGTTGTGTTATTTTTGTGTTTTATAACCAAAATTCTCGCTGAACGTACAATTTTAAGACTAAGAACCTTAACAATGACTGCTAACTCATATAATCCAAAAGACTGGGGAAAAGGGAAATCTATCTCTCTCTCTCTCTCTCTATATATATATATATAATATGTCGTTCTAGAGATATACAACTTTTATAAAAATAATGCTACAAATAAAATCTGCCTGAAAGTTGAACCGTTATGAATACGATTCTTAAAAATGGCAATATTGATGCTAACAGAATGTTATTATATAGACAGTCACGAAAAATAAAACCTTGCAATTATTAACTTTGTTGTAACATTGATGATATTCTGCAGCGTTTATTCAAAGTACAGAAGAAATATCAAATTCCATGTTCTGTAAGACGTGATATAGAAAACTATATTACAGTGATACAAATAAATTATCACTTTACTTTCTAATACCTGCCAAACCGAGTACAAACTTCGTTCATTTCATCTATTGAGAGGTATTGCGTTTTCTTCCATTTCTACTTTCGGGAAATTCTATTTTATAGTAATGAGTTATCCTCTTATTAGTAATGCCTTTTGTTTAAAATAAATCCTTTACTTATGTAAATGTACTTCTATCTATAACTAAACATTCCATCTTGCCTAATACTATTATGGTTTGATGTGTTCGTATTGGTATTGTTCAAATTAAGTATTTTGGTTATTTTAAGAAAACATAATCATCATGTTCTGCTCGGTTAAAGAAGACAATATAAGGCGACGAAACATTACTGTACATTCTTTATATTGCAGATAGCTTAGACACGATGCGGTAAAACTGAAACGATACAAAGACAGAAAAATGCCATTAATAACTCATATTGACTATTTATTAATTATATTGATATTCGAAGAAATTAACATTTGGAATTGAAGACTTAATGTTGTTATTTGTAAGAAACAAAGATGTGCGAATGCATTATAAATTTTGGTACGAACATATCGAGTCCGAAATCTCACATCAAGAATTTGCTTTATTCAACAGTATTACTAATTCTAATTTATGTAAGAATAAAGCTTGGAACATCAAACATGTAATACATACGCTATGGTTGGCCACAAAACCATCTTAAGACGAACATATTGTACTACAGTTAATTTCACAGCCAACAAAATGGCGACAACTAATAGATTGATAGTCCAGCAAACTATTTTAAAAATATCACTGTAAAAATTAACTGAAAGTATAATTGTTTTTCATTATTTAAAGAAAGAAGGCGTAAAGCAAGATTACATTGTAAGATATATAAATGGAAACATTAAAAGGAAACAACGTTGAACATTTGATATGGAGTTCAAAGTTCAATCCTTTATTGTATGATATGGATCAGTGTAATAGAATTATGTTACTAAAAGGAAAATATCGACTTCTTTCTACTTTATGTTCCCTTTTAGGTACGTCTTTACGCTTACTGGATAGGGAAGCGGAAAATATCATTCTGAAAACAGATCCAAAGTATAAATGCGCTTGTATTGTAAATGGTTATACAAAACATTACCTTCATCTACTATTAGGAATGTTGATACACGTAAAAACATATCGTATTAAACTTTCTTTCAGCAAACAGGGTATATACATCCTCAATTTAAATGGTATTTCAGGAATAAAAATGTAGAATATTGTATTTCGCAATACCTGAAGAATAAAGAAGTGCCAATAATATGTTTAAAAATATAAAAAGCTTATTGGAAATTTCATATTTAACTATAATAAAGTAGTAGCAGAAAATGACATTTCTCGTGAGATTGTATTGACTTAGTGTACCACTATGACCCTGTTGGACATATTTCTACATGATATTTTTAGTTAATTTAAAAAAAAAAATCTCCTTAGAAAACTGCTAATGAAATGTCCTTAATACCGAATAGCATCTGAAATTAATTTCCATACATGTCAATTAGAATTGACAAAAACTTTATGTAACTAGTGTAAAAGCTGGTATAAAAGAGAAGGGATTGAATTTCATGCCTCAATGCCGTGGATGATTCAAATATCGTCCCTAATAGATAAGAAAATAGAGTTTTGTAACAATATTTCGATATTTATTTAATATCGACTGGCCCTCCCCCCAAAGTCTATTTCGATAACTGATCATGGATTTCAAATCCCTACATAAGAAATGGTATCCATACCACCTAACAAGGCAGCTTATAATGTAATCATAATTTGACGTTTATATTATGTAAACACTATCATTGAAGAGTTACAATCTTCTAAAGCTTACGCTCCTAGCCAACTCGATGAACAAAGTGTTATTAAAACTGTGGCGTCTAACCTCAAGCAAAGACAAAAGTTCTGGTCTAATTAAATTAAAAGATTTATAATCCAAAATGCATAAAGTATAAATATTTTTGTAGACTTAAAAATAATTACACCATTTTGTAGAATTTGTTATAAATGTTTGTAACAAATTGATATCAAATATATCTATAGAATTATTGTTTATTCGGCAATTAAGTTTGAGAAAAACAAATGTTTGAAAATTATGTTTGATGAAGCTAAATCGTCGTTGATAGTAGGAACAATTGAAATTGAATTTGTCACTAAAAAAATACCTTTCCTTAAAAATTATACAACAGATAATTACCAGGGCATGTTTAGAAATAACCGGAAGTGTCGTTTCTGTTTTAACTCATACAGCTTTCATTTGTCTCATGAATCACTTGATTACGTGTATCACTTACACCTGTAATGTTTTGTTGGAAGGAATGTAGTGTAATGCAACAACTATGGAATAAATTAAACAGTTTTATAGCTTTAAATAAAATCAAAGTAATTATAGCGAAACATGAAGCCTCATTAGGGACAGTGAACAAACAAAATTTGTAATTTTCTTATAATCTCAATGAATTTTACATAAACTTAACCAAGTATAATAATAAAACACTATCCTTTGATGTATATTTGATGTTTTTGAAATTACACATTAATATAGAAGAACAAGTAGATTCAACAACGATAAATTCTAAACCAACAATTACAAATAGGATATACTTAAATCAACACAAAAGCTTAATAATAGAAGACACAATTAGCCATATCGAAAAAGAAAAATCGAAGTACTGAAATAACATATATATCAATATGCTTGAATTCCTCTTCTTGAAAACATTAGCTGGTAAAGGTGACATCGATTGTATAAACATCATTCGAACGTGTGTGTACGCATGTGTATAAGTGCGGGTATATATAAATATAAGCGTTAATGTTTTTTTTTTCGTGTGTGTTCTTATGCTTGCGCTTGCTTGTGCGAATGTGATGGTAAATGCGGTTGAGTGAACATTATTGTTTTTGTATGGATATTAATTCTAACATATTAAATATAACTGTTACTAAATTAAGATTTAAAAACTGTTTGCTAATACAGATTCTATCTAAACAATAAATGAGAAAAAGAAACGGTTGCTTATGTACCTTCATCTTTAGGCTATTTCGTTGGTAATCAATGTATACCATATAGTTTCAATTTACAGAAGATGTTTGCGACTGGTCGTTGAGTTCTTGAAGTGTATTAGAACTTTTATAAATTGTGACAATTTTCACTTAAATGTTCCCAAGTTTTTTCTTCTGACAATTTAAAACTGTTTGCTATTGTTTTTACTTATTTGTGCTGCAACGAAACTCCTTGTTATTTTGTAACCAAATGTTGTCGTAATACAGGTTATACCTTCCTTATAAACCCATTTAACCAATGCTGGCTTTTCGTTTTGACTTTGATTCGATATCTATGCAATGTTATGACATGTGTTGATCTGTTTGGGATGTTTTAAAATAACTTAGTTCAATGTCTTAGTGTTATTTTTGCCAAAATATCTTTGTTTATTTTATCATCGAATTATGTGATTTTACATACGATATGTCACTCATTCCCTTAACTGGACTTTTAATGATTTAGTTTT